>NC_143564.1:97940000-98277500 GCF_054136105.1 Typopeltis vanoorti
AAAAAAAAAAAAAAAACTTGCTACAAACCTAACAGAATTAAAATGTCAAACAAAAGATTTTACTTTGAAATGAAAAGCTTCATGGTGATCACACAGTTCATTAAAGAAATCCTTGTTATGAAAAACAATGCTTTTTCTCTTTATAAATTTAGGTATTCAACTTAAGTGTTATTCTCCAGTCATTGAAAGTGGCAGGATTTTTCTATACCAGAAACAAAGATATCTAAACTATCTAAAAAGAAGAAGAAAAGTATGAAATTAACATACATAATATACTAGTCTCAGTCTAAAGACTAAAATAATTTATCATCTCATCCTTTCAATCAAATCAGTGCATATTCTATATTTAAATTTTATTGTTCTGAAAAGTTATTTTTATCTTATGAAGTTACAAAATAGACACATTTTATTTGGAACCTGAATGCTAAAATGAGTAGCATATGTCAATTAGATCTTAAATAACATTTACAAGATGTAAACAAAAGTAAAGCTTTCAAATAATACATAATTATTTTTGTTTACTTATAAATACTCATCATCCTATGAAATAATGAAATTAATTCTATGTTGACTGGAAATTTGGTTTTATTTGTATAGTTACAGGTGGCTAAACGTTTTTTTTTTAATACCACTTAAGTTGATGTATTAGATTAAAAACAGAAAACAGTTATTGAACCTATGTTTATACAACAAAATATTAATCATTTGCAGCCATGAACTTCAGCATTTGTTTTTGAAATTTGTTTAGCTCATTTGCATAACCACAGATTCAACAATCTGCCCATTTAGCCGATCTCAAACAGAAGTAGCAGGTTTTTCCCCTCCTTGAAACTCAGATTTTTCAACCTGCATGCTTATTATCTGAAAAAGTACTATTGGTGGATGATTTTTTGTATCACTACATAAGTGATACAAAATATCTTCATACTAATAGCAAAACACACACAGCTTGTGATTATTTGGCCACTAGGTTCAGCTGGTTTTTGTTTCATATAAGATTGTGATATATTTACACATATTTAGCAATTACATCCACTGATAATGTGTGCAGGTATGGTCACCTGAGTTTTAAGGAAATGAGAAGACAGTTGAAAAGATTCAACTAGAATAAAACAAGATGATAGCTGGTGGAATAGCACATATAGGAGAGATTGTGAATGTGGTCTTCAAAGCTGGAAGAATAGATGGAGACAAGATCTTATATGTTAATATAAGGAGATCTTACAGGATAGATATAAGTGAGATTTTGCAGTTTATGGGGAGCTGACTAAGAGTGTGGTTAGAAAGCATGTGAAGTCCAAGTGAGTGTTGTGTCCTGTAGATTTATTCACATATGTTGTGAATGTATATCTTCAATAGGTATATATGAATGACCAAAAATAATAACATCATTTGGAATGGCTGTTAATGGGATGCAACATACCCAATGATTTGAGGAAAGTAAGAAGAGGATATTGATTTAGAGCATTTTCCTTACTTCTTTACATTGCTTTTGTTGTTTAGGATTATACAAAGGCAGCTAAGGCCATGAGTTCAGTATATTATGTCTATCAATTCTTCAGCTGATTTGTTTTGAACGAAAATGCCCTTCACATCCTAGAAGAGATTCAAGTCCAGGTCATTTCAACCAAAGGACATGCTATTCTTCCAAATGTACATGGAGATGCTTCATTTAAGATTACACCACAGTTTCTAAAAACAGTAGTTTAGTAGATCAGTCATGGCTGAAATATAAATTTAGCACAAAGCAAGAAAAATAACATCCATTAAGAGACATTTACATAAAGTAAAAATAGTAGCTGTAAGTGCTGTAGCCACTATACAGTAGCAGCCCTCATTACTATTAACAACAGTATTACCAAATTAACTATTTACTAAAATTACTTTAACTAAAATTAACGTTAATTTGTGTATATCACATTTTAGCTTTAATTATGAGCTAATTAATTGCAAAGAATAATTATTTTAAACAAATTGGCCATGATTATAAATTATTAGTTTTTTCTTATTAGTAAACAAAAATTGGCTGGAAAAATTTTATCTTAAACTACACCTTCTCAGAATTAAAAGCAACACTTCTGAGATTGATATTAAATCTTTCAACATATATATACTTAGCCAGAATGGTTTTGCTGTGTTCATAAATGATATTCAGTATACGTGGCAGAATTACTACAAATAACAAAATGATATATTTTTACTCATAAATGGCAAAAAAAAAAAAATTCATAAATATAGCAGTTGACAGAATAGGTGGTCCTATGTGTCAAAAATTCTGCACTGCACTATGAGTGCCATCAAATATGATGGCACTCATAGTGCAGTGTTCTTAGCTTATTGAATTCAAGTTTTGAGGTACCTAAGGGCCAAAGCTGGATAATTTGGAGGAGACCTTCATATAACCTTTAAAGGAATGCAGAGAACATACATATCATAAATGGAGAACTGGACAATGAGACTTATTTGTGCCTATAGACCCACAGACAGTTCCATTAGGGAAGAAGTGGAGGGATTTTTCTAGGCATTAGGGAAGGCATCTGACACAAAGAAAAAGTTTGTCCTTGTCGGAGTTCTAAATGACTACCAGACATATAGAAATATTTTGGGAAAATGTGGAGAAAGGAGCATAGCTAATAATAATAAAAAAAGTAAAGCACTCTGTAAAACTAGCTAACAAAACTCATAGGAAGATTTTGGTAAGAACACAAAGATATTCTTACTTTGAAAAATTGTTAAATGAAACAAGCAGTGGTAGAAAATATTCAACAGGAATGCAATTAGGTAAACATAATCAACACTTGAGGTAGTGAAAAACCCCATCAAAAACTTGAAATTTGGAAAGGCAAATAGAGTTAACAATATTCAACTAGAAATGCTCAAATATACAAAAATAAAAGTTTTCTAGTGTCTTCACCACATGAGATCTGAAGGGTAGAGATTAATTCCAGATGATTGGAGTAGAGCTCTCATAGTATATATGTATCTATAAAGAAAGAGAACTAAATGTGAGAATTACAGATGTTCCAGGTAAGATTTATACAAGTATATTTGAGAAAAGGTTAAAAGAAATTGAAGGGAAGCTTGGAGATCAGCTGGGTTCAGGCCAAATACAGGTTATCAGAATCAGATTCTCACTTTAAGATAAATAGTTGTCATTGGAATAAATAGTTGTCATGGAAATCATTGGAATAGAACAAGGATATGTTCTATTCCAATATACAAAAATACAAAAGAATCTTTTTGAAGATCTAAAGTTAGTAGATCTTAAAAAAAGACACGACAAAATTCCCAGTGAAAAGCTTTCAAAACACTACAGGTGGAGTAAATGAGACATTATATTGAGAACACAGTCTATATTTGAGGTTGTAAATCAGCAGTTAGAAACGAAAGAGGTACAAGAATATGGTTTGATGTTAATTCAGTTGTGAGACAAGAGTGAACATTATTGCCAGTTATACTTGTATATGGATCATACGAAGAAAAAAGACAAACCAGATATCAAAACTAGAGCTGTTAAAAATCTCTTCTGTTTATTTTTGTGGATCATGTTATACTCCTGAATAAATTCAGTACAAGTCTGCAGGGAATAAATTTGCTATGAAAATCAGCAATAAAAAGATGATGAAAACAACAGGTAGAAACTAAAATTAACTTCATCCTGAATGAAGAACGAGTACACCATTTTTCTCTTTAACCATAATTTTTTAGTAAAGATGGCACATTAAATCTGGAAATAGACCACACAATTAGCAAAGCTGGTACATACAATGCCAACTGAATATATTTATATGGAATAAGAGAAATTAGTCTAAACACTAAACCAAAATTAAAAAATCAGCTAATGCTTTTTATTTTCATATAGGGAGTAGGCAAGGCCATTTTAGCACTAACTTTTGGAGATAGAGGGACAGTTAAAACCTCCACTGGTAGTCAATAAGAGATAGCTGGCCCAAGACTATCACTAATTATAAGCAGAATCCGATGAAGAGATGGCTGACAAGTGCTGCATCTCATAGTACTTCACTGTAACACTTATTGTCTGAAATAGTGTGGCTTCTACAGTCACTTTTGGGACAAAAAAATCCTGCGTGCCTATTCCAGAGATCAACTAACTCAGGAACTGGTTTAAAAATGGCTTAGAAAAAGTTCCCTCTAGTCAGTGACCAGAATCAAACTTAAAGTCATTCTTTGGGTAACCTACTGCAGAGGATGCAAACGGTGCTTCCACTGAGCTACAAAGTCCTTGACCACTAAATTAGCTGTAGGTAAGACAGTGTTCAAACCAATTTTAGCATTAAGTAGACAAAGTGGATATTAAATCCAACATTATTTCAAAGCAGAATGTTTGTAGAGACTATGAAAGTTTCGTAAGTTGATCTGAGAGCTTATGAGAATGCCACTTTTTTTCATATTATGAAGAAAAGTGGCATTAAACCTGACATCCAAACTGGAGCTGTTAATCTCTAAATTAAATTCAGTACAAATCTGCAAGATTCCCTGCCTAAATTGAGTAACTGCTGTAATAAATTTACTAAGAAAATCAAGCAAGAAAAAGACAGTGAAAACATTTTACACAGCCAAAATGAAGCCGGTGCATAATTACTTTTATGCACCGACCGAGAGTTCATTTATGAAAAATACATTTCTCTGACATTTCAATTTCGTTAGTACTGAACAAGAGATTTTGCTCTCTTAGGGCTTCTGCCTGGTCTCTGAAGAGAACCAGTTCTAAACAGCTGTCAGGCCAGTGAAACCTTTATTAGATGGACTAATAAAAGCAAATATATGGATGCTTCACCAGTGCTCGTATCTTTTAAGTAGTCCACACTAAAGCAGCTTGGGGATGCAGAGGATTATATTCTCGTAAGCTCTCAGGCCAACTTATGAAACTTTCATATTTACAAGCATTCAGCTTTGAAATAATGTTGGATTTAATATCCACTTTGCCTATGTAATTTTACATCGCTGAAATGAAGCGTTTTGGCTTTTTCTTTAGTAAGCAATTTTAATTGATATGAAAGCTGGGTTGGAAATAAAAGACTGGAGACTATAGATATGAGAGTTCTAAGAAGGATCAGTAAGTGAACGCATGGCATGAACAAACAATATCATATTAAAAATGAAGTTAGCATTCATGAATGTGTGAGCATAGCTAATCTCAGGTGACATGGTCACTTAGAATTGGAGAGGAAATGTTAGTAAAAGAATTTTTGTCAGGAAAAAGACCCACAGGAAGATCAAGATCTAGGTGGATTGATATGGTAATCTACCTAATCTTGGTGCCTTGGAAGGCAGAAATATAACATATGATAATATTGGAGTTTTCACAGATAGCAGATTAACTTGGAGGAAAGCTATCAATAGGAGGTTAGTAATAATATAAATTTTTTGTATCATATATAACCCCCCCCCCCCCGAGGATACATATCAGAAATTTGATGATGAATTCATGTTTACAGTTTTTATGTAAAGAAATTCCAGACAAATATGATTAATAATAGCATAGTGCAATGACAAACAGTTGTAAATTGGTTCTCTGTTGAAGGTAACCAGGCACTGGATGTAAATCAACTTGAAACAGTATGGCACAGCTCCCATAATTCCAGTCACAAACTGCATATTCCATGGTATACTGCCCATAATGTTGCACAAAGACTGCAACTTCAAGGTTACAACATTCAGTTAGTGCAGAAATTATAAATGAATGATGAGCTTTATCAAAACATGCATGCACCACAAATATCATTGTGGGTAGAAGATGAAAACATATTTCTTGACCATGGTGTCTTCTCTGATGAGATCACCTTTTATATTTTTGACATAACTGTTGGCCAGGAGAAATGAAAAGTCACACAGTGTAATAGAACAATATTGTGACACTCAAACTGAATGCATGATGTATTCAGACTTCAGATTCTGTGACTGGACACAGAAACAGGTGTAATGTACCTGAATATCTTACAAAATTATGCAATCCTTTGAATACCACAAGGATGGTTTTCAAAGGATTGCATGTAAATGAAAAGTCACACAGTGTAATAGAACAATATTCTGACTCTCAAACTGAATGCATGATGTATTCAGACTTCAGATTCTGTGACTGGACACAGAAACAGGTGTAATGTACCTGAATATCTTACAAAATTATGCAATCCTTTGAATACCACAAGGATGGTTTTCAAAGGATTGCATGTAAATGAAAAGTCACACAGTGTAATAGAACAATATTCTGACTCTCAAACTGAATGCATGATGTATTCAGACTTCAGATTCTGTGACTGGACACAGAAACAGGTGTAATGTACCTGAATATCTTACAAAATTATGCAATCCTTTGAATACCACAAGGATGCATCTTCCAGCATGATGGGGCCCAACATGCTATGATCACATCACATCACATGGATATCTACAAAAATATAGATGGAAGTAGTGGTTATGCTGCCCTGTTAGAAATATATCATGCTGCTGTTAGTAGTAATTCAAATGAATATGCTTCACATAACGAATATATGTGTTTAACTTACTAGTTAATACCCAATAGTTATTAGCAACTAGATTCTATTGAATTTTAGTTATTGGATTAAACCATATATTTTCACAATTTTGATCGTTGACTCTGAATTTCTATTACTCCATTTTTTAAAAGTTTCTGAATGTCTTGCTCATTATATCCTATTTCTTTTAAAATCATTTCCGTGTGCTCACCAACTAATGGTTCACAAAGATTTATTTTAACATTATTACAAGAGAGAAGTGGTGAAGGACGGGGAAAATATTCATCATCATATTTAACAAAGGACTGACGTGCAGAATTATGAGCATGATGTGGAGCTTCGTCCAAAGTCAACACTGGAGTGACACAACCATCTACGTTATCAAACACCTCACACCACTCTGTTTGAGATTTTGAAGCAAATACTTTGGTAAAGATCTCCTCATTTAGATTCCAATTAGTCCACTGAGGATAACTCTCTTCACTTAAATTAAGCCCTATAAATAAAAGATCATTCTAAAGTATGTTTCTTAAAAATCCACACTGACATAATAAATATATATATAAAAAACATACAAAATACATAAAAAAGTTAAAAAAATAATTAAATAAAACATCAGTAATTTCAAGGTGAGTTAAAAAACCCAGCTATTTGAACTCCAATTGGCATTTCGGTCCAATTTAATGCTTGCAATGTCAGAAGATCCACATCACATACGCTACTATTATATCTAAACATTTTATTCATTTGAATTAGCACCGAGTACAGCCTCAATACACAGTCAAAAATTCTGGTTGAGTAAACATAGATAATGTGTTTTATCCATTTCAACTATTTGGCATAAGAAGCAGCTGTATTGTATTTTAACTTTCTAAAATAGCACTAAACAGATTTAATGTTATTTTTGAAATAATAAATCAAATGTCACACAGTAGAAAGAGGTAATCAAATTTCCCACTAAAGTCTCCTTCCAATGAATCTACGAGTTAAGCAAAATGGCCACTCTTCGAGAAAAGGTTACCACTTCTTGTATAATACAGGAGAATCCATAAAGATTGTATGAAGATAGTAATGAAAAAAATTGAAGAAACATGCCGTGTTCAAGTTCTTAATGAACTTGAACACATAAGAAATTATCACATCAGTGAATGTGTATGATCTGGGAGAAGTTTTGAATATGGGCCTGATATTTGTAATCTCACTAGAGATACCTATATGGTATCCTTTTAATTTGCAACACTTAGAATAAAAACTTTGCACTTTTAAACACTGTTTATTTACTACCCCTACAGTAGCTTTACAAACAAGTATTTGTAACCAGTCAGGTTTTTTATGAAACATCCCTGTATATTAAACTGAAAGGAAAAAAATATTCAATATTTTTTCCTTTCAAATTTAGGCCAGATCTGTTTAGATCTATATTCAGTGTTTCATCTATATTCTATTTCCTGCATCCTATGAGCAGATTGTTGTATGGTTTGGCATAAATTATCCTATATTGTATACACCTTACAACAATCCACTCATTAGATACTTTTCAATTATGACCAACACCCATACAATGGTTTTAGTGACATTATGCTACCGTACATGAATCAACCGATGTTCAGTTTTCATTAACTGTTTGTCTATAATGTCATTGCTCCTTACATCTCTTCATGTTTTGCTGTGAATTATAAACTTTATAACATTTTATTTATGTTAATAATGGTAGATAAATTTCAAAGTAAGAATGGTGTTGCTTTCAATGAAAAAAAGACCAATAAACCTGTTGTATTCCATACTAAGATCGAAATTATTAAATCTTGTGATTACAGTGTATTAATTCTGAGATAGGATGCAGGCTAAACTTATCTTGCACTACTATTGCTACAGTAGTGTAAAACAAAGATAAAGAAAGTTCTTAGTGAAGTAAACAGTACTACACTAGTTAATATAGTTATCCATAAATATTTCATCAAGATAATGCACCGTCCCACACATCAGCTGTTGCAATGGCAAAATTGCACGAATTGAGGTTCGAATTGGTTCCACATCCATCGTATTCTCCGGACTTGGCTCCATGTGACTTCTTGTTCCCAAACTTAAATATTTGGCTGGGTGGAAAAAAAATTTTCTTCAAACAAGGATGTCATCAAGGCTGTCAATGACTATTTTGCACAATTTGACAAATCCTACTTTTTTAGATGGGATGAAAAAATTGGAAACTCGCTGGACCAAATGTGTAGACCTCGATGGAGATTATGGTGAGAAATAACAGTGATTTTTTTCCAAAAAAATGTGTTTAACTTATCAAACAACCCTCATATTTGCTCATATTCTACCCTCTCTTATTTTAGCATGCCTAACATGACCATTTCACTGTTTCCAGTGCTTTCTCCAGCTCTTGTAGTATTTTGTCAGTTATGAGTGTTCTCACATTAACAGTTGACACTAATATTTGCAAAGATTTTATTTTTTTCATGATATATATTGTTAATTTTTTAATATGTTTCTTAAATAAATTACCTTAATACAAAAATAGTCTTCTTCTTCTTCCTAACATGAATTTTAGACCAAGTGGCCTGTTCTGGTCTCATGCCATCTCATTCTTCTTTTTCCCAAGTATCCCAAATATTTTTACTATTTGCTTACTTCTATTTAGTAATAAAATATTACTATTTTTACAAAAATAGTAAAAATTGATACTGATCATTTTTTCATTTTTTTTTTAAATTTCTTTGTACATTTATTTGTAGCATGCCAATGTTCTGTAAATGTTCTTGCAGCTTAAAAAACTAAGACTTGTTTTTCTTTTTTCTATTTCAATTCTGAATCCAAAACGTTAAATAGCATTCCATTAATTGAACAATGATATTTCCTTTTTTCAAATAACTACAGAATTCCTTTCTTATTTATACTCCTTACATTCATGTGGTTACCTATAAAATATCTGAGATTTTACCTTCATCCTTTCCTGGATGAAGGTAAAATCTTTTCCTATAATATCATCTTTTCCTTTCCTTTGTAATCCATCATTTTTGTCTGAAAATTTCTGAGTTAAAGGTTCTGAGCTAAAGATTTTTACTTGATAAAGTAACCTGCAAAACCCCCAACCTGATCTCTCATTGCCTGGTACCTACCTCTTGAACTGTCCAGCTAGGGAGGCCCTACCAGCTGTTTAGTTACTGTTGGCATAGCTGTTGAAGTTATCAAAGTGGGATCCTTTATAAGACTGAACACAGCTTGCACTGCAAATATAATCACAATTTTTTTGTTTGACTTTTACAGCTGCTGCAACTGTTAAAATGACTGATGTTATAAAAACAACCAGTTGAAGCAAGCAATTTGCATTTTCTGATCACTTAATTATATTATATCCAGTTTAGTTCCTGCTGCTGAAATCAAGGGAATATTTTTTGGCACAATCACAACATCTGTTTGTTTTGCACATTTCAAGAGTAATAAAAAATAGAACAGTATGTATACTATTCTTTTTTTATTATTATTATTACCCCTGAAATACATGCACAAACATGAGGAATACAATCAGCAACTGAAGAATATTCAATATGGCATAGAATCACCAGAACTGAACATTTTTCCATGTGCATCATAAAATGCTCATAAGCATGAGATTTTGTGTTTGTAACATGAATTTGTATTCACAATTTATTAGTTTGTGCAATACTCATAAATTTACCAGTCTGGTTGGTAGAATGGTTAGCATACCTGCTCTCCAATCAACAGGTTGTGGGTTTAAATCCTACCATGGGCATGGATTTGTGATTCTCTTTAGGTGAGAGATGAATTTCATCTCCTGATGTGAGACCACCACCCTGTTTACTGGAGGCCTGAAGTGGCTTGAAAAAGTTCCATATTTTGTCTCTAGAGCAGGGTTTCCAGACTATCTCATCATCATCATCATCAAATTCCTGCCATTACCCTCAAGGGGGTGTACAGGATATGACAGTACTATATGAAAAAATTACATCATTACTAACTTCCTATCTTCAATTTTCCTCCAAATCAGTCTGTTACTTGTCAAGACTCCAACATTATCAGATCTTATATTTCTATCGTCTAAGGCACTTTGTACCATATCAATCCACCTATATCTTGGTCTTCCTCTGGGTCGTTTTCCTGCCAACCTGGCAGAGAACACTTGTTTTGCTAATCTTTCCTCTCCCATTCTATTTAAGTGACCATACCATCTGAGATTAGCTCTGCTAACGCATTCCTGGATGCTGACAATGTCAAGTTCTTTCCTAATATCCTCATTTTTAATATGATATTGCCATTGATGCCATCTGTTCACGCCTCTAATCTTGCTCAGGACTCTCATATCTGCGGTCTCTAGTCTTTGGTCAAGTGTTTTACTTCTGACCCAGCTCTCAGATCCATAAGTTAAAACTGGTTTGAACACTGTCTTGTATACAGCTAATTTAGTGTTCCGACTAATTTCTTTCTTATTCCATATGAATTTATTCAATTGACTTCCCACCATACCAGCTTTGCTGATTCTGTTGTCTATTTCTATATTTAGTTTACCATCTTCAGTAAAAATTGTGCCTAAGTAGCTGAAATGTTTTACTTGTTCCACAGGTTCTCCATTCACAACACAGTTGACATTTTCAATGATTCTGCCTATTTTCATTGTCTTTGTCTTTTTATTGCTGACCTTCATACCATATCTATTACAACAGCTATTCAATTTAGTCAGAGAATCTTGCAGACTTGTAGCGGATTTATTTAGAAGTATAACATCATCTGCATAAAGCAAAGAGCTGACATTAACATCTCCAATTTTGATATCAGGTTTAATACCACATTCCTTCATAATGTGATCCATATAGATAATGAATAACAGAGGGGATAATGTACATCCTTGTCTCACACCACATTTAACATTAAACCATCTTCCTGTACTTCCTTCAATTCTAACTGCTGACTCACAACTCAAATAAAGACTAAGTATTGCTTGATATAATGCCCCATTGACACCATATAACTGCAGCATATTGAATAGCTTCTCTCTTGGCACCTTGTCATATGCCTTTTCCAAATCGACAAAACTTAAATACAGATCTTTGTTATATTCCCATGCTTTCTCGACTATTTGCCGTAAAGTGAAGATCTGATCCTGACAGCCTCTATTTGGCCTGAATCCAGCTTGTTCTTCACCAAGCTTTTCTTCCACAATTCTTCTCAACAGTTTCTCAAGTATACTTGCATAGATCTTGCCAGGAACACTCAGTAGGGAAATACCTCTGTAATTCTCACATTCAGTTTTATTTCCCTTTTTATATATGGGTACTATGAGAGCTCTACTCCAATCATCGGGAATTCGTCCCTCTGTCCAGGCTTTCTGAACTATGCAGTGCAGCCACTGCAAGACTCTTATACCACCATACTTCAGCATTTCTGGTCGAATATCATCTACTCCTGCTGCCTTTCCACATTTCAAGCCTTTGATGGCTTTTTCTACTTCAAGTATGGATATGTATTCCTGACTGCATGCCTGGTCAGTGTTTTTTATCACTGTGCTGTCATCACTGCTTGTTTCATTTAGCAGTTTTTCAAAGTAATTACTCCATACTTCAAGGATATCTTTTTCTCCTGTTTTCATTTCACCTTTATCATCTCTAATTCCTTTTACAGCAATCTATGGAAAAAACTTAAAGATAAATAATAAAAATTACAAAAAATCGAAAAAAAAATGGGGGGATTCCTTAACCCACCCACAGTATAAATGTCCTATAGGTTTGCTAATAACCCTTTTGTGGGTGGGAACCACATAAAAAAAAACATGAATTATTCGTATCTTGAAGGTTCATAAGTAGAGAATTCGCCTATACAGTAATTGATAATAATACACAGGCTAGACAGAATCATATCCATCCAATCTCATATTCATATGGTAAAGCACTTAGATTAATCTGAGAGGTCCCCATAATAAATGGTTACAATAAAAAGTGCTTTAAAAAAAAAACCTAGTGTTTTTTTAAAAATCCCAACAGTCTGGAAAATAACAAATACAAAGGTGCTATACATTAAAAACGTACAGATAAAACACCTGTGGTCTCTAACAGCATAACTTGAAAGTGACATTCAGAACCCTGAAAAAGATATCATCAATCCAGTCATCCCATGGTTTATACAAGATTTTCTACTTCTACAGTATGTATTATGTAAGACAGATGGTAATGGCTCAAATCAGAAGAAATTCATATGAAAGAACCTTCAAAATGATGTTCACAAAAAAAGAGCATACAAGTCAGATCCTTTCATACAAGGAGAAAAAACATGAAGTAGTTCAGAAACTAACAAAAATATCATATATCAAATTCAATTATTATAAATTTAAAGAAGCTATAAAGATGATCCGGTTCCCCAGCTTAGTGTAACAAAAAAGTCTCATCCTTAACCAGTTATGATTCTTCTTCAGAAAACATCTTAATTTCAAAGTTAGTTTACAATGGATAATACATATTCCAAACGAACAACGAAGTACATATAATATAGGCTACATGATGTTCACTATCGCTTTTTAATGTTACATTCTATTGATGTTTTTAGACATAAGTTTTAAGCCTGCTTTTTATGTTTGATAGTTCTTGTCTTTGATAGTCTTTTACCATATTCCTACAGAATGATTTAAAAAACTGTATAAGAAATTAGTTAAATAAAATGTTTTTTTTTTATGTGATCATAATGGTTATTAATAATCATGAATATCAGCTTATTATTCAACAAGCAGACATTTTTCATAAAAAATATACTGCTAAATAATGAATTCTTCAGAACACTACTCGTAAAGAGTTCATTTAATATAAATAAGTGCTTACCTTTTAGTAACTCACTATAGAACTGTGGTTCAATAGCTCCTACAGCCATATATTTACCATCCTTTGTTCTGTAAGTTTTATAAAATGGAGCACCTCCATCCAATACATTTTTGCCCCTTTCTTTTTCCCAAAGAGGAAGTGGCATGTCAGGTTTTCGAGATTTCCACAACCAACTACTAATATAAGCAGAGCCTTCCACCTATAAAATTATTATTTTAATATAATACTTGTATAAGTTACCACTTTATTTCATCTTATTTCTAAAAGCTATGTAAAATTTTATATAACTAATAATACACATATTAGCTTCACATATATTTTGTGGATTTTACATAATTTACACTATATATATAAGAATATTTTATTACAAATTTTTCATAATATTCAACTATATTTCCTTATTTTAATATTAATTTAATTTAATAGTCTAGCATTCAGTAACAGTTAATCAGAACCAGTCTACATCAAACATCTGATTAGCTGCTAAATTAGTCAAAGTCCAAAAACAGTGTTTTTGGAACTCAGAAAAATGAAACCTCCTATGACAATTCCCACTGGATTCAAGTAATCCAGCTTCTTGTTAAGATCAGTGGATACTCCCAGAGAATACAAAAGAAAGGAGTCAATGTGATTAGGACCAAAAAAAAAGTGCCATTTCATTCTTCTGCCAACAAGAAACATTACCAAATACTTTCCAATTCATATACAATTTGTTGAAGAACTTAAACAAATGATCACCTAAATTGAATGCAGAAAGTAAAAAAGAAAGGATTAAATATAAACAAAGACAAAAAAAAATAATAATGTATAATTTTCACTATTATTATTTGACACCTCCAGGGAGTCCTAAGACTCATCAAGGGCGGTACCTACTCTACAACTCTCCGTCTACACCACACATCCACACCAACGCTATCTACTGTCCACTATCACCACTATTATTTTCACAGACAATCACAACCATCCATGCCCACAGCAGGATTCGAACCCGCAGCCTTTTGGATGGAGAGCAGATATGCTAACTACTCGGCCAACCAGGCCGGCAATAAATAATAGACTAAATAATAATAATTAAAACAAATAATAAATACATTACCAAAAAACCAGTACAAATGGAACACAAGAAAATTTATAGTGACCACCTATGTTTACCTATAGCAAAAAAAAAATCACAATAAGAAGGTGCCTGTAAAGAAGAAATTATATGTCCTTCATTTTAGAAATTATGGACTTTACAACCGTGTTATAAATAAATCTTTTAATTTCCCGATGTTTAGATCTTCATATTAAGATCATCATCTGGAGTATACACAAATATACAAGGACAAGCTGAGTTAAATTACACACAGTAAGCTAAAGAAACAATGATTTGATTACTGGTTATTCTACTGGCATGACCTCTGGTGAAAAAAATAATAAAAATAAAAATAATAAAAATTACAAATTAATTATTTAGAAACTACATGAAAGCTAAATTCTATTTAAGATAACATGAGAAAAACATTCTTTCTCATAGATAGTCTTCTTTCAGTAACAATGATGTCCTATTTTTAACATTACAATTGTGTTATTATTATTATTACGGGCTCCCATCCATACATATACATCATCAGTAATTAGCGTAAAAATTGCCGATCACTACTTTGTCTCAACTTCGTTTTATTACGTTTCCTACCCCCCCTTCCACCACCACAAAAGTCGGCAAAACTCGATCATACTAAAGAGCATTTTTGATAACCAAGTAAAAAATACCGACTGGAATTCCCTACTTAAAATAAACGATCCTGTAACATTATACGAGAATTTTCAACTAAAGTTCACAGAAATATACAAAAAAGCAACAAAACCTACACAAACGAGGCGACAAACAGACAACAATCCATGGATAAATGACGACATACTAAATACTATTACTGAAAAAGAAAATCTATGGAAAAAACTTAAAAAGTCACCCAGTAACACACATTTACAAACCTTATACAAAAACACAAGAAATAAACTAACAACAAAAATTCGTAGGGCAAGAAGACGCTACTACTTCCAAAAATTCATGGAATATAATGACAACGTTAAGCAAACATGGGCTACACTCAACGAATTAGTAACCTGAAAAAAGAAAACTTCAGCACAAGATTTTATTGCAAAAAGCTTCGGTCAGGACACAAACCAAGAGGAACTAGCAGACTCATTCAACCACGCCTTCACAAACAACATCACACAACTCAAAAAAGACAAACTACCAACACAAAGTCAACAACAACAAATGATGTATTTTCCACCCATAACAAAACAGGAACTGAAAGAAGCACTCCTAAAACTAAAACCAAAGAGCACCTCCAGGAATAGACAAAATAAGACTCACAGACCTTATAACACACTTTGAACAAACAAATCCAATACTTTTGAAACTCGTGAACATAATATTCGACACAGGCATTATTTCACAACAACTAAAAACTGCAGTAATTATGCCAATATACAAACATGGCAAAAGAAACGATACTCAGAACTACAGACCAATAGCTACACTACCAGTCATCTCAAAAATTCTAGAAAAAATAACACACACCAGACTACAGAACTATTTACAGAAGTACAACATCATCTCACAAAACCATTACGGCTTTCAGAAAACAAAATGCACCATTACTTTATTAGAAGACATTGCCGACACAATAAACAAAGCCCTCGACAAAAACAAGTATGCTGTCCTTATACTGCTTGACTTAACCAAAGCATTTGATACACTTGAACATGACATACTACTCACCAAACTATACTCAATAGGTATAAGAAGAACACTGCATACATGGTTCAAGAACTACCTCTCAAACAGAACACAAGTAACAAAAATAGGTACATGTCACAGTCGGAGTATACAAGTAAAACACGGTGTACCTCAAGGTGCCATATTATCACCCACTCTATTCAACATATACATTAACGATGTTCATAACATATCCATAAGAAGTCAAATATTTCAATACGCAGATGACACTGCACTACTAGCAGTCCACACAGACATTAACACAGCTCTCTGCAAAGCACAACAAGATCTAAATGAAATCACAACATACTTCCACCAAAACGCAATTCTAATCAATGGTACCAAAACACAGATGTTGATAATACACAACCCAAGAATCATATGCCCTGCATCACTATCGATACATTGTCACACATACCGCTGCATTAACAACAAAAATACCTGCCAATGTTCCGAAATCAAACCTGTAACACATGCAAAATACCTCAGTCTCTATATAGATTCCCACCTTAAATGGACAAAACATATAGAATACCTACACACCAAACTCCGGATCATCGCAGCAAAACTCTTCCAAGTTAAAGACATTATTCCACCCAACATAAAAAAACTCCTATATCATGGTATCTGCGAATCCCTACTCAGATACGGAATAACAGTCTATACAAATACATCAACCAACCAGCCACCTAACAAAATTAGAAACAATACACAGGAAAATCGTGTCAACAGTGATCAGGACACCTTACATGCAACAACCAATATCCGACAAGCACATGGCGATACACAGAATTCTGAGCATTAAAAACCTGAAACACTACATGACATTAACAAGGAATTACTTCAACATCATCTATCGAAACAACAGAGAAACATATCGTATAACACGACCTACAACAACTCTCTACATCCTCACACCCTTCAACAACTCATACGGTTCATTTGTGAGATCACATCAGATACCAACGCAACTCAACAACCTACCAAGAAAGTTAAAACACGTAGATAACCACAGAACATTAAAAAACGAACTCTGGAAAATACAGGGTGTTCGGGATAAATTTGACAGTTTCGTAAGGAAAAAGAAAATCTTCTTTGTATCTATTAAATTTAATGAATTGACAAAAAAACATTACAGGCAGAGTTAATTACAATACTATCAACAAGATTTACTCAAAATAACCACCATTAGCATCGATCACAGCTTCAATTCTGCTTCGGAACCTCGAACAAGCTGATGCTACAGTCTCCCTGGGAAGGGCCGCAAAAACTGTTTTAATTTTATCCATTAACTGGGTTTTTGTATTACTGGAAGTGCGATTGGTGTCTTTTTCAACTGCGCCCCATACAAAATAATCCATGGGGTTAAGGTCTGGGGAGTTTGGAGGCCAAACATTTGGACTGGTGAAGTCGTAGAAATTTTCAGACAACTATTTTTGACTTTTCCCAGAGGTGTGGCAAGGGGCCGAATCCTGCTGCCATATATACGGCCTACCATTGGCTACCCTTGTTATCCAGGGCTTGACTACAGTTAGCAATTCCACGAACAAAGCCCGAATTCCAATGCCAGGGTTCTTCAACACCTGTTCCTGCAGATTTGCGAGGAATTCTGCTGTACGAACGCAATCAGATCGTCTGCTAGGGATCTTTCTTCTTGCTACATCCTCGTAGTCACCATTGCAAGTCTCTAGTTCATGCCTGATTGTTTTTACTGTATTCAGGGAGCATTGGGCAGCAGTCGTAATATCCTTATTTTGATGGCGGGCACGAATCATCATGATACAAGTTATTCTCTTCCATGATTCAGGTGGGTTCCAGCTATCCATCCTTTCTGACATCTTGTATATGAATGAAGAAGGGTCCAAACTTTTAAATGAAGAGAAGTGTGTTAATACATGTAACTTACGGAAAAATATAATTAATTATAAATATGTCAAATTTATCCCGAACACCCTGTATACCAACAAAGTTAAGAAACCATTAACACTAATATACACATCACAAATCACTAGCATCCAATGCCTACATCCCAGACATAAACAGTAGCAACAACACAAATAGTGAAGGCTAAATCCCACTCTCTTCATAAAAGCTAACCCAAGCTTCGAAGTAGGTGGGATTAACTTGCCTCACTCATCTACAAATAATACTTATAAGCAAATGCAGAAATTTGTATGTATAACTATTCTTTCTCAAACTTAAAAAAAAAAATAATAATAAATAAATAAAAATAAAAATAAAATAAAAAATACAAAAAATTCTGTATAATCTTCACTGTTAATATTAGAAGAACATGTGTTGTGAATGCATAATTTAAAGGCAAAAAAGTATTATTAAAATTTTTAATTGAAATCCAATGTAGGAATTGCAGCACTTAGTGCTGAACTCTGTAAAATTATAAGGTGCAATGTCACACAAGATGTTTATTGTATGTATAAAAATTTTAGCAATCAATAAATATTATCATATCATATAAAAAATAAAATAAAACAAACTTAGGCCTCCAAGAAGTCAAAAGACTCATCGTGGGAGGTCTTTCCTAGGAAACACAAAGTCTATCATACCACTCCTTAAAACTCATGGACCGTTCTCGCTCTCACCACTCTATCAGGCAATGCATTCCACGGTTAAACCACCCTCCATGCAAAGAAACCACTCCTCACCCTCTTGCTCACAGTTTCCTTTCATAACTTCCAGGGATGGCACCTTGTCATCACTCCTTCCTGCTGTTCCACCAAGGGAAAGAACTCCCCAGTGTCAACCCTATAACCACCTCTCAACGGTTTAAAAGTCTCAATCATATCACCTCTCCTTCTTCAATCCACCAAACTCCACATTCCCTCAGCCAATACTCATAACTAACATTGCACACTCCAGAAACCATCTTTGTTATCTGCCTTTGTACCCTTTCCACAGTTAATTTATCCTCTTCAAATTCTGGAGACCAAATCTGAGAACAATAGTCTAAGTGTGGTCTGATCAGGGTCTTATACAATAGAATGATAATTCTTATCTCTGCAGGTCAGCATCCTTCTCATTATTGAAGTAATCCCCCCTCCTATGTTACCTTCACCACCTTTGCAATATGTCCCTTGAATTTCAGGTTTCTATCAATTATCAAACTCAGATCTCTTGTCTCCCCTACTTCCTCCAGTATAGCTCCTCCAATTGAGTATGCAGTGTCCCAAACCTCAAGACCTTACATTTTGCTGCATTAAACCGACACCCACATTCATTTGCCCATCTGTCTAGCTTATTCAAATCCTCTTGCAGGGCTACCACATCACTATTACTAATAACCCTTCCCAACTTCACATCATCTGCAAACAACTGAATATCCCCCTGCAATCGACTGACAATGTCATTGATATAAAGGTTAAACAATATAGGTCCCAGTACTGAGCCCACTTCATGCAATGGCACTATCTTACCTTCCTTCCATTCCCTGAGCACCTTTCCTATAGCCAGACTTTCATTGAAAACCAGGTCAAAGCAGCTGTCAGTTTTTTAGCACATTCTCTCAAAACTCGTGGTGAAATACCATCCAGTCCCACAGCTTTACTGACATCCAGAGTACTCAGTATTTGGAACACGCTCTCTTCCTGCACCTCTAAACCTGCCCTATCCCTCTAGTATTAAAATTTACTCTTCCAGGATGAAATACACCAACAAAGTGTTCATTGAATAATTTCACTATGTCCTCTGCATCAGTCACTCTATTCCCATTTTTATCCACACAATGTCATTCTTCCACAATCACTTCTCCTCCTACTGGCCACGTAGCAAAAAAATTCCTTAGGATTTACTTTGGATCTTAGGGCCAATTTTTTCTCATATTCCAGTTTTGCCTTCCTTACCATACTAGTCACTCTTCTGGCCTGTGTCTTATATTCTTCGTGTATCTGTTCTTCACCTGTTTCCTTATATCTCTTCCATAGCCTCTTTTTCACATGCAGTTCCTGTTTAATATTGTTTGTCATCCACTTTACACCAAATTGTGTCCTCTTCTTGACTTGTGGAATATAGCTTACTATTGCTGCTAACAAATATTCCTTCACAATTTCCCAAGCACTAATGATATCCCGGCCTTCCAATTCCTCCCTCCATGAAACTTTCCCAAGTTGATGTCTAAGACTATTATAATCATCTGCCTTACAATTCCACATATGTTCCCGTCTGTTTGATACTTCTGCATGTCTATTCATCTTCCAAGTCAAAACCACATGGTCACTCTCTCTCCAACTAGTAGGAAAGATGTCATCTCGGTTATTATCAACTCTTCTTATGCTATGACCAAATCCCAAAATCTTGTTCCCTCTATTACATGTTGCCTAAGACATTTGTCCCTATTTATGCTACTGTAGTTAAAATCTCCCATAACAATCATTCTTCTTGCACTTGTTAAGCTCAACTGTCTAAACATCTCCTGGTCCCCACCCTCTGTGCTCCTTGATTTGTAGCAACACCCCTCTAAATATCCTGTCTTGCCCATCTCTATCTTGCACCATATGCTTTCAAAATCATTATTCACTGCCTTCCAAAGCCTCCACTCTTAGAGGACATAAGTCATCACTTATCATAAGCAGTACTTCATCACCACGCTTTCCCTTCCTATCCTGCCGAAAAATGCTGTACCCTGCTACTTATATTCCTGTTATTATATCCTCTTCTGTCAACCACGTCTCAGTGATCCCAATAATCTTTGGCTAGGCTGATGCTATCAGCGCAACCAATTCCTCTCCTTTATTCCAGATACTCCTGGCATTAGTATAAAGCATAAAAATGCCACTGTTTCTATACCCAGCATTATCCCCTCTAGACTCCACTGGGCTCAGCGTTACCTGATGTCGTCCCCCTACTCCCAAGTACCCATTCCCACAAGAGGCCACCCCCTGTTACCATCCACCTTGGGCATTCTAGTTTCCCTGCATTGACACACCGACTCGTTCAGAACAGCAATCTCTCCAGATGCCTATATCCTTTCCTCATTCAAATGCAAGCAGTATCTCGCATACAACTCCTCTCTGTCCTCAAATGCCATTTATTTTATCTGATGTCCCTTTAATGTAAGGAATGATTATAGTTTTATTGTAGTCTGGTTTATCTTTGTTTTTTATTGAAGTCTTATAGAGAATTTTGTTAACAGTATTTTGGCTGAAACCATTTTTTAGAAAAGTGTTGTTGATAACTTTGCTGATAAAAAATGGTTACACCCAAAACACTATTAACAAAATTCTCTACAGGACCTCAATAAAAAACAAAGATAAACCAGACTACAATAAAACTATAACCATTCCTTCTATTAAAGGGACATAAGATAAAATAAACAGAATACTACAAAAATACAACCTCAAAGCCATCTTTAAACCTCCTGCAAAATTAAAAAGCTTACTCAACTCATCCAAAGACCCACTCCCTCTGCTGGCCCACCTTGGAGTATACCGTATTTATTGCACCTGTAATATCCCATATATTACATCCTGTTTAGGGGAAACAGGATGCACAATTCCTATCAGACGAAAAGGAACATAAATGACACATTAAATATAATAACTATGGTGAAGTTGGCCTTTCTGATCATGCCCTGAACACTTTACATAGAATTGACTGGAAAAGCACCAGTTGTTTACATCACACCAAAACATGGTATGAACACAAATTTAAGGAAGCCTTTGAGATTCTTATCAACCACCCCAATCTGAAAATAATGATGGTCTAAAAATCCCATATGGAAGGCACATATTCTACCCACAGCACCTTTCTTTCTAAGAGTTAACTATAAACAGGATTGTAGATTATCCAGAATCCTAAATATAAAATAACAATTGTAATGTTAAAAATAGGTCATCACTGTTACTGAAAGAAGACTATAAGAAAGAATAAGATAAATTTAGTTTAATCCTTTATCCCAGTGAGAGCAAACAAAGTTTGCACCTGAAAATATCTTCAGGATTGAATATAGTGTTGTACTATCTTACCTGGGTAAGTAGTACAACACCAGGCAACTCGTAGCAAAGATGGAGCAAGCTACCAACACTTCTATCCCAGTATCTTCCATAATGCAAAACACATCTCCTTGTGGATATGTATACTGTTATGCATTAAGGGATTGGCCACTTCCCAGACTCGTTTCGACCTTTATTGAGGTCTCTTCAGTGGGAGCCAGGCCCAGAGTTGGAGATACCAGGCAGAAGCAGTAGCAAGGTCATGTTTACCTATAGGAGTTGCCAAAAGGTTTGCCACTTTTTTTTTTTCTTTTTTTTTTTAAATTACTCTGGATTTAGAGAAAGATGTTGAAAGTTTATTTTTCACTAGGTTAGACTATGATAAATTTAGTTTAATCCTTTATCCCAGTGAGAGCAAACAAAGTTTGCACCTGAAAATATCTTCAGGACTGAATATAGTGTTGTACTATCTTACCTGGGTAAGTAGTACAACACCAGGCAACTCACTGGGATAAAGGATTAAACTAAATTTATCATAGTCTAACCTAGTGAAAAATAAACTTTCGATATAAGAAAGAATGTTTTTCTTGTGTTATCTTAAATAGAATTTAGCTTTGATGTAGTTTCTAAATAATTAATTTTTAATTTTTTTTTTTCACTAGAAGTCATGCCAGTAGAATAACCGGTGATCAAATCATTGTTTCTTTAGCTTACTGTATGTAATGTAACTCAGCTTGTCCTTGTATATACTCCAAATGATGATCTTAATATGAAGATCGTAATGTCGGGAAATTAAAAAAGTTATTTACAACCATGTTATAAATAACTCTTTTAATTTCCTGACATTTCTAAAATGAATGCTGATCACTGTGCAACACCAAAAGAAAGAAATTATATGTAGAATATGACATATGGAAGTGAAACATGGACTTTGACTAAAAATCTAAAGAAGCTAAGGATTACCCTAGAGGAAAATGGAAAGATCATTACTTGGTATTATTATATACCATATATTACCATTAGATATGTGAAGAGCCAAAGGCTTCAATTCGGCGACATATGACTTGTTTAAGTTAAGGAATATTACATCCCATATAGTTTCTTAGCCGAATAAGAAACTCAAAGAGTTTCATGGCGAATATAGTAAAAACTATATATATAAAGTTCGGCGATTCCAAGCGTAAGCAAATACCTGGATACTGCAGCACTGATCCCAAAGGGTAGTGCAAGCTGGGGCAACTCGTGGTAGAGGTTACAGCAATACTCGTAGTAGGGGTACAAGTTCTGTTCGCTACAAACTTGATATTAACTAGGTCTGGCTACTCACTGATGAGACCTCAATAAAGGTCGAAACCGGTCTGGGAAGTGACCTTCTCTCATAATGTGAACAAAAATACAGTTCCTAGGAGCTAAGTTCACATTATGGGCAAACATCAAGAATAGTGATCGGAGCTCGCTCCACCTCTACCACGAGTTGCCCCAGCTTGCACTACCCTTTGGGATCAGTGCTGCAGTATCCAGGTATTTGCTTACACTTGGAATCGCTGAACTTTATATATATAGTTTTTACTATATTCGGCATGAAACTCTTTGAGTTTCTTATTCAGCTAAGAAACTATATGGGATGTAATATCCCTTAACTTAAACCATATATTACCATTTAGATAGAAAGTGCAATACTTAGGTCAGAGCTCAGACTAGAGTGAAAGACAGCTATTAAATGATCCAAATGGCAATTTTTGAGTGTTACTTCATATTGCAAGAAGTAATACTCAAAAATGGACAAAGTCTTTCTATCCTAGAGATGGAAAGAGAGCTACAGGAAGACCAAGGAGAGAATGAGATCAAAGAGATGGCAGAAACTCAGTGGTAACTAAAAGCTCAAGATAAGAATGAATGGAGGATTTTAAGGGAGATCTTCATCCAACAGTAGACAGAAAATGGATGATGATCCAAAAAGAAGTCCCAAATGGGAAAATGTACCTTCCAACATGCACACACCACATAACACAGGGCTCTGTACCTGCCAAATCTTCAGACAGTGAGCATGCAACAGAGAAGTGGCCCTTGCTAGAGATAAATGTCAAATGAGGGAAAAGACGACTATCAGTATTAAGAGAGGATTTATTTGTGCATGTATCTTTATTAATACTGGTTTTTAAGTTTGTATTAGTGAAATTGCTACCATTTTGTATGACTGGTGTGATTTTTTTTTGGTGAAATTTTCTTGTCTCTCTGCCCTGTATCTAACTTTGATCACATTTACCATAGCTACTGCCAGAACTTACAACACATTGTCATCCAGCCCACCACAATTTAAAGGTTACATTATTCATCACATGGTCAAAGATTTCGTAGCATGCTATGCAAGTGGCATGTACACATTGAGTGGATTAAAAATGTTACAAGGAACAGGAATGTATGCCTTAAATTGCTGTCCGTTACATTTTGCCCATACTATCAGCCTATTTTTAATAATCCAGCTCTGTACATTACCTTAATTATCTATTACCCTACCATCAGCAAACAACTGAATATCTCCCTTCAAATAATTTCTTATATCATTTATGTACAAATTAAACAGCAGTGGTCAAGTACAGACTCTGCAGCATGCCACTGACCTGCCTTCTCCTGAATTCCAGTCCTCCATATACTACTTGTTTTGATATCTGTCCATCAGTCACCCTTTTATCTATATCAACAGTTTCCTATCCATCCTCATTTGTTGCAGTTTGCATAACAGAGTTCCATATGGTATCCTGTCAAATGCCTTTGCAAAATCCAACAGTATCATTGTGTAGCCACTTCTTTTATACAACTCAGTTGTCACTCTATTATAAAAAAAAAGTTAGTAGAGCACTAAGGTACGACCTACCTACACTTCACAAGCCATGCTGTCCCTCATAGAGTATCATACTCTTATCCACCCATTCCTGAATTCTCTTTTGACTAACTTTTCCAGTACTTTTATCACCACTCCTGATATACTAATCAGTCTATAATTTTAACTTAGATCATCCTCTATGCAAAGAAATTATTTTGCGCTCCTTCCACTCTCTTGGGACTTTGCCAGAGCTGTGACTTAAATTAAACAGCCTAGTCAAATGGCATCACCAGTTTCCCCTGCACATTCTCGTAAAACACAAGTCAATATCCCGTCAAATTCCACAGCTGTATATGCAATTCAGATTCTGCAACATACTAAGTACCTCCAATTCTTCAACCTCTGTTCTCAACATTAGTCCCTGTCACCTCTATCACAACATATTGTCAGCCTGGTTGGCCAAGTGGTTAGCGTATCCGCTCTCCAGCCAAAAGGCAGCAGGTTCGAATCCTGCTGTGGGCATGGATGTTTGTGATTGTCTGTGAAAGTACTGGTGGTGGTAGTCAGCGGTAGATGGCATTGGTGTTAGGTGATGAAGGTTGGTGGAGTAGTGAGATGAAGAGTTGTAGAATAGATGCCCTCCCTCGATGAGTTTTTGGACTCCCTGGAGGTGTAATGTAATAATAATAATAATAAAAATAACATTATCTTCACTTGAATGATATACCTTTGCAAAATGATCACTCAGTAGCCTAAAAATTTGTCTGCTCCAATACCTATCTTCCATCTGCACTCATTAAAGTTATCCTTCCACAGTCATTCTTCTTCCTACTTGCCACATAACAAAAAAACTCTCTGGGGTTTCCTTTTGCCTGTTTGTCTAATTTCTCATAATCTGATTTTGCCTACTTTACCATACTGGTCACCTTTCTTGCCTGACCTTTGTACTATTCATTAGTTGGCTAGTCCCCTTTCTCCTTATATATCTTCCACAACATTGTCTTTATTTGCAGCTCACGATTAATGATACTACTCATCCATCTAACTTCTACCCAATTTACCTTGCTAACCTTAGGTATACAGCATGATATTTCATCTTGGATACCCCTTAACTATTGCACATGCACTGTGAACACCTTCCCTTGCAACAAATTCCATATTGTTGGGAGGAGTGGGGGTGACTGCTAGTTAATGCATCTACCTGTATGTGTAGGTTTTCTGTAAATGGAAATGCCAGGGATCCTTCTGGCTATATAATCAGAGTATCCAGGAATGGGAGACTGTTGTTGTTTTCCTTTTCCAAGATAAACTGGATCCTGAGGTGGAAAAGCTTTTCTCTTGGCACCTTGTCATATGCCTTTTCTAGATCTACAAAACTCAAATACAGATTCTTGTTTTATTATCATTATTTCTTAACTATCAATCTTAAAATGAAAATCTGATCCTGACAACTTCTATTTGGTCTGAACCCAGCACAGTTCAGTGATCTTTTTGCATGAAAGAGTATGGACCTCCTGCAATGAGTCCTTTCATTCCATGGAGGTCAAATGTTAATAATAATAATAAATCATAAGAAATAAAAGAAATCACAGGAAAGAACACAAAATAAATATTGAA
The DNA here is from genome assembly GCF_054136105.1 of Typopeltis vanoorti. Lineage (NCBI taxonomy): Eukaryota > Metazoa > Arthropoda > Arachnida > Uropygi > Thelyphonidae > Typopeltis > Typopeltis vanoorti. The sequence goes on from NC_143564.1 coordinate 97,966,478, forward strand.
AAACATGACAGACAAAATTCCCTAGAAACAGAACAAAACAATTCTCAAGAAATTAAAGAATCACAGGAAACAGAAAAAAGAAATCACAAAAAAAATATTAAAAAAATATCATAAGATACCACAGATAACAAAACAAAAGAAATTGCAAGAATTTCTAGAATTTTTGAACTAAATTTTTGATCTTAAATGTAAATCCTAAAGAAACATTAATTTAAGCTCATCTAACCTTTAGGGGTAAAGGATAATTTCTTTACTTGAAATTATTCCAGGGTAAAGATATGCGCAATACATCTCTAATACAGAGACTTAGCCTCCTCTTTACCAAGACCGTACTGCGTGGCGAAGAGTCACATCCTTCCAGAGGTATTGACTATTTTCACAGAACAGTGCAGATCTAGACTGGAAAGTTGAAAAATATTCCAGAGGAAGGCAATGGCAAATCACCTCTGTACCTTGCCAAGAACATTCTATGAACATGCCAAAAATGAGAAAGTACGATATGGTGCTAGATGGTAAGACGCCGGGCCTGAAGGCATCCAACATGCAACTGGGGAAGAACAAAGGGCTTCCACAAGTAGAACTAGTTTTTATGATGTGTCCAGGTCAAACCCAGAGGGAAGCTTGGTCATGGATGTTGCTGGTTGGAAAAGGGAGACTCCCTGTTTCAAAAGAAACCACAGGATTGGAACTTGGAATGTTAGAAGTATGAACCAAGGTAAGCTGGAAATAATAAAGATGGAAATGGAGTGCAAGAAGCTGGATATATTGGGAATAAGTGAGCTTAGATGGACAGGCATGGACCATTTTCAGTCAGGGACTACATGGTGTATTACTCAGACATGAGACAAGTCGTAAAAATGGAGTATCTTTCTTACTCAGGAAAAAGATGGCTAGGTATGTATTAGGTTATAATCCGGTGAGTGACAGAATCATTTCTCTCAGAGTGAGTGGACATCCAATGAATATGACCATCATTCAGGTTTATGCACCCACTACTGAGGCACCAGAAGAAGACATTGAAGAATTTTATGGCAAGTTACAAGTGATAGATGCAACACCAAAGCGAGATTTATGGCTACTTATCGGAGATTGGAATGCAAAAGAGGGAGAGACTGAGGAACAAGGAATAACAGGTTGTTTTGGTTTAGGTATTCGTAACACTGCAAGGAAGAGACTAGTCGAGTTTTGTGCAGAGAATTCTTTGTTTGTTGCTAACACCTGCTTTAAACAGCACAAAAGATTGTACAAATGGATATTACCTGATGGACAATACAGAAATCAAATTGACTACATACCTGGACAAAGATGGAGAAGTGCAATTCAGTCTGTCAAGACTTTTCCAGGAACAGACTGTGGAACAGACCATGGGTTCTTAGTGGCTACGATACATGTGAAATTACGGAAACTGAAAACAACACAAATGTCGATCAGATATGACCTTGGAAACATACCAGCTGAATACAATATTAGTATACAGAACAGATTCAACACACCCAATTAACGTGAAAGAGAATTAGATGAACTATGGGAAGAGATTAAAGATATAATTAAAACAGAAGCAAAGAAAGAATATTCCAATAGTTTGTAAGAAGAAGTTTAAATGGCTGTCACAAGATGCCATCAAAACTGCTCAGGAAAGAAGGAAAATGAAGGCCACGGGAAATTTGAGGGAAGTACAGCATTTGAATGCAGAGTTTCAACGACAAGCCAGAAGAGACAAGGGAAAATACTTTAACGAGGAATGCCAACAAATAGAAGACCAAAACAAGAAAGCAAAAACAAGAGATCTTTTCAAAAAGATCAGAGAACTAACAGGGAAGTTTAGTGCCAAGGTGACAATACTAAAAAGTAAACACAAAGGATATCTTACAGAAGCTGTAGACATCAAAGAAAGATGGAAAGAGTATGCAGAAGCCCTGTACAGAAAGGACTCCTGTGTATAATCCTGCTCTTCAAATTTCTCAGTAATTTTTTACCACTAGAGAGTGAAGTGAGGTGGACACTGCAACAGCTATCCAATAAGAAAGCATCAGGAGGAGATGGAATACCTATTGAGCTGTTCAAAGCCCTGGGAGAAGAGGCAGTTAAAATTTTAACAGCTCTATGTCAACAAATTTGGATCATATGGCCTAGGGAATGGAAAAAATCAGTTTATATACCTTTATTGAAGAAAGGTATTACAGCACTGATTTCTCATGCAAGTAAAGTCTTACTTAAGATCATTCAGAAAATACTGGAACCATTCATGAAGAGAGAAATGCCAGATAAAAAGGCGGGATTTTGAAAAGGCAGAGGAACAAGAGATCAAATTGCCAATGTGAGATGGATAATAGAAAGAGCATAGGAATATCAAAAGAATGTTTCCTTTGTTTCCTTGACTATAGCAAGGTTTTTGACTCTGTAGATCATGCGAAACTGTGGAATGTGTTAAGAACAATGGGAGTCCCAGAGCATTTCATTATCCTTCTGAGGAATCTTTATTATGAACAAGAAGCTACTGTCCGAACAGATCTTGGAGAAACTGAGTATTTCACAATAGGTAAAGGGGTGCGAAAAGGATGTATTTTATCTTCGTACCTGTTTAATTTGTACAGCGAATACATTTTACGAATGGCAGGGCTGGAAGAGTCTTCAGTTGGAATTAAAATTGGGGGAAGAAATATTAATAATTTGGGCTATGCAGATGATACCACCTTGCTAGCAGAATGCAAAGAAGATTTGGAGGAACTTATGAAAGTTAAAGAAGAAAGTGCTAAATATGGTCTTAAACTTAACCTCAAAAGGACAAAAGTTATGGCAAAGTGAACTTAATGATTTTGAAGTAGATGGGGAGAAAATGGAAGCAGTTAACAATTTTGTGCTCCTAGGATCCTGAATTGATAAAGATGGTTATTGTACTGAAGAAGTTAGAAGATTATTACTCAGAAAGAAAGCAATGACAAATTTAAGCACGATCTTTAAAGATAAAGATATTAACCTCACAACAAAAATCAGAATCATGAAAGCAATGGTATTCCCTGTGGTACTGTATGGATGTGAAAGTTGGATCCTGAGAAAGAGTGAAAGAAGGAAAATAGATGCATTTGAATTATGGGTTCGGAGACTTACTAAGAATATCATGGACTGCAAAGCAAGCCAATAAATCAGTGATAGACAGAATAAAGTTAGATTTCTCCCTCGAAGCTATGATCATCAAGCAAAATTGTCATATTTCGGACATATTATGCGAACAAATGACAGTCTGGAGAAGATGATGATGCTTGCTAAAGTTGATGGAAGCAGGAGAAGAGGAAGACCAAGAATTAGATGGGTGGATGGAGTTAAAGAAGCAACTGGAATGTGCTTGGAAATTCTGAAAAGAATCACCAGGAGTCGAAAATGACTCGATGGAACATAACAACAAAACCTTTAAAGATTTAAACATTAATTCTAGATTTTTATACTTTCGGGTTCTTCTAGGTCTATCTTATTCTGCATTTATACTTTTTCATGTTGTCATTTTGTGTGCTTTGTTATGATTATTAGACCTCCAGGAAGGACATGCAATGGAATGGAGAATGACTTATCACAGGAGGTCCTCCATTACACACACACACACCTGATCATACTGTGACTTGAATGCATTCACTATCTCTACACTCACACCACAATTGCAGGCAATGCATTCCAACCACCCATAACTCTCCATGCAAAAAACCTACTCGTCACCCCTTTGTTCACATCCTCCTTATACAGCTTCCCCAGGATGGCCTCTTGTTCTTCCCATCTCCATCCATTCTATGAAACATCTGATCCACATTAACCTAGTAGTAACCCATTACTAACTGATATATCTCAATCATGCCTTCTCCTCCCCACCCTTGTCCTTCTGTCTACCAGACTGCAAAGGGTTTAGAGACGATTGACTCAGAAACTACCTTAGTCAATCGTCTCTAAACCCTTTCCAATCTTTTGAAAAACAGGTGACCAAATCTGTGTGCAGTAATCCTATATCAAGGCCTTATATAACAGAATCTGAACATCTTTACTCTTATATGTCAGTGTTCTCCACATCATTCCCATAATGTGCTGTGCTGTCCTGCCAATTTTAGCAAAATATCCCTGAAATTTCAGGTCCTTATCCACCAACACTCCCAGATCCCTCATCTCCTCTAAGATATCCCCAACAATCTTATATTTTGCATTTCATCTGTGCTTCCCAAACTTTAAACCTTGAACTGGTAGCCCCATTTATTTTCCCAATCAAAAAGTATTTAAGTACTTGCAAGGCTACAACATCCATTATACTCCTCATAGTTCTTCCCAACTTTGCATCATCTGCAAACAACTGTATATCCCCATTCAGATCTTCCCCAATATCATTAACATACAGGTTAAACAACAATGGATCCAAAACAAACCCTTGGGTCGTGGCACTGGTGACTTTCCTTTTCCAGGATACTTCCCCCATATAAAACTTGCTGATACCTATCAGACAGCAAATATCAAATCCAGTGCACTAATCTACTATCCACCCAGATCTGTTTCAGTTTAATTACCAGCTTGTCATGTGGCAATCTATCCAAGGTCCTGGTCCTCAATAGCCTCTCTAATACCTTTACCACTACTCTAGTCAAAGAGATTGGCCGAATAGAAACAAAACAGACAAAACAAAGAGAAAGAAATTCAAAAGCCTTAGTCTTATCACCCCCCCCCCACTCTCCTTATGAAGCAGAACAATTCTGCCCTCTTATCACCCCTTTGGAACTTGGGAAAATCTAAAACTCATGTTAAAGAGGTAAGTTAAAGCTGTTGTTAACTCCCTAGAACATTCCCTCAAGACATGCAGTGATGTTCCATTCAGTCCTATGGCTTTAGTGACATCAAGTTGATTCAATTCCTCACATACATACTGCTCACTCACCACCAGTGGCTCCTCATCCCTTTCGCTGCTCTCAAGTTCTGCATGATGTTATTTTCACGAGGATGAAATACCTTTATGAACTGCTGATTTAACATTTGTACTATATCCTCCTGAATGGTTACCATTCTACAGTAAAGAGCCAAGAGGCTATTTTTTTCCAGCTGCATACATTAAGTTAAGAGGATAATAAATCCCTCATTAATTTAAAGCCGGATAAGGCTTTAAAATAAGTATATACATATCCGGCTTTAAAATAATGAGGGATTTATTATCCCCTTAACTTAATTCTACCATTCTCTCCAACCAGTATCATCCTTCCATAATCATTGTTTCTTCTACTAACCACATATCAAAAAAACACTGCAGAATTCCTTTTGCCCTCATTGGCAGTTAGCTAATGAGGGCAAAAGGAATTCTGCATATTACACTCCTGTTACCAACTATTACCACCACTCATGTTATACTGCATCTATAATGTCTTCCTTTTCCAAACTGCATACTTCATCTTTTCATTCATCCGTTTCACACCCACCTTATTTGACCTCGACCTTTGGAATGCAACATTGCCTCTGCCAGACAATTCCTGAACAGGTCCCAAGCAGCACTATCTCCTTTCCTTCCAATTCTTCATTCCATGATATAGCTGCAAGCTGTCTCCTGAGCTATTCATAAGCACCAGCCTTATAGTACCACATATATCCCTTTCTCACAGAAGTCCTCATATGGCTGGCCACTACCCAAGTAATCACTTCATGGTCACTCTCATCAAATGGAGGGAGATTCAACACTTCATTTACATGATGAGATAATCAAATTCAAGACCCCTGATCCCCATGTACTCTCTGTTACATACTGCCTAAGGTAGCTGTCCTCAAAAACTGAAGGAATTCATTCTCTTTGCTCCCAGATGCTGTCTCTTCATTCTAGTCTAAATTACCATAATTAAAATCACCTATACAATCATCCTTTTCTTATTAGCTAAACTGATTTGCCTACATTTTCTTCTCACTGTCCTCCACATTACCATGTCTACAGCAACACCCAACTAGATATTTCATTCTGTTCATCTCCACCTCACACCAAAACCACTGCCAATGTTTGCTCCTTTCATCTCCACCTTAAATGGGGATAACTCATCTACTACCATCAACAATACTCCTCCTACCCTTTATATTGCCTTTCCTCACAAAAAACATCCTTTCCATCCATTTCTATTTTGCCAATGTCATCCTCATCTAACCATGTCTCACTGATTCCAACAATTTTTGAGTGAACATACTCTATGCCGTATTTGGTCACTTATTAAATATTAAACTTGAACTTATATTGGCTTTATTAGTTGACCTGAGATTTTTTTTAAAAAATATATACAATTGTCTACAAGTTTCAACAGCAGTTTTGTCTGGCTTCTTCAGGATATGTGTAACAGTACACAGAACTCAAAGTTTGCTAGTAAAAAAAGAACAGAGTAACACTATGATATAAATAAAACCGACGCGTAACATCATAAGCATGGAATGTGGTGTATCAGTCATTGTTTTTTGAGCATGTATATAGTTTTTAGCGAAATAAAATTCTGGTAAGCTGAGCAACTTATTAGGCTTTTCCGGATGTGTTTCAGAATCATTCCTTGATTTCGGTTTAGATTTTCTCCATAGCAGAGTACCACAGCAGCTTCTTTAGTTCTTAAGTTTTTACATCGAAAATTCTCTTCTATATAGGGCATGGAGCTTTTATTCCAATCAATGATGTAGCTAGTGATCGAGAAGTGATGGGCTAATCCTGAAGTATTTGTTCTGTTGTTGTTCACGTCTTCTACACGTTCTTTTTTTTTTTTGAATTTCCAGGCTTCTCGATGTTTGCCCTATGTAATTTAATCCACAGGAACATGGAATATTGTACACACTGGCATATTTGAAGAAGGCATTGATGTCCTTTGGTGATCTTAAAATCTGGCATATTGTCTTGACCGGTTTAAGAGCAACTCTGACATTGAAGGACTTAAGGAGTTTTGCAATTTTTGTTGACACTGAGCCTGCATAAGGGATGACAATGGACGATGTATATTGCGTGACAGAAGGTTGCTGTTGTGGAGGGTTTCTATGAAGAATCTTTTTCATTATATTTCTTGGGTACTGCAAACCAACACACACTGGACATTATCTGCACTTCAAATCGACTCACCATATTGCACAGAAACTTAGCATAATTCATATGCTTAAGAATAGAGTGACCAACATTATCTCAAAAGAAAAAGATCTCCCTGATGAACTCACTCTCATATCTCAGACCCTGGTAAACAATGGTTACCCAAGAAATATAATCAAAAAGATTCTTCATAGAAACCTTCCATAACAGCAACCTCCTGTCATACAATATACATCATCCATCGTCATCCCTTATGCAGGCTCAGTGTCAAAATTCCTTAAGTCCTTCAACGTCAGAGTTGCTCTTCAAATACGCAGGTGCGTACAACATTCCATGTTCCTGTGGATTAAATTACATAGGGCAAACATCGAGAAGCCTGGAAATTCGAAAAAAATAACATGTAGGAGATGTGAACAACAACAGAACAGATACTTCAGGATTAGCCCATCACTTCTCGATCACTAACTACATCATCGATTGGGATAAAAGCTCCATGCCCTATATAGAAGAGGATATTCGATGTAAAAACTTTAAAGAAGCTGCTGTGGTAGTCCACTCTGGAGAAAATCTAAACAGAAATCAAGGAATGATTCTGAAACACATCCAGAAAAGCCTAATAAGTTTGCTCAGCTTACCAGAATTTTATTTCACTAAAAACTGTATAACATGCTCAAAAAACAATGACTGATACACCACATTCCATGCTTATGATGTTACGCATCTGTTTAATTTATTTCATAGTATTACTCCATTCTTTTTTACTAGCAAATGTTGAGTTCTGTGTACCGTTACACATGTCCTGAAGAAGCCAGACAGAACCGCTGGTGAAATTTGAAATTTGTAGACAATTGTATATATTTTTCAAAAAATCTCTGGTCAACTAATAAAGCCAATATAAGTTCAAGTTTAATATGAATATACTCTATTAATGTTACAATTTCATTTTATTTATTTTGCATACTTCTGCTATTTTTAAACATACAATACTAGCTTATTTCTGGTTCTATATAACAAGCCTCCCCAACCCTACTCTTCAAATGTGACTCCTCCATACCACTTCCCCCCCACACACACACATTCCTGGTCATCCCAATCATCCACTCTTCTCATGCAGTGTCTCCCTGTTCACCCCAACTTCCATTTCCCTCTTTGTCTTGTGTTCCTTCTCTTTCATTCTCTTCACTCCTGCCACTCACTTCTGCATTCACAAGCTCTCCTATACTCCTGCTCTTCCATGTCACCTCTACCACAGCAATAATTTCTCTAGGTGACTCACACCAAATCCATTTAAATGTAGCCCATCTCTTTTATACAATTTCATGTCCCTCAAATTTCATCTCACACATTCACAAAATGAATTCCTTTCTCTTCATATATCTCCACTAGCATCCCATTCATAATCCTCGCTCACTGTCTAGGCTCATCATACCTGGGCAACACTGACTACCTTTCCTACTACACTGTTATCTTTTACTCTCCTTAACAACCTCCTGATATCCATTCTTACATTCTCCTTGTTGCCATCCAGATCATTTGTACCTACTACTACTACTACCACCACCACCACCAACTCTTTTGCTTGATTCTCATATCTAGTGCTTCAGTCATTCTGCTCAATCTATCCCTAGAAAGCAAACCTTATGCACCTGATCATTTACCACACCTCTAATAATCAAATCCTCATACATGGTCACTCTCAAATCACTAGTACCTCTTTCACACTGCCATCTTTTATTCCAGGCTTCTTCTCCCTTCCATGCATACATACCTGTTTTTCTCCTCATTTCACTCTACATTTTGTCTTCACCAAAACTGCTTTCATATCTTGAATTACCTCCCTGCTGCTCTTCTCTATCTCAACCAGGTCTGTTGCACTTTCAGTTTAACTTTCACATATGCTATCTTATCCCTACTTTCAATCACCTCATTTATACTCTTTCACATTTCTTTCACTACCATTTAAACCCATTCATTACAACACTTTCGGTTTCATAGCTTTCAGAATTAGCTTCCGCTACTTTATTTTCTCACTTCCAACAAGTTTCACATATGTAAGTTAATAAATATTATTTTCTTATCATTCTGTGTTGTCATCAATACTGTGAAAATAAATTAATATGTACTGCCAACATAAGCATTTCCATGTGTTAGACTAAGGGAATGCAAAGCTTCATTAATAAAAGGAAAAGAGGGGGGGGAGAGGATATAACTGAGACACCTCATTTTATACCTTATAAGTTGGTAAGGAGTTATTACCAGGTTAATCTGGAATGCTTTATATAATGGGAGATGGGTAGAAATCCCTGGAAAGTGTAGAAGGATGATGTGCCTTTGCATGGAAAATGGCTGGTGAGTGGAATAAGTCGCTCAAGATTGTGGTAAATTCAGATGCACTGAATGAATTTAAATCACAGTTTGATGGGTTTTGTGTGTGACAGTGTTTACCTCCTGTAATGAGTATTTTGACTCCATGTGTTAATAATTACACAGTATTTCCTGCAGCTTTCTTTTGTTATATTTACTGTCATTTCCTTTGTCCCTTGATTGTGATGCCATTTGCTAGAAAGTTTTGTCTATAGTGAAAACTTTCAGCTTTTACTGTTTGGTTCTATGGAGCCTGGACAAGGATTTTTCCAGAGTTTGTTATAGCACATCATCTCATTATAATAGTGTTCAATATATGATGTGTCTACTGTATATAACAGGAATTTATATTCTTGCTTTAAAGTCAACAGCCTCTATATACAAGTAGACAAGCTGAAATTATTTCATATGCAAACTCTCTTTGTGCTTGGGTAATATTAAAACCAAAATATAATTTCTTGTCAAGTATAATATACTGTGTAACCAAGCAAAGAAATTTCCCATTTTTTTTGTCAGATCCCTTCTCTAATGACTCAAAAAATTCCTTCACTTCTTCCTTAGTATTACCTCGTGTGGGTTCATAAGCACAAATTAGTTTCATTGGCCAATTTCTAATTTTGAAATGCGACTTGAAATTTCCTATCAATCAAAAAGTTCATGTTTAATATCGAATGTTACAGTTACTTTTCTTTCCTTGTTCATTAGTGCTTGAATATAACTCTTATTCATCATCTATATGAATCACATTATAAAGGAAAGTGGCATTGAACCTGATATCAAAATTGGAGATGTTAATCTCGGCTCTTTACTTTATGCAGATGATAAATCAATCCAGTACATGTCTACAGGATTCCATTACTAAATTGAATAACTGCTATAATAAATTTGGTATAAAAATCAGCAATAAAAAGACAAAAACCGTGAAAATAGGCAGGAACATGGAAAATGTCAACTACATCCTGAATAAAGATCTATAGAATAAATAAAATATTTCAGCTATTTTAGTCACAATTTTTAGTAAAGATTACAAATTAAATTTAGAAATAGACAACAGAATATGAAAAACTGATATGATAGGGAGCCAATAAATTTATATGAATAAAAGAGAAATTAGTCAAAACACTAAACTAATAGTATATAGGATAATATTCAAACCAATCTTTCCTTATGGATCTGAGAAACAGGTAGAAATAAAGCAGCTGGTCAAAGACTAAAGATAGCAGGTATGAGCTTTGAGAAAAATTACAGAAATGAACAAATGGCATCAATGGCAGAATTATATTAAAAATGAAGATATTAAGAAGGAACTTGATATTGTTGGCATTCAGGAATGTTGTGAGTAGAGCTCATCTGAGGTGGTATGGTCATTTAAACAGAATAAGAGAGAGGAATGGTTAGGAAAACAAGTGTCTGATGCCAGGATATTAGAAACAAAAAAGACCTTGTGGAAGACCTAGATAAATTAATGCAGAAAAAGTGCCTTCTTCATCTTCTGTTCATTGGACATCATTAGATGCCATATTCAATGATGTGCCCACCAGTCCTTGCCAGGTGGTCCAGTTGTATGCTTTTCTAGAGGCTTCAACTCTCTGAAGAACAGTAACTCCAGAAATCCCATACATACATCTCTTTGAGAGTCTACCCTTCCTTCTTTTTCCAGGAACACTTTACTTTGAATTGCTGTTTTGAGAAGCCCTCCTTCCATCCTTTCAGTGTGTCCAAAGTATTTCAACTTTCTTCTGTCAATATTCTTAAAGTTCTACCAATCCTTTCTAGCACCAATCTGTCTGCCTGCCTGCCTTTCAGTATATGATGTCCTCAATAGCCTTTTGTAACATCATATCTCAAAAGCAGCTATTCCTTTTCCTATCAGACTTCTTTAGATTCCAAGTATCACATCTATAAGTAGTTGTTGGGAAAACAGCTACATCCAGAATCCTGAACTTTGTTCCTGTGGAGAGAGATCCATTCTTTCAGATTTTAGAAGTGCTTTAGAAGATTAAAATATAATATCTGACAATATTGTAATTCTGATTGATAACACGCTTATTTAGAGGAAAACATTGATAAGAAGTTAGTAATAATGTAAACTTCGTTGTGTAATACTATCATAGTATCCTCTAAGCCCCATGAGGGTACATATCAGGAATTTAATAACGATAGCACTTTTAATTATTCTGCCAGTTAACTTCTTTTCCATTGATAGTTCTTATGCTACTGGTGCCTATTTTCAATTCTACTACCACTGTGTTTGAGTATATTCAAATTCATGTTGTATTATCATGTTTTTTCTGTTCAAAGCCAATAAAGAATACCACTGTTGGTTAATTAACAAATTGCCAGTCCATCCTCTTTCATTCAGTATCTGGGAGAATGCCTATTTAATGGGTGCATCATGTGAAGGTGAGGTCAGTCTGGTTATTAGGTCAAATGTCCCAATTGATTCTCCCACTCCTTAAAGTCTATTTGGAAATCTCCCACCTTTTATCCAAAGCAATCTCTCTATACCAAGAGTCAGGTGAATAAATGAGGCTAGAGTGAAATTAAGCAAGCAGTGTAAGAAATAAATCTGTTATGAAGAAGATATAAGAGGGAGAGGGAATGATGCACAAAGTATAAAAATGAGGCTGTAAATGCAGTACGGAAAGAAGCAAGCAACATGAGAGAAAACTGGCATGTCAGAAGAATCCAAGGGAATTCTTCCACCACATTATGAGCAAAAAAGGAAGAATAATTATAGAACAGACACACCGTCAGTGATGGTGGAAAATTGTCCAAGAATGTAGTGATTATTTAGAGAGTACTCTGTCAGTGAATTCCATACTGGTGTGAAATGATGTGTCCAACACTCAAAGAACAGAGGATTATAGTAGACTGAAAAAGGAAACTGATGTGGAATGCCACCAGATCTCTAATAATGTCCCACAACATATCAAGTACAGTAAACCCTCACTTTTATAACTTAAGTGGTCAATTTGTAAAATTCGATGCAGCAAAAATTTTCAAGGCTCTTTGCATCGACTTTTACAGAGGTCACATCTAGAAAGCTTACAAAAATAACTTTGTTTGTTACTGTAAATATAATACTAAGAGCCTATGTATAAAGCCCAAAAGGGAATTTACTTGCTCACTTGTATAAACAAAAGATGATTAAATGTTAAAGCCAAGGGCAATGCCTTTGCTACTGGAATTTTATTTGATGTTAGTGATCTGAGAAAGTGTAAGAGAAACCTTTTGTTTACAAGCGCAGTCTAAGACTACCTTCAAGGTCAGTGGTAAAGGGGGGGGGCAGCATGAATAGTTCTGCAGTCTAGTAAAACGGATTAAAAATGCACATAAGGGGAGAAAGAGAAGTTGGCATCAGTAGAAGATCAAGAGAGGCAGCGGAAATGTTCAGGGGTCTCAATCCTTCATCCAGGGTTCCGTGGAAGAATGAATATAAGGCATGGATCTTTGACTGTCGAGATCAACAGTTTTCAGCTAAGACACATGGAGATTGGAAGGAGACAAAGAGGAGAAGGAAGTCATCCAGATCAGATGACGTTGTGATGGATGGTTGCCAGAAGCGATTAGCCACAGAGGGAGTAGCTGCGCCAGACCAAAATGCGTTGCCGCTTAGACGAATCTGCATATGCTCCGATCATTGAACCCCTTTGCCCGAAGTTCAAGACGCCGGACAACCGCATTCCAGACCCCACCAACCATTCTAAATGAGACACCGGTGCTCCAAGATCCTCTAAGGAGAAATCCAAAACCCGAGACGGAGAAGAAATTAAAGACTCTGAGACGAACTGTGAAGAAGTGCACTAAAGGGATAAAGAACTCATGTGAGTTATTTAATACATGTTATTTTGTATGTAATGTAAGAGAACTATCTTAAATGGATTGCTAAGTTTATAGTGCTAAGATTCTAGGAGTAATTTGATACAAGTGAATAGTTGGAATTTGTAGGTGTGTAGATCAGAGCATAATAATTTCCCAAGAAGTAATCAGGCTAGAAATTTTAATTATTGATAACAGTGAATTCTAAAGCTTTATGTTGCATAGTTGCAGGAAATTGCTAAAGAGGTTTTGTTCTATAATAGCTTAAACTAGGAGTTATATATTTTGTTGCAGTGATCTTTGTAAGATCTGTTGCATAATTGTAGGAAATTGCTATAGAAGTTTTGTCATATAGAGCATAACTTTTAAACTAAAGTTAGAAGAAGCAATTTCCCTATTGTATGAGTTGTATATTCAGTCTTAGTATTTAATAAACGTTTGTTATATATATTCAAGGAGTACCACCTGATCTTTAATATGCAATGTGATGTTTCCAAACAAACTCCATCCTGCAAGCGGGGAGTTAAAAAATAGCTATGACTGATTGGTGTTAATAAGGGACTAAGAGAGAATTTAATAATAGCTATGATAAGGAGTGCATAAAGACCACGACTGGATTTTAGTTGAGAAAGGATTAATGTTAGATAGAGACCTACTGGAAGTATCACTATTTCTTATACCATGACGGGACCACTGGTGGCGCAGTCATTAACGAAAACAAATTTCTAGTGCTCTCAGGTATAAGAGTTAAGAATACGGAAGGTGGAGTAAATGATAACAGGAAGAGTCAAATTAATACAGTATATAGAAAGGAACTAGATATAGAAAAGGGATAATATAGATTGCAGAACAATATAACGAAATAGAATAAGCATACGTTAGCAATTGCACAGTAATTAATAAAATTAACACAACACAAGTAAAAGAAGATATCACAAAGGCATAACAGCCAACTGCTGGATATTTTACAAATGGAAAGTGTCACTAAGTCATTAAGTGAACATTCATAAATCAACCCTAATTTGTCATAGCTTTGCATCAAGAATTGGGTTACATGGTTCCTGGAAACTTGACATTATTAGAATTCAAGCATGTGTCAGCAGTGCTAATCTAAGGTAGTATGGCCACTTAAAGAGATCGGTGAGGAAAGGTTCGCAAAACAGGTGTTTGATGTCAAGATGACAGGAAAGAGACCCAGAGGAAGACCAAGGTCTAGGTGGATTGATTCAGTCAGAAGCAGCTTAGAAATATGAAATGTTAGATATAACAATATTGCAGTGCTCACAAGCAACACACTGATTTGGAGGAAAACTGCTGACAGGAGATTAATAATAATGTAAACTTTACTTAATCATGTAGTTCTGTCATAGTAACCTGAACACCTCTTGGGGGTACATAGCAGGAAATTGATGATGGTGGTCCCCAGAAATAATTTATTTATCCAATTTTAGGCAACTAAAACTTAAAAAACAAGTTTTAGTTGTCTCCAAGTTCCATCATGTTCCAATGTGAAGACTTAAAATTTCCACATTTCTCTGCTGTTATTGCTTTCCACATCGTGAAGGATTTTGTATTCTTAAATTCAGTATTTCTCTTTCTATACATGGTCATAAATATATACTCTCCTGTAAATAACTTTAAATTTAACTGACAATAAACAAAGAAATAAACAAGATAAAGAAAGTACAAAAAAACAGCACCAGTATGTTTTCTCCAACCACAGATTGTAGACTAATTCTCTCTGCACCTATGAAGTGATTTGGGCACAGTGAATTTTTTTTTTTAAATATAAATAATATAAGCAATATTTTGTAACATTAAACTTAGTTATTGGATAAAAAATAAACTATGCTTATTCTGTTATTAGAAATCATTCATACTAGTTAAAATGTTTTATTGGATGATTTCAGTCAATCAACTATCTTCACTGGTGAAATATATATATATGTATGTATTTATATCCTGATCACCTTCATTTCTGTAGCCCAGAATTTCATAGTCATAAGAGAAATTTATCCTAGTTGTAAAAGGATAAAAAGTTGAGGTTCCACTATATACAGCAATTATCGTATTCCTTACTGTAGACCACTACAGCAGTTAGTAGAATGATGCAATGTGTTCTTTGCATAAAAAAAATTTGTCATCCTAGAAACAGGTTTTTATCCATGTAAAACAAACTGGCTTAAAAATACATGTAATTAAACCACATAGTTAATCATATTCATGACCTTAGCGTATATTTGCAAGTTATAATTCCTACTTGTAAACCAATGTCAATTAATTACAAAAAATCTCGTTTTACAAAATTATAAATGATTAATTATGAGATATGATCATGCTTATTGTATAAAATATACAGTAATCCCCCCCCTCATCTGCGAGGGATACGTTCGATGACACCCCACGGATACCTGAAACTGTGGATAGTACCAAACCTTATATATCCTATTTTTTTCCCTATACATACATACCTATGATAAAATTTAATTTATAAATTAGGCACAGTAAGAGATTAACAACAACAATAATAAAATAGAATAATTATAACAACATTCTGTAATAAAGTTATCCGAATATGAATGGAATCTTAGCAACCTTTTATTATTATTAACAACACATTTTATTATTATTATTATTATTTTATAAACTCGAGAACTTCCATCTTTTTTTTTTTCCCGCTTAAAAGGAAGCACTTTATGACTTCTCTTTGGCATATCTGAATTGTCAGCATCACTATTCTTGCACTTTGGAACCATTATTAAATAAAATAAGAGTTACTTGAACACAAGCACTGTGATACTGTGAAAATCGATCTGATAACCGAGAACTACTCAGAACAGTGTGCAATTCCTGGTATTCCTGATTTCCAAAAAGCTGCAGGATGCATGTAGCTTTCTCCACCTTTGCAACTTGCCCTGGTGTTGGACTATCTCTGGGATCAGCCAAATTGTCTACTACTATAAAAAAGAGCCATACAGTTCATTTTGGTGATGTAGAATTACATAGGCAAAGTGGATATTAGGTCCAACATTATTTCAAAGCCGAATGTTTGTGGAAACTATGAAAGTTTCATAAACCGATCTGAGAACTTACGAGAATACAATCATTGGCATCCTCGAGTTGCCTTAGCTTGCACTACCTACTTGACTTAAGTAGCTTAGGCAACAACTTGGGGATGCTGATGATTATATTTTGAAAGCTCTCAGGTCAGTTTGCAAAACTTTCATAGTTTTTACAAACATTCGGCTTTGAAGTTAAAAGTTTATTTTTCACTTGGTTAGACTATAATAAATTTACTTTAATCCTTTATCCAAGTGTGTGCAAACAAAGTTTGCACCTGAAAGTATCTTCAGGACTGGGGTAAAGTGGTACAACACCGGGCAACTCCCTGCAAAGGTGGAGCAAGCTACCAACACTCCTATCTCAGTATATGGGAGATACTTTCAGGCGCAAACTTTGTTTGCACACACTTGGATAAAGGATTATAGTAAATTTATTATAGTCTAACCAAGTGAAAAATAAACGTTTAACATCTTTCTCTAAATCCAGAGTAATTTAATAAAAAGGCGGCACACCGTTTGGCAGCTCCTATAGGAGGAGATGACCTTGCTAATGCTTTTGCCTGGTGATTGATTCATTTAATCCAATACCCTTGGAGGGTAATGGATGGCAATGCTGTAGCCAGTGAAGTTCTAACTGAGGCACGGCTATTGCTGTTACCCTCCTGCCATGATCAGAGCTTTAATAGCTCAATAACACCTTATCCCTACACTGTCCTCTACAGATAACGGAGAAGATGAAAAGAATTCTTGCTTCGCCCCTTTAAGCCAGTCCTTATAAGGACTATAAGGACTGGTATCTCCACTTGGGCCTGGTTCCCACTGAAGAGACCTCAATAAAGGTCAAAACTAGTCTGGGTAGTGGCCCTTCCCTTAATGCATAACATTATCATACATATCTGCAAGGAGATGTGTTTTGCATTATGGGAGATACTGAGATAGGAGTGTTGGTAGCTTGCTCCACTTTGCAGGGAGTTGCCCGGTGTTGTACCACTTTACCCCAGTCCTGAAGATACTTTCAGGCACAAACTTTGTTTGCACACACTTGGATAAAGGATTAAAGTAAATTTATTATAGTCTAACCAAGTGAAAAATAAACTTTTAACATCTTTCTCTAAATCCAGAGTAATTTAATAAAAAGGTGGCACACCATTTGGCAGCTCCTATAGGAGGAGATGACCTTGTTAATGCTTCTGCCTGGTATCTCCACTTGGGTCTGGCTCCCACTGAAGAGACCTCAATAAAGGTCAAAACTAGTCTGGGTAGTGGCCCTTCCCTTAATGCATAACATTATACATATCCGCAAGGAGATGTGTTTTGCATAATGGGAGATACTGAGATAGGAGTGTTGGTAGCTTGCTCCACCTTTGCAGGGAGTTGCCCGGTGTTGTACCACTTTACCCCAGTCCTGAAGATACTTTCGGGTGCAAACTGTTTGCACACACTTGGATAAAGGATTAAAGTAAATTTATTATTATTTGGCTTTGAAATAATGTTGGATCTAATATCCACTTTGCTGATGTAAATATAAACTGTCTATTTCTGGAATTTTCCATTAATATTTTCAGACCAGGGTTGACCGCAGATAACTGAAACCTCAGATAGCGAATCCGCAGATAAGGGGGGCTATGGTATATAAAAAGCATTGAGTGTATTGTTATTTTTCATTTATTTACTTGGGATATTCAAAATTAATGTACATTTTATTCTCAGTAATATGATATTTCTTAATTTAAAGTTTGGACACAATGTTCTATACCATATTACCATATTAGCATCAATGACTTGTCCTTTTCCTGAATTATATCTCTCTATGATAGACAAGCATATACCTAATGCACAAAGAAGACCTCCTCCTGCAAAATCTCCTAGCAGGTTTATTGGGGGATTAGGATTTTCATTATGTGAACCAAGTGCAGATAAGACACCTTTCAATGGAAAAGAAAGAATGTATTTTTTTTTATTAAATTTAATTAATACAGTTAAACTGGCTTCTTTGTCTAGAATACTTCAAACACTGCTGTTTTGTAAATGGAAATCAATTTTTATTTGTTCATTATTATTTATTTTAATTATTAACAAATATCATATTCTATTATAAAATATTTTATTTTCAGTATAAAAAATTCATGAGGTTTTATGACTGTTTATTATTCTTTATTTTATATATTTCGAAATTTTGTTAAATATAAACTGAGCAGAAAACTTTTTTAAGTTTTTCTCCAATTTGCCACTATCATCATCTGACAGTGTGACTGTTCAGTAATTATTATTACAGAACAGTAATTTGTAGCGGATGAAATTCCCTTGGATTATATTAATATTATGACTTTAAATTTTTCAGGAAATGACAATGTATACTAAAATATTAATTAAAAAACATTAATCAATACCTTGCAATATTTCAGAACGTTACATTGCCATCTTCTGGGAACATAAAACTATGATATGTGAATGCAAATGAGGCTGAAGAAGGCAACAAGCATTGGTCGTAGAGTCCTAAAGGTGTCCCCTGCTAGGATAAATTGGGTTGTCTTGGCTGTTGGGCTGATGTTCTTATAAATTTGGGTTAAGAAAAGATGAGAAGAATCTTTGCATGGGGCTTTTTCAACAATTGAAAGTGAGTTAGCTGATCTCATATGAGAAGTGTTTTTTTTATTCTTATTTATTAAGATAAATAAGAATAAAAAAAACAGACAAATTTTGTAAGCCGTTTGACTTACATCTTCAAGGGTCAAAGGTAACTAAAAGTTTAAATACAAGAAATGAGAAATTACTCAAAATAGTTC
This sequence comes from Typopeltis vanoorti, assembly GCF_054136105.1. Lineage (NCBI taxonomy): Eukaryota > Metazoa > Arthropoda > Arachnida > Uropygi > Thelyphonidae > Typopeltis > Typopeltis vanoorti. Next base: position 97,985,563 of record NC_143564.1, read on the forward strand.
ATTCTATGCAGTTGTGGCCATCTAACTTCATTAAATTAAATATCCGAATGCAGATTCAGTGCAGTGCTAAGTTTGAACAATGCTGGATGCTGTCACATTTTGTTGTTCAAGTTCACATTGTCCGAGGTCTGACTTGGGTATATTTTTTATCAATGCTGACCAAACTTGGTGTAGAATTAGGCCCTGGATTTTGTTGTATTGCATTGGACTGCTATGAACTGCTAAACCACAGAAACCTATGCCTACAACTAGACGCTCACAGTGAGTGCTTTTGGTATAAAGTTATGCAACTAGAGAAATTACGCATTAAACACCTGAATTTCATCAACCGTCTAATATTCTTAATCCGATGTAGAGATAATGAAATCGTACCTAAGTTCATCCAAATCAAGAATGCATTCCATACAACCAAAGCTAACAGAATTTACTGAAGAATGGAACAAGCAATTTTGAGAGAAAGGATTACAGCCACTAGATCAGAACTAGCAGAAATAAGCCAAGATACATTTACTCTACACAGTGTTAAATATGTTATTTATATGATTTATGATTTATATTTAATTAGTTGTTCTTGATTAAATCCTTTCTTATTCAAAACCTTACTCATTTAAAATCCTACCTGCTGCACCATTGTTGTCATTGCCTTGTTTCTCTCAAATTTCTTATTTTATATACTTCATTAACCTCTATCATTTCTTGTGTTAAGAAATGACCCTAACCAGATTCCACCTAGGGATATTTCCTTTTCAAATACTGGCAAATTTGTATTTTTACTGTGCCAGCCAGTATCCTATAACAGAATTTATTCAAGTTCAGGGAAATATTCCTAGATTCACTGGCATACACTCTAAACACACACTTAAATAGATATCGGTACTTTGCAGTCGTGACCAATGATCTATTACTTAAACATATACATACATACATACATACATATATACATCTTCAAGGCCTACTCTTCCTAATTGGGTTGTGGGAGCAAAAGCTGCAAGAGGAACTTCCAATGGTCATGATCCTCTGCCACCAAGCTCAGATGTTCTGGTGGGATTCCCAAATGTGTCCACCCAAGGTTTTGATTATAGTCTATCCAGCGAGTCCTTGGCCTTACACGTAGCCTCCCACCCTCTGGCTTGGCAAAGAGGGCCTGCCGAGGGAGCCTCTCTTGTGGCATTCTGACCAGGTGCCTGTACCAGCGTAACTGTGATCTCTCAACACGGAGAAGCAGCGGTTGAGTATTGAGGGTTTCCCGAATTGCAGAGCTTCTGACTCTGTCGAGTTTTGTCAGCTCCGCAATCCCTCGAAGGAACCTCATTTCAGCCGCTTGGATTCGTGTCCGCATTCTTTCGGTCAATACCCAACTCTCATGACCATAGGTGAGGATGGGGACATAGACTGTATTGAAGATAGCCAGCTTTGCCTTCTGGCTTAACTCCCGCTTCAATACTACCGAACGGCCAAGCTCCTGCAATATTGAGCTTGCTAAGCCAATTCGAGTATCTAGCTCTACGTCTCATTTTCCATCATTCGTGAATATGGACCCAAGGTATTTAAAATATATAAACTTCTCCACCTGTCTCATTGGGACTCCACTTACATTTAGAGTGCACTGGGTGGTTGTCTTGAGACCACAAACGTTTCAGTTTTGGCCACACTGATCTTCATTCCGGCGTCTGCACAAACAGCTACAAACCTATCCAGGGTCCGCTGGAGGTCATCTGTGGAAGAGCTAAGCAGAACTAGGTCATCTGCAAAAAGCAGACGTCCAATGCTACATTTTCCAATTCTGACACACTCACTGCCTCGGCTGTGCCTATCGATCCAGTCCATAAATATTATGAAAAGGAGGGGTGACAGAACACCCCCTTGGCGGAGGCCAACGGAGACTGTGAAAGGTTCAGACTTTGTGGTGTTTACCCTGACACAAAACTCTGGGCATTCATACAGGGACTTGATGGCAGCTAATAGTTGACCATCCACTCCATACTCCTGTACTACTTGCCAAAGCTTATCCCGAGGAACCTGGTCATATGCCTTCTCCAAGTCCACAAAACATGTGTAGACATTCTTGGCATATTCCCAAGATTTCTCAAAGACTTGCCTTAAAGTGAAGATTTGGTCAGTTGTGCTTCTACCAGGACAAAAGCCACATTGTTCTTCCTGGAACTTTGACTCAACTATGCTCCTGCACCGTCTTTCCAAGCACTTAGCATACACTTTCCCAGGCAGGCTGAGCAGAGAGATGCCACGATAGTTACTGCAATCCTTCTGGTCTCCCTTCTTAAAGACTGGTATTATTATGCCTGTCTGCCATTGCTTTGGTGCTCGCCCAGATATCCAAGCAGCCTGACACACTCGAGTCAGCCAGAGAACACCGTCTCGATTTAAGGCTTTTAGCATTTTGGGCCAAATTTCATCATCGCCAGCAGCCTTGCCCAATTTTAGCGATTTTATTGCTAAACGGACCTCTTCTGCTGTGAGACTAGTCATTGCCCTGATCTGCACCTCTTGGATGTCCACAACTGCTGGGCCACCCAGGTTAAGAAGGCTCTCAAAGTATTCCCTCCATCTGTGAAGGATATCCTTCTCGGTTGTTAAAAGTGCACCATCAGAGGCCTTAATTGCCCTTGCCGTGCACGATTTCCTCCCTCGAAGGCGGCAGATGGTCTGCCAGAATACTTTGTTCGCATTTGCATAGGATGAATCTAATCTTTCTCCAAAGGATTTCCAAGCCTTCTGCTTTGCTGTCTTTACTGCCTTAGCAGCAGTTTTTCGTGCCTCAGCATACTGCAAACGTATCTCAGGTGACCTGACTCTAAGCTATGTTAGGTAGGACTCCTTTTTTGCCTGGACAGTTTTTTTTGCACTTCTTGGTTCCACCAAGGTGTCCTTTTCTCACTGCCCGTTGCCACAAGCCGAGCCGCTTTCTGCCACACCATGAGAGTGCAGAGGCAGTGACAGCCGTTCTGAACAGCTTCCATTCCTCCTCAACATCTGCAGTATGCTTGGGAATCTCTTTGAACCTGGAGGAAATGTCATCTGCAAAATTCTTCCTCACAGCCTCATTTTCCAATGTCTCTCATTTCACGCGGTATAGCTGCTTAGGCCTACCAGCATTGATGGTAGCATCTGGTTTCTGAAGCCGTAGAGTGCACACAACAAGGTGGTGGTCAGTTGACAATTCTGCCCCTCTTCTCACACGAACATCCAACACTGAGGAAAATAGGTCTGCTGAGACTATAAAGAAGTCAATCAGAGATCTTTGTTCTAGTGTATCCCTGTACCAGGTATACTTATGGACTTCTCGGTGCTAGAAGAAGGTATTCATTATGGACAAGCTGTTAGTACAGCAGAAGTCTACTTTCAACCCATAATAATTTCAACCCATTCGCGTTAAGGTCAGGGGCACCATTCCTCCCAATCACACCCCTCCATGTCTGGTCATCTGTTCCAACATGTGCATTGAAGTCGCCCATTAGCAGGACTGATTCCATGTCTGCCACCCTGTCAAAAGCAGCATCCACTTCCTCTAGGAAGGCAGAGTATTCTGACTCCAGATTAGGTGCATAGGCTTGCACCACAGCCAGATCATGGTTTTCCATCTGAAGCCTTGACACACATACCCGTCCCCCCAATGGGATCCACTCAGCAACACAGTCTGACAGCTGGGGGCTTGTGAGTATCCCCACACCCGCCTGAGCAGACAATGTCGGGCTCACACCAGAGTAGTAGAGCTTCCACCCCTTATCCAGGTCGACAGTTCCAGATTCTCCCCTCTTGGTTGAAGAAAGCCTGAATAAGTCTAGCTGGTAGCGCTTGGCTTCCTCGACCAGTTCCAACTCCTTCCCTGTCAGAGAGAAGATGTTCCAGTTACCTAAATCCATAGTCTGGTGCCGTTGTCGTTGCCATTTCCATCCTTTTGCAGAACCATTTCTTTGCGCTGCCCATAAACACCTCCCCAAATGGGTAGCAGGCCCATTGATGAAGTTTCCTCTAGCAGAGTGCTGAGGAGTGGTGTCTAAGGGAGACTGTAACATATTTTTCGAATGGGTCCCTCTGCCTAAAACCCGAACGCGTCCCTTGGTAACCCGCGCGACGGATGATGTGGTATGAACATTTTTTGATGGCCTGATCATGTTACAGTGTTTGATAATGTCCTGTTAGCACAAGACGAAATGACATAGAAAAATAGGAAAGATTCCCCTCGAATACTCTAATAGCATTCGGGGGAAGGAGCAAGAAGAAAGAAAGAATCAAGGGAGGAAGAGGAGGGACCAGTCTACAGATAATATAACAGATGTATATATTACATGAAGTAAGGCATGGTCCAGCATCAGGTACCTCGGGTTTGCCACACCCGTACTCACTAAAGTGAGCCCCTGAGGATTAAACATATATATATATATATATATATATACTTAAACATATATATCTAAAATTTCTCCCACTATGGTTCTAATTTTATAAGTGATAATTTGATATCTCAAATTCAGGCATGACTCAGGCATATGCAATAAAACATGTTTATCGGAACTAAATGACAATTACAACTAAATTGAATCAAATTACTAAAACTTCTAAATCTCTTGCTAAGTTAAATCTCATGCTAAGATAATTAAACAATTCTAAATTAATCAAGTTCACCTAGACAGATCAAATTGTTAATCACACAGAACAATAGAAAGCAATGACAATATTACACTAAATTAAGATTCTCTCATGCATGCTATTCATAGAGTACATACTATACAACTTGTTGCTTTCTCAGTTAAGGTTATCTACTAAACAAAATGCACTTATTACTTCAGTCACATACAATTAGATTCATTCTTGACAATTCCTTGTCCAACAGAATTTGCTGTCTGAAATACGAAATCTTATCCAAGTTCTCTAAAGGAATGTCCACATTACTTAATTAAACATAAATTTCAATCTTCTATCACTTCCATAACACATAACAAAGATCTCTACATGTTACCCAGTTCTTTCTGAAGGTCTATTAACTATCACGTGTTGTTCTGGTCATCCTTCGATCGGCTATTTCAGCGCCTGGCTTTTGGCTACATCATCCTTTCTACTGCTGCCGGACTCTAACTATTTTCTTCCGCGACTGGGGGCTATCTCCGCTCCTTTCTGATGGGACATCCAGCGACTGGTGCGATTTCTGCATAGGCTGATGATTCGCGTGGAATCTTGTTCAGCATAATCTGGAAAATGGCCCGCTGTCCGACATCATAGAACCTTGGCTTGTCCTTTCTCCGACCACCAGTCAAGAATCCTCGAGATGAAATCCAGAACAAAAAGCCTTGCAATATGGTGTGGATTGCCTTATATTCTATGTTCTAGACCCTCTTTTTGCTGTATCCTTTTTTTCGCACAACCCTTAGTTTTAATGCCCTTAAGATGATTCTTACTCTCCCTATTGCTGTTAGGTGCTGTCTTCAAGGAAAGAGCGCTTATTTACGTTATTTTCCACGTACGCTGTAGCCTCCAGCATTACAACCGATACGTGCATTTCAGACGCGACCTTTGCACTGTTACTCATTACCTGTCTGCCGACTTACGTTATTTGAGATAGCTTAATAGGACACAAATCTAAGCTCATATTTATTTTACATAGAATCATTAATCTGACATAATTCTCTAGTTTACTTTTCCGTTTTTGACTACAAATATTTCTAATACAATTCACATATTAATATGCATTCTCTTATACAACCAACAAAGTCTTATTACTTTCTGCTGGTGTGCAGGTATTATCTCAAATTAGCTAAAATTTTCATGTTAGATTCTGAATGAACAACTTCTTAGAAAATCCTCCATTCAGGATCTAACAACAATGAGTTAGCCACGTCGCTTCCATCCAACCTGTGGAACAACATTGACAATATCACATACAACAAAGCTGTAGCGATTTCTGATCAAAAGAAGCATAATTTAATTAAAAAATTTAATGTACTACTTCACAAAAAAGAAAAACAAAGAAAACATCTAGATTACTCCAAAGTAGTAATTAACCTTTCTTCAAGAGTCCTATCAAAAACAGAAAACAATCTACTTCTGAAAGGTTTCGACTTTGCTTTAACGGCATGCTACTTACCAAAAATTGACATCATAGCTCAAATAGAAAAAGGAATATGAAATTTGCCTGGTGATACATCAGATCTCATCCATATATAGAGCACAGCATTGCTATTACAAAGCAAATTACCACCCAGGAACTTACCTTACATGGAATACAGAGCCCTCAAATAACTAAAATCAGACAAAAATATCATTATAATTAAGGCGGATAAAGGAAATGCAATGGTAGTTTTGAATCTGAGGATTATAACAAAAAAATTAAAACTCTTCTTGAAGATTCTATACACCTTCAGACAGAGATCCCACCTGGTGAACTCACAATAAAACCAATGATCTAGTTAAAAAGATACCCAATTGGACTGAAGAACTAAAAAGACCTCCGTTCCAAGAATATATGGTGTACCAAAAATACACAAGATAGGTATTCCTTTAAGACCAATAGTGGATGGAAGAGATTCTCTGACCTCGAATTTGGCAAAACACCTTACAAACATGATTTTACCACACACAGGAAAAACAACATCTTTCATTAAGAAATGTGCACATTTTATTGAGAAGGTAAAAGATATATGCATAGGACCTTCAGACATCTTAGCAAGCTTGGATGTAATCAACCTGTTTACAAATGTTCCCAGAAATGAAAGAGTGAATCTCCTTGAAGACCTTTTTCCTTCGGACATCGTAGAACTTTATAAACATTGAATAAAAAATACTTTTTTCATGTATCAAGAGAAATTTTGGGAACAAAAAGAAGGACTGGCTATGGGCTCCCCCCCCCCCTCTCCCCGGCTTTAGCTAACCTATATATGGAACATTATGAAAATGCTTTAAACAATTATCATAAAAAACCAAAAATTTGGCTATGCTATGTAGATGATATTTTCATCATATGGCCAGGAACAACAGAAGAACTAACTGCTTTCGAAGTTTACCTGAATAATAATATACACAACAACAACAACATAAAATTTACCTAGGAACAAGAAGAACATAAAAAACTTCCCTTTCTTGATATCCTAATAGAAGTCAATGAAAAAGATAATAAATTATCCTTCTCCATCTATAGAAAACCCACCAACACAGGAAGATTTCTTAATGTGGCCTCACACCACCACCACCCCTCACAAAAAATAAGTTTAATTAAAACCTTGAGGGACAGAGCTTATAATATTTCCAGCACAGAAAAACAGAGAAATGAAGAATTTAAATATTTAACATGGATCCTCAAAAAAAAGGTTATGAACCTAAGACAATAAAAAGAATCCTCAACACACCTCCTACGAGCATCTCACAAAAGCAAGATTTCAAGAACGCTATCATGCTCCCACACATCAAGAATGTTACAGACAAAATGGCCAAATTACTAAACAAACATAACATCAAAGTTGCTTTCTACCTCTGGGAAAAAATTCAAGATTTCCACATCCCCCAAAACCTCCACATCATCCTTTAAAAAAACCAGGTGCTTATAAAATTTATTGTTTTCCTGTGGCACCTGCTATGTAGACCAGATGGGAAGATCAGGGGAAATTCACATGAATGAACACCAAAAAGACGTGCAAAAGAGAAGAGAACACAAATCAGGCCTAGCATACCATACAATTTCCACCGGCCATAATGTACTCTGGCAAAAAACAAACATGTCTTACAATGAAAAAAATGTTTACATAAGAAAATTTAAAGAAGCTGCAAACATGCTTAGAATTCCAATGCAATGCAACAAGAACCAGGACCTAATTCTACACCAAGTTTAGTCAGCATTGATAAAAAATATACCCAAGTCAAACCTCAGACAATGTGAACGTGAACAACAGAACGTGACAGCATCCAGCATTGTTCAAACTTAGCATTGCACTGAATCTGCATTCAGATATTTAATTTAATGAACAGTTAGATGGCCACAACTGCATAGAATGAACTATTTTGAGTAATTTCTCATTTCTTGTGTTTAAACTTTTAGTTACCTTTGACCCCTGAAGATGTAAGTCAAACGGCTTACGAAATTTGTCTGTTTTTTTTATTGTTATTTATCTTAATAAACATGTGGTCCAATTACCGGAATCTTTCTTATGAACTGCTAAACCACAGAAAACCTACGCCTACAAGTAGTAAGTATTTTCATCCAAAAACTGTGGTTTTTCTTCCAGCATACTAGCAAATTGGCCAGGGTACACAGGCAATTTATAAATTACAAAACATTAGATGGCAGAGCGTGCATCTATGTATCAACTCTTATAATAAAGAGGAATAATAATGAATAATAACTCGTACTCTACTCTCAACTTGTCACCATATTCTTCAACATCCAAGTGATATTTTGAACTACTGAACCGATTTTCTCAATAAGTCCTCTGTCCACTAACACTCTCCGAACCCCTAGTCTCATCAATTTCTTGCACTAGTTCCACACAGCATATAATCTTCTAATCCCAAAGTGGGTAACCTTAAGCTATATCAAACTGAACTGATAACCATCATCTTTTGTCAACATAGTCAATTTAATTAAATTAACACCTTCATTGAATATCGCTCTAACCAGTTTAGTATTATCCGCAAACACCAATATTCCTGACATCATTAATGCACAAATTAAACAGAAGATGTCCAAGTACTGAGCCTCATGGCATATCACTACTTACCCTCTTCCCTTGATTGAACTCCACCATACACTCCTCATTAATGTTTCTCCATCAGCCATCCCCTTGTTCGTGTCACCAACTTCATTGGAGTATTATTAATGTCACTAGCTTCATTAATAAAGTATTAACAGTAAGAAAGGATTAAAAACTATTTTAATGCTTCCAATATTTTGTCTCAATCACCGAGACATCTTTAGAGAGTACAACTTGTAGCACACAAAGGCAACACAGTAATAAATGAAAAATATGGATTTGACCCTAAAGTCCTATGTAGTTGGGCATCCTCTATGAGCATTAGTAGAAGGCCTAGGTCATAACTTGGATCTCCGAGGGTTAATGTTTTCCATATTTTGGGAAGTTTCTTGCATCTTTATTTATTTAAATTCAGTTCATTTTTGAGGATTAATGTTTTCCATATTTTGGGAAGTTTCTTGCATCTGTATTTATTTAAATCCAGTTGATTTTTGAGTGCAGCCGTAGGCTCCAATTCTTCGTGCACGTATGTGTGTGTGTGTGTGTCTGTGTGTTTTATGAGTGTTCATTTGTTCAGTGATTGAGATGAAATATTGGAAACATTAAAATAGTTTTTTTAATCCTTTCATAGTGCTGTTATACTCCATTAAACCTCCAACATGAAGAAACATTATATCAAGCAATACTCAGTCTATATCTGACTTTGCAGTTAAAATTGAAGGAGGTGCTAGAACATGGTTTGATGTTAATTCAGATATGAGACAAGGGTGCACATTATCTCCACTGTTATTTATCATCTATATGGATCACATTATGAAGGAAACTGATATTAAACCTGATATGAAAACTGGAGTTGTTAATCTCAGCTCTCTGCTTTATGCAGATGTTATAACTCCTAAATAAATCCAATACAAATTTGCAGGATTCCCTATCTAAATTGAATAAATGCTGAAAAAGACAATAAAAGTAAGCATGAACATTGAAAAATTAGCAGCATCCTGAATTGAGAACCTATAGCACAAGTAAAATATTTCAGGTATTTAGGCACAATTTTTAGCGAAGATGTCAAATCAAATATGAAAATAGGCAAGGAGAATAAGCAAAGGTGGCATGGTCAAGAGCCAGCTGAATAAATTCATAGGGAATAAGAGAGAAATTGCAAATATGAAATAAGAAAGAAATTAAACTGGCAGTCTACAAGACAGTGTTCAAACCAGATTTAAGCTATGGATCCAAGATTTGAGTTAGAAATAAAGCACTTGATCAAAGACTAGATACTACATATACGACAGTTCTGAGAAAAGTTTGGTGAGCAAACAAATAACATCAATCTAACAGACAAGCTTAGGAATTGAACATTATTCATAAATTAGTAATGGTATTACAACACCAAACCAACTAAATTATAAAAAAAAAATGTTTGCTTTTTCTTGACATATTTAGTCACCCAGCTTTGAGAGTTCAATATCTTTTTCCATTCATAGAAAACAAACACACGCAGGAAGATAACATACATAAGCAATCACATCATCATCATCCAGCCCAACAGCATGGTATTCTAAAAACACTTACATACAGAGCTAGGGCTATTTGTTCTAATAATGCGGCTCTTTTCATCAAACTTAAATATCTTTGCCATACTTTCCCAGCCAATAGCTACACCTCCTACAAAATAGATAAAATACTATATAGCCTTCTCTTCTCTTCTCCCTCCCTCCTCAAACACACAAGAGCAAAACACCACTATTCCTATTCCATATGTCTGAGGTACAACTGAAAAGATAGCCAAAGTACTAATAAAATATAACCTTCATATGTATGAAGTTCCATGTGACTTGACCTACTATGGACAGACAAAAAGATCTGCTAACATCTGCCTTGGAGAACATGAAAAATACATTTGCTACCATTATTATTGCAAGTCTGGACTGGCAGACCACGCTTTGGACACACCTTCACACAGGATTAGACAGAAGGAAACCAATGTGCTTTATAGAAGTTGTTACAGGTCAGGTCAGAAAGATTATTTTTAGTCAGCCATTGCTATGAAGAATTCTCCTAACCTGGACAAGTATGGATGCAAAAATTTGGGAGACTGTTATCTTAAGATCAACTCCCACATAGCTGTAATACTTCTTTTTTACAACATCAGAGGATCCTAAAATAGAACTTTATATCTTTTGTCCATTACAATTTAAATTGTTTCACTTACTCATTGTCGCATGTTAACTGAAACATGTAATGTGCTCTAAAGATGCTTCTTTGAAATCCAGTAAAATATAAGCAGGTTAATAAACATCTTTTTTCATAATTTAGTTAGTCTGGTGTTGTAATACTGTTAAAATAAGTTATAGATAACATCAAATGGCAGAATTATTAAAAACCAAGATATTAAGAAGGAATCATTCCTAACATTCAAGAATGTGTAAGCAGAGCTAACATAAGTGCTATAGTCACTTAAACAGAATGAGAGAAGAAAAGTTAACAAAACAGGTGTTTGATGTTAAGATGACAGGAGAAAAACCCACTTTTTTCCTGCAGATTCACATTACTGCAGCTCTAGGTTTTAATAAAAAAAATAAAATAAAATAAAGCATACCATGCCTAATAGGTTAAAAATAAATAAATAAACTGTGTGGACTGAAATCTACATTATCATTGATGAACTGTTCATTAAATACCACAACAATATCCTCTTCAGCAGTTACCAATATACCATTTTCATCAGCTAATATTATCCTCTCATCATCATTTGTTCTTCTAATGGCATCTTTGGAAACTATTTCTAAACTATTTCATCACTATCCTGCACAGAAAGTGGGTATCATCTCAACCCTAGCACATCGTGCTAGATCTATACTGTCAGATGATGAAGATCTAAAAAATGAACTACAACATCTACAAAGAACCTTCACAAGTAATGGCTACTCGTCGAAAACTATTAATAAGCATCTATACCACCGCCATCAAAACAACTCAGAAACACAAGACAATCCAAAAGGTTATATCTCCTTACCATATATCAGCTCGCTCTCCACGAAACTAAGAAGAATTTTAAGAAAGTTCAACATAAAAACCTGTTTCTCTACTCTTCCTAACCTAAGATCGATTTTAAGCAAATACAAACAAGCTCACAACCATCTACAATTCCCAGGAATGTACAAAATCACGTGTGACTGCGGGAAGCAATACTATGGCCAAACTGAAAAATCCATCCTCCTACGTCTAGAAGAACATCAGAGAGACATTGCCTACAAAAGAACTAGAGCAAGTGCCCTGTCAAGCCATGTACTGTTTTCAGTAAACACAAATGATGAAGGCCGTCGACATGAGATAAACTGGACAACAACCTCAAACCTTCATATATGCCGTGACGAGGTGGAGCGACGCATAGTCGAGTCTAAGGAAATTGTTATGGACCCTCATCACATAAATAATAACCTCAGCTATAATCTACTGGACTCTTTCAGCTCTGCTATCCGATACTGGCACACGCATGAAATCAGATGCACACAGCTACTTAACAATAGAACTTCAACACGGACTGTAGCTACAGTTCAAAGCTAACTGATTTTATAATAGTCGTTTTATAGTGATACAATGTTTCTTATAGTGTTTACTTGCTTTCTATGTTCCCATGCCGGAAGAAGTTGGACAATCCGATGAAACATGTTGCGTTTTGAATAAATTTAATTGTTATTCTAGTCTCGGTTATATGCTATATATATATATAAGCTTAGATGCTGGTTTAAACTCATTGCTAGTTTAATGGAATGAATACAGCATAGAAAAATAATTAAACAAACATTTAATTATTCCTACATTTCATCTGTTAACGAGATATCATCATTACAATATTAAGTGCTTGAAGAATGATAGTACTCCAATTCCTTCAACTGGAAAAGGAGGCATTAGTTCAATTCTTGTTGTGAAGAGAGGACTCTTTATATGAGTTTTTTTCAAAATAAGGTGAGTTAGCAGATCTCATACAGAGGTAGCAGGGTTTTTTTCTCGCAGAAACTTTGGGTTCTCATTCCACATACAGACAAATCAGCCATGAGAACACATGCAATTTACCAACAAAAAAATACTAGTGGTGGTGGGCAGTAGAGGCCATTGTGTGGCGTTCAGTGTAGTTATTGAATTAAGTGGTGGAGATAAAGGGTTGTAGAATGCCCCCCCCCCTCAATGAGTCTTTGGACTCCTTGGAAGTGTCATGTAATAATAATAATCATTTGCAGAATTATACACCAATATGGCCGAACAGCATATATGTAACAGAATCCACAAATAGCTACATACAGTTATGAAACTTATCGTGAAATTTCTGACATGTACCCTCAAGGGGTGTACAGGATACCATGATAGTACAACATGAAAAGCTTATATCAATTCACTGAGCTTTTGGTGGACCAAGTCTTTTTCCTGGTATCAAACACCTGGTTTGCTAACCTCTGCATTTACAGAGTGAAATTAGCTATACTCATGGAAGTATTTAGGTTTGGCACGTTTAACGAAATGAATACAGCACATAAAAATAACTGAACTGGTGTTTAATCATTCCTACAGTTCATCTCTGTCACAGAGAAATCATCAAAGATATACTATTAAAATTGTAATTGCACAACAAAAACACACAACACAATGAGTCAGACACCAGTGGACTAGAAGACTAAAGTTCTATGAAGGATGCCCTCTATAGGTACTGTTGGGTAGGAGGCCTAAGAATTAATTTCTGAGGTTTCCCAAATTTTGGAAATTTCAACACAACCATATTTATTTAGATTCTAATAATTAAACTCGTGTTTAATTATTTTTCTGTGCTTCATTCATTCCTTAAATCTAACTGTGAGATCTAATCATGCATTTCTGCATGCTAGCAGCAATGTCAAGTTCTTTCCTAATATCTTCATTTTTAATGTGGTTCTGCCATTGCCATCTGTTCATGCACCAAAGTTTTATCAGAAAAATCATATTGTTTCTGATCTCGGATCCGATAAATTTTAATTTATGGATCTGAGAGCTGTTAACCAGCTCTCAGATCCATAAATTAAAATTAGATTGAACACTATTTTGTCTATAATTACTTTAGTACTTTGGCTAAGTTCTCTTATTAAATATAAATTTATTCAGTTCACTAGTTACTATACAGGCTTTGCTTATTTCCATTGTTACTTCCATATTTAATTTGCCATCTTCATTAAAAATTTTGCCTACCAAGTGTTTTACTTGTTATATAGCTTCAACATTCAGGATGCAACTGATGTTTTCAGAGCTTGCCTATTTTCATAGTCATTCTTTTTATTGCTGATTTACAGACCACAATTGTTACAGCTATTTAATTTAGTTAAGAATTATGCAGAATTGTTGTCTTCTTGCTTTAAGCTTGTTGCATCCCCAATACCTTGATGCAGGTGGTCTACCTGTCACTTTCTTGGTCCACCAACTGGTCTTTTTGTATTTGGCTTCCAGTCTCTTAATAGTTTAACTATTCTTTTTGGGTCCATCCAATATGTTGATTCCATTCAAATCTTCTCTTTCTTATCAGTTGTGATGGACATTCTTCAAAAATCTTTTCATTTTTTTACTCTATCAAATTTTGTTTTGTTAACTATCTTTCTTAATGTTTTCATTTCACATGCTGTATTTATCTGTTGTATTTTTGAAGTTTCTATTCTTGTTTTTCATGTGTATATGGCAATATTGATCAACTACTGATTTATATATTCTTACTTTTGTTACATCTTTATTTTTCCATATAGTTGAATTTAGACATCCTTATGTTTTATTAGCCTTCAGGAATTGTTCTTTTACTTCATCCTGTGTTATATTTTCACTGTTCTGCTATTCCTAGGTATTTAATTGTCATTACATTAGTATTAAATGTCAATATTTTTCCATTTAGTTCTAATTTATATCTGATCAGTTCTTTTGAAATTACCATTGTTATCATTTCTCTGTTGATATTTGCATGTTAAAATTGATGCATATCTGTTGGAGTTTGAATAATTGCTTTTGGAAATCATCTTCATTTTCTACATCATCTGCATATCCAACCAAATTTCTATTTTAATTTTTATTCCATTTAATTTCTGTTTCTTAAATTATATTATTCTTTTGTCTATGATTATGTTAAATAAACATGGACTTAAAGAATCACCTTGTTTGATCCCTTTCCTTCTAGAGATTTTTTTGTGTATTTGTATTTTGATATCTTATATGCACATTCATCTTTTGTGTATATATCTTTGATCATTTCAATGATTTGCAGTGGTATCTTCCTTAATGCTAGTACTTTCAGGAATCCTGTAATCTGATTTTGTTGAAAGCCTTCTCTAAGTTATTGATTGGTTAATGAGAGAGCCCATAAGGTCTACTATCCAGGAGGGAGAATGAGCAAGATAATTCATGCTTTGGAGATGAACACAAAATGAGCAAGAGAATAATTGGTGGTTGTTTGGACAAATTTTAAGTGGACATAAAGAGAATGTAAAGGCGAATATCTTGAGGTTTTTGAGGAGAGTGAAAGATAACAGTATAGTGGAAAAGGTTGTCAGTGTGTGTTGCCAAGGTATGACAATCATGAGTTGAGATGAAGAGCCAGAATCATGAATGGTATACTAACAGAGCTGCATGAGGAGAAAGGAATGCAGTTTGTGGATGTATGGCATGTATTTGAGGGAAGAATGGAATTATATACATGTTATGGATTTGAATGACACTGAAGTGCGTTGGAGAAACTGTTGCTAGATGGAAGTGCAGTGTGTGAAGCAAGCAAAAGATCACAAGTAGAGATGAAGTGAAAGGTCAGAAGAGGTGTTGAGGAGACAGAAATGCTTGGCAATGGAAACAGTAGTAGTGTGAGAGATAAAGAGGATGAACACGGAGACATGGCACAGGGAGAGTGAATGTTGTAAGTAGTAGCAAATGTACGTATGGGAATGATCAGCATAGAAATGGAATAGATTGGGATGTGAGTGGGGTAGTTGAGACTGAAAAGACACGTGGTAAGCGGTGATAAAGATGATTGGGCAAGGGCAAGTGTGGTAGGTTAATCACAACTAACAAGTGCCTTGAGTAGGAGTGGTTATAGACCAAAAGGTGAACTGCTGTACTTATTTACAAACGTCAGGAATATCAGAAATAATGGAGATGAAATGGTTTCACTTGAGTTTATTCGGCCCAAAATCGTTGAAATAAGTGAAACATGGTCGAATGAAGAGATGATATTCCTAACTGGAGTAGAAATGGAAGGGTACAATAATTTTCATGAGGATAGAAAGGACAAGAAAGGAGGGGAAGTGCTGCTGATGATAGCAGGGGAATTATGTCCACATAAGGTATACATGAAAGAGGGAAATAGTGGCAATGGTTATGAGGCAGTGTGGTGTGAGGTTGACAGAAAGAGCTATTTAGTTGCATGTTGCTATAGACCAGAGAAATGGGAGGGTGGTGATGAAGAAATATATAAACAAATTGGGTTAGTGAATAAAAGAAGAGTGATTATTATTATGGGCAATTTCAATTATGGCAGTATAGATCGGAATGAAGAGATAGCATTTGGGAATAAGGAAAATGAATTTCTTGAGTTTTTGATAGACAACTATCTCAGACAGCATGTAAAGGAGGGCATGCAAGGATTGAGAGTTTTGGATCTTATCATTTCATCAGAAGATGTAATTGTGAGTGGGTGTTCGCACTTGCCTTCAGTTGGTGAGAGTGATCATGAAATGATCACCTGGGTTGTGGCTAGCCACATAGAGACTTCTGTTAGAAAAGGATATATGTGGAAATACAAAGCTTGTGATTATGACAGGCTTGAGACAACTTGGAGTTATAGCATGGAATAAAGAGTTGAGTGGCAAGGAAATAAATACTGCTTTTGGAAGTGACAAAGAAATACATAACAGCTTCAATGTGTGAATGTATTTGGAAGGTCAAAGGCTAAATAAGGTAGGTGTAAAATGGATGAATGAGAGCATTAAGCATGAAATCTGGAGGAAGAAGACACTTTGGAAGTAGTACAAGATGAATAATGGAAATAATCAGTTACATGATAAGTATAAAGAGCAGGCCAGGAGAGTAACTCAGTAAGTACAACAGAAGCACAGTATAAGCAGAAATTAGCAAATCAGGCAAAGAAAAACCCTACAGAGTTTTTTTTTTAGATATGTGGCAAGTAGAAGGAAGAATGATTATGGTAAGATGATGTTAATGGATGAAAATGCTATAGACCAGGATGGTAACTGCTGCAGAAGACATTGTTGAGGTACTCAGTGATCAATTATATGGGTGTTTCTCACCAGGGTGAAATCATGAGAAACCCAAGTGTAGAGGACATAGAAGAGGATGGCTGAAATGTGAGTGAGCAGGAGATATATGAAGATATAAATAAACTTGATGACAATAATGCGACAGGAGTTGATGACATATCACTGTGCATCCTAAGGAAATGTTTCAGGGAATTGGCAGTAGCATTGGCATGCCTGTTTAATAAGTCTTACAACAGCACAGGTTCCGAGAGAGTGGAAAGAAAGTAAAATTGTTCCACTGCATAAAGGTGCTGATAAGGCTGTGGCTACAAATTATAGGTAAATATGTAAATCTCTGGAGTTGTGGTGAAAGTACTAGAGTGAAAATTAGGATACAGAAATGGGTTGGTAACAACAGCATTCTTTGTGGGTTTGTTAAAGGGAGATCATGTTTTACTAACTTACTTATGTACTATAACAAGGTAACAAATGTCTTGGACAAGGGAGCTACATATACAGTGGTATACTTAGAGTTTCCAAAAACTTTTGATAGACTGCCACATGATAAGCTGTTAAATATATTGAAATGGATGGAATTGGATAACAAAATTCTGAGTTGGATCTGTAACTGACTATCAGCTAGGCATAAGAAAGTTGCATATGGGGGTGCAGTATCCGAAAAGAGAAAGGTCATCACTAGAGGTGTGCCACAGGGATCAGTTTTGGGACTATTGTTATTCATTGTATATTTAATGATATTGGGATGGGTTTAACTGATGATATGCAGCTGATGCAAAATTGGAGAGTGCAATGCAGAGTCAACCAGATGTTATAGCCTTACACAAGGACTTGAATAGATTGCATGAATAGGCAGGTTAGTGGAACTACCAGTTCAATGTTACAAGTGTGAAATCTGGTAAGCAACAATGGAATACAAAGTATACACTTGGTAGGGAAACTTTAAAGTAAGTAAAGGAGATGAGAGATCTGGGAGTGGTGGTGAAAGTGATCAAGAGGTACTTATTTGGGAAGTGGTTAAACAAGAAAAGGTTACTGCCAAAGAGAGATAACTGCTGAATTACAAGGCAGGTGATTATGGGAAGATCTGTAGTCAACTAGCATCAATGGGTTGGGTAGATAAGCTGTGCAGAAACATGCAGTTGACAGGGCATGGAAATTCATAAGGCAGTATCTGACATAAGCAATGTATAACTGCATACCAAGGGTTAAGCAAGTAAATAGAGTAGGAGTATAATGGACGAACAGTGAAATCAAACAAGCTGTGCTGAAAAAAAAAATTGCTATGGAGAAGGTACAAGACAGTTGGTGGCAATCAGATCCATAAAGAGTATAAAGTGCAAGCTAAGAATTGATGAGCATGGTAAAAAAAAAAGAAAAGGTGCAATATCAGAGGAGACTGGCTGGTCAGGTCAAGGTTAATTCAAGGGAATTCTTACAATATATTATTATGTGACACCTCCAGGGAGTCCAATGACTCATCGAAGCAGAGCACCTACTCAACAACACTGTCACCACAACTCAATCCACCAACTACAATGAACCGCAACTACAGCCATCATCTACTGCCCACCACCACCACTAGTATTTTCACAGACAATCACAAACATCCATGCCCACGGCAGGATTTGAACCCACGGCCTTTTGGCTGGAGAGCGGATACGCTAACCACTTGGCCAACCAGGCCGGCATAGGGCAAGCAAGAGGAAGAATAATTACAGCAGGTTGACACTGGTTGATAGTCATGACAGCAGAATAACTGTTGCAAAAGATATGGTGGAATTATTGAATGACCACTTTATCAGCATATGTCATAGTGCTGTAAATGATGCCATGAAATATATAGACTGGAAGCAAGTATTAAGAAAATTAGAAATGAAAGAATCAGAGATGTATCAGGTGTTGATTGGGTTAGATGTTGGATGACATATTAGCATGTATTCTTAAGGAATGTGCACAACAGTTAGCTATGCCAGTGATCTGGTTATTTAATGAAAGTCTTGCAGTGGGTAAGGTTGCTAAGGAGTGGAAAAAAGGCAAAATAATACCATTCCACAAGCATAGTTCTAGGACAGAAGTTTCCAATTATAGACCAGTCTACATAAATGCAGTCATAGTCAAGATGGTGAAGAGATTGGTTAGAAATAGAATAAAAGATTGGGTTGATACAGTATTCTTTATGATGGTCAGCATGGATTTGTAAAGGTAGGTCTTCTTTTAACAATTTACTTGCATTTTATGATAAAGTAACGAGTGTATTAGAAATACACTCGTATTTCTGAATGATACCAGCAAGTTGTGTATGATGGAGCAGCGTCTCAAAAAGGGAGGGTAACTAGTGGCGTGCTCCAGGATTCTGTTCTTGGGCCACTAGTGTTTAACTTGTTTGTAAATGATATATCATGTGAACTGACTGGTAATCTTTAGTTGTTTGCTGATTATTCAAAGCTAGAGAGAATTATAAGTTGTACTGCTGATATTAATTCCCTTCAGGAAGATTTGAATAGACTTTTGACTTGGACAAAGGAGTGGGGTTGTAGTTTTAATATCAATAAGTGCAAGGTGTTGCATTTTGGAGTGCAGAAATATAAAATTGTGTACTATATTGTTGGTGTCATACTGCAGGAAGTGAATGAGATTAGAGATTTGGGAGTGATGGTTGATAGCAGTCTGAAGTTTAGAGGGTATATTATATTGTTAGTGTTACAAAAACTGCACATAGTGCCACTATGATACAAAGGACTCTAACATGTAGGGTTAAGGAGGTGTTTATGTCACTGTATAAGGCATTGGTCAGATGACTATTGTGTTCAGATTTGGTCACCTGGTTTTCAAAGTGATGTGGAAACATTGGAAAAGGATCCAGAGAAGAGTGATTAAGACAACATCAAGACTCTGGAATACTGGCAATGGAGTGAGGTTGAAGAAATCTGGACTGAAGAGTTTGGTGAATAGAAGGAAAAGAGGTGATACGATAAAGACGTTTAAGTTAGTGAGGAGATTTTATCAGATCTAGAGAGAACTGTAAAAGAGAGTAGTGAAGAGGGGTGCGAGTAGATATTTTACATGAAAAATTGTCGGCGAATGGAATGCATTACTCGAATATGCTGCTAAATCAGGGAGTGTTTAGGACTTTAAGGTCCAGTATGATAGATTTGTTGAATGAACTCCCATGATGATTCTGCCAACTCCATAAAGGGTGAAATAAAAATAATAATTAATGAAAATAAGTCTATGGAAATTTAGGGTTTAATTTATGATGACTAACTTAATGACAGTTTTCAGGGACTAGTTAAGTAATAAAAAGTAATGATGTATTGTTTATGGATAGGAGGAGGAGAATTAGGAAAATAATTCACACATATGGTATGTGCCAAAAGGATATTTCAGTAAATTTAGCAGAACTTCACTACTGAAGTTGTTGGCCTGCAGAAGTTTGAGATTTGAGGATAGAAAGTCAACAAGATCAGTGGGAATGCAATACAGCAACAAATGAAAAACATCTTCAAGAGATTTTAAGCCAGAGAAGATCAAACAGTGGAGATTCGATATTAGGCATTTGCTGGTGTGTGTGATATCACAACAGCAATGAACACATGAAATTTCTCTTTAAAACATTGTTGGAATAGCTGGGAAACATAAGATAGGTGGTTAGTGAGGAACATGAAGGGCATTAGGGCGATTTTAATGGTATTAGGATGATTTTCATCACTCTAATACCGTTCCCTGCAAAATAAAATAGAGAAATACCCTTTCCCCACAAAAATTTCCTGATTAGAGAAAATGCAATCCAGTATTCCTGGTGTTGGGAATGGACATGTAGGGTCCCTGGTGATCACTATATAAGATTGCAAGAGGATGATACATGAAGTTTCATGAGCAAAGACTACGGTAACCTTTGAGGCAGTTAAGGTCACCACCTTCATCTAAACAAAAAATGCTAATTACAACAAGCAATGCTAGAACTAGGTTCCAAAATGGAAAGACACAAGTTATTAGAAAAATTAGATAATACAAAATACATATTTTAGGAAAAAGTGAACCAAGGTGGAGAAAGTTGTGGAAAAGTGAGAACTATAAATAGATATCAAATACTGCAAGATCTAATGAAAAAAACATGAAAGAGGAGTGGTAGTAAATTAACCATTATACAGATTTATACAACAACGTACAATAAGGATCTTGAAAAAAAATCTTTTATCAAAAACTGCATAAATGTATAGAGCAAATACTGAAGTATGACATATTATTCTTATAGGTGATGGGAATACCAAAGTTAAAGAAATAATGAAGCATTTCATTATTTCTTCATTAAAGAAATAATGAAGCATGCAGTCAAAAAAAAAAAAAAATGAGAAATGTAATTTAATGGTGGCATTTCATAAACTGTTTTATGGATGAAGAAATATGAAGGAAAGTCAGCAAGTACATTACAAATGGATATAAACAACAAAAACAAGTGAAATATGAATCTCGGAAAAACATTTCTTTCTCTATATAATCCCATTCAACATTTATAAACTTGTTTCATCACTTTATCAGTCCTTCAAAACCAGCAGCAGAGAATTCTTTTGTCTGTTGTCTCAGCCAACTCTGCACTTTTCCAATTCCTATCACCAGCAAAACAGGTGAAAGTTGCTTAGGGTAAGGTTGTAAGGTGGATGGTGAAGGAGTTCCCAGTTCTTGAATTCTCTTAAGGGTTCCCTGTAGCTATATGCAGTCTCACATTGTCATGTAGGCTAGACCTTATGCTGTAGTCTAGATCAGTGGTCTCAAACTCATATTGCATGCGGGCCGAATGCATGATGTGAAAGCAGCTGACGGGCCAGAATTTTTTTTTTTAAACAAAATGAAAGTGAATATATATATATATATATATATATATATATATATATTGAACCGTACTTACCCCTAATGTATAGATACCACCCCTTTATAACCTTTATAATTATGAAACCCTTTTATAACCTTTATAACTTGAGAATAAATAATGACAACCTATTCTCTTTCTTTTATTTATTAAATTTTTCTTCGACACATACAGAAAAAATACATATGTTTGTATGTAAATAATTATAAACTTCTTTATTTCTTACTGAAACTTGACACTTGATGGCATTTCGATTCTGATAAAGTTTGTAGCCTTGGAGAAAAATTACTAGAAACTATCTTCATCACGGATTGTAGTTGCTCATAGGTCAATCAGGTTCTTTTCTTAGACTTATTCATTTTCAACTGCGAAAAAAACTGTTCACATATAAATGTACTCCCAAACAAAGCGATTATTCTTATTGCAAAAATTCGTAACTGAGGGTATTTATCTTTTGACAAGTATGAATAAAAGTTAATCAAATCTGTATCTTCAAATCTTTGAATAAGATTTATATCACACTGTAGATTTTCTGGTATGTTATTCATGTTCGTTTTTAATGGCAATGAAAATAATGTAAAATCAGACTCCAAATTATTAAAATCTTCAAATCTTTCTTCAAATTCTTGTCATAATAATGCTATTTTTCTTGCATATTCTTGAGATTTTTCATTTGAAATAATAGGGCAGGATTTAAGATGTAGGAAATGTACAAAATTTTTTGATTCCAGTTGTGTGTTTCCCATAATTGCAATTTAACTTTAAAAGCTTTAATACAAGCATACATGTCAGTGATAAGTTTATTCTTTCCTTGCAGCTCTTTATTGAGAATATTTAAATGACCGGTTTTAAGTCAACAAGAAATGCTAAATCTGTTATCCATGTATCATTACATAGCTCGTCGATGGGTTTATTTTTTTGTGTCATGAAAATTTTGATTTTATTTATTAAATCAAAAAACCGTTTTAATACAGCTCCTCGACTTAACCACCTCACCTCGTTATAATAAATCATTTCTCCGTACTCACTTTCAATTTCTTCAAGCAATGTAACAAATTTTCGATGATTCGGAGCTCGTCCACGGATAAAGTTTACTGTTTTAGTTACTGTTTCCATAACATTATCCATCTGCAAACTTTTGGCATGAAGTGCTTCTTGATTAATAATGCAATGTATAGTGAAAATTTATTCTGAAATTTTTCTTCTTTCACTATTATTTCTTAATTTTACTGCTACTCCATTTTTTTTTTTTACCAACCATAGCAGCTGTACCATCACTTGCAAATCCAACCATTTTATCCCAACTTAATTTATATTTATCTATTACAGTTTTTATTTGAAAAAAATATCCCGTGCAGTTTTTCCTTTCATAGGAATTATTTCCAATAATTCCTCAATTAGTTCAAATTCATCTGTAACACCTCGTATGAAAACGGCAAGTTGTGCTATATCTGTGATGTCAATACTCTCATCAACTGCTATTGAGAATGCTACAAAATCTATACTTTTTTTCTTTTAACTGACATCGTAAATCACTAGCGATTTCTTTAATACGTTAAGCGTACTAACTGACAAACTAATATTTTTAAATAATTGTTGTTTGTCAGGACAAAGAAGTTCAGTAGACTTAATCAAACAATCTTTAAGGAATTTGCCATCAGTAAATGGTTTTGATCGTTTTGCAATGATGTGCGCGAGAGCAAAACTTGCGTGAACTGT
Organism: Typopeltis vanoorti; assembly: GCF_054136105.1. Classification (NCBI taxonomy): domain Eukaryota; kingdom Metazoa; phylum Arthropoda; class Arachnida; order Uropygi; family Thelyphonidae; genus Typopeltis; species Typopeltis vanoorti. Next base: position 98,009,115 of record NC_143564.1, read on the forward strand.
TGCTTCACTGGATTTATTTGCTTCAGTAAAAAAAATTTGTTGTCGTTGTAAGCCAAATTTCAGAAACTGTAACTTTTCTTCCCTCAATTTGCCTTCCAACATTTCAAATTTTTCTTCATGATTCGTTTCGTAATGGCAACGTAAATTCTATTCTTTTGGAACTGATATTCCCTTATTACAAATAAAACATATAATTTTATTGCGCACAACACCACAAAAGTACATAATTTCCCATTTATCTTGAAAAGCACATCCTTCTTCATCCACTTTTCTTTTACTCTTTGTTAAAGACATGGCTTGTAGTTTAATCTCTTAATTAAAATCACTATTATAATTTTATTTACAAGTTTAATTCAACAAAATGAATTTTCGTATGAAAGCAACACTCAAATGTTATGTACAATTCTAAACGATAGGTACTGATATAATGTAGATCTAACAACAAGCACAAATAAACAGGTTTTATAAGCCGTACGGTAGTTTGTCTCCATCTATATTGCAATATGAACAGCTGTGCATTGGAAACAGCAGAATACTGAAGCGCCACCAACTGTCGGCTGGCAAACTAAATTTACTGATTGTAAATTGTAGATATGGAACTGATCTTATGCGCACATAAGCTCAGTTCCATATCTCTATGTCTCTAAAACTATAAGCACCGTATTTACAAAAAATACATAATTGACATGTATTCACATTTGCAGGCCATGTAAAATTGCTTCGGGGGCCAGATGTGGCTCGCCAGTTTGAAACCACTGGTCTAGATCATGAGAACAACTCGTTTTGGAAAACTATGGAGACAACTATGATGTTTGAGTAAAACTTTAGGTGGATTTTGGTTTATATTAAACTAAAGTTTTACTCAAACATAGTAGTTGACTCCATAATTTTCCAAAATGTATTCTGATCACTGTGTAAGCCTCAAAGAAAGGATGAGAACAACTCATTGTACTCACTATGTTGTCTATCATTATCCGTCTGTCATCTCAGATATTTCACTTGCCTCACAGTGGCTTCTGTCACAATCTCAACATCTGGCCTTCATCAAGAAGTGTCAAGCATCCCTGTGAAAATTTCTGGACACAGTTGTGAACTGCTACACATGACAAATACTTCTCACCATAAGCAGGATACATCTCTTTATGAATGTCATTTGGAGGAAGTCTTTTTGACTACAAGAAATGAACACAAGAGCATGCCATTCAACACAATTCACTTCCAATTCATTTATTCTACTTTGGGCAGAATAAATCTGTATTGAGAATATTTAAATGTAAATATAAATATTCTCAATTTTTTGCAATTTACTTATTGACTTTCCTCTGTATATAAATGACGCAAATGTCACTGAAAGGTAAAAATAAAAGGCAAACTAATTACAATGCAATCAAGAATAGTTTTAAAAGCCTACTCTTAATGCAAACTAAGGCAAGAAGCCAATGTAAGATCTAATTATTACTTGGTGACAGTAAATTGAATAAGGATAAGATATGATATGCCCAAGTTGAAAATGAATGAAATAAAGAAAAAAAACAACACAATCCTTCTATTACAGGACAAATTCCATCCTGATATCACAGCATTCCTTGAGCATATACTACATTCTGGCTATTTTGTGTGGCAGAACACTTTCTACCTACAAAAAGAAGGCACAGCCATGGGCTCACCATTATCCCCCTCCCCATTGCTAACTTTTACATGGAACATTTTGAGCAACGTGCTCCAGATTCCTCTCCTTAAAAATCCAAAGTCTGGTTCAGATACGTTGACGGTGTTTTCGCTACCTGGCCCCCATGGCCACAAGACACTAAACACTTTCCTCAGCCACCTAAACAAATAATACAAACGCATATAATTCACAATTAAGATTGAAAAGCAGAACATACTTCCGTTTCCAGACACACTTGTCACACATCGTCCTTCCGGCAGTCTTTCCTTCACTGTTTACCGAAAACTGACACATAATGGCCAATATATACACAAAAACTCTTACCACCACCCAACACAAAAACTAGGGGTTATTAATACACTAAAAAAAACAAGGCTTTGAAGATTTTATCCAATGAACAAGCACTTCAAGATGAATTAAAATTTATCAGCAATACCTTCCAAAAAAAATGATCACTGCCAAAAAACTATCAACAAAATTCTGTACAAGACCTCACCTGAAAACAAGAATACAATAAAACTGTTACCATTCCATACATTAAAGGGATATCAGACAAAATAAACAGAATACTACAAAAATACAACCTTAAAAGCCACCTTTAAACCTCCTGCAAAATTAAAGAACTTACTCAAATCATCCAAGGATCCACTCCCTCCACTGGAGTATACCATATTCATTTCACCTGTAATTTGTCCTATATAGGGGAAACAGGATACACAATTCCTATCAGAAAAAAAGGAACATAAACGACACATTAAATATAATAACTATGGTCAAGCTGATCTTTCTGATCATGCTCTGAACACTTTACATAGAATAGACTGGAAAAGCACATGTTGTTTAGATCACACAAAACATGGTATGAACGTAAATTTAAGGAGGTCTGTGAGATTCTTATCAATCACCCTAATCTTAACAATAATGATGGTCTAAAGATCCCAAACATATGGAAGGCACAACATATTCTACACACTTAACCTTTCTCCCTAAGAATTAATTTTAAATAGGACCACACGTAATCCAGGATCCTAAATCTAATATAGCAATTGCCATATTAAATTAGGACATCATTTTTACTGTAACAAAATTATCTATGTGAAAGAATGTTTGTTGTCTTAAATAGAATACAGCTTTGATGTAGTTAATTTATTTTATTTTCAGTAGAGGTCAGGCCAGTAGAATAACCGTTGATCAAATCATCGTCTCTTCAGCATACTATGTGAAATGTAATTTAGCTTGTATCTGTATATATGTGTGTATACTCCAGATGATGACTTTCGACCTTCATATTAAGATCGAAACGTCAGGAAACTAAAAGTTATTTATAACATGGTTGTAGAGTCCATAATTTGTGTAAAATGAATGCTGATCACCGCGTAACACTAAAGGAAATTCTGGAGAATGACAAACTAGAAATTAGGAAGGAAGAAAGAAAGCTCACACAGAAGATGACATGAGAAAGGGAACAGAAAAATTTTATGATAGTACAGTAGCAAACAAATTAATCTGAACACTCACATTTCAAAGAAATATTTTAATTTTGCAAGAAAATAAGTACAAAAATTAAACTCCAACTTTACCTAATAATTTATGTGTTCCTCTGTTCATAATAAGTTTATTAATTTGGTTAGGCATGGACTCTACCAACATAGAACACATTTTCCTTATTTCTGCATCTTGAAACTATACTTTATAATGGATTGTATTAAGTACTCCTTTGTATCACAATTTAATTTTCAAAGTCTCTTTTTCATTATGGCCCAAGTTTCTATTGGGGTTAATGTCAGGAGAGTTACCTGGCCATTGAAGCAATTGGATGTTGTGATTTTTGAGGAACTCTTTCGCTTCCAAGTGGATCTCGCTCCATGTGACATGGAGCGAGATCCAGTTGGAAGATGAGTTCTTTGTATTTCTGGATCTGTGAGACCAATCTTTTCTCCAATATTTTTATGTATTGGTCACTTTCATCATACCGTCAACAGACACATGCGATCCCGTACTGTCGTGTAAAACAACCCTAGAACATCTTTTTTAGCTGGGTATTTAGGAGCTTATTGAAGGTGGGCAGGAGAAGTAGTCTCAACTGCTCATTTGCAAACAGCATACTCACTCTCCTTAGAAAAAGAAATGGCACTCATCTGAGAACATGACCTTCTTCCACTTCTCAACAGTCCAATCTTTGTACACTTTGGCACACTGGAGCCTCTTTTTCTGCATAACCTTCATCAAGTTGTTTCTTTTTTGGTCTGTGGCTCCCTGCATCCAACAATCTTCGATGGACTATCATGTCAGAAACATTAATCCCACTAGCTGCCAAGTCTCTATTTAAGTCTAGCAGACAATCTTGGGTTCATTTTGCTTTGCCTAACTAGTAAACGATCTTGAGTAAGTGTAGTTTTCCTTTTCTATCAAAAGAAAAATTACCCATCTCCCAAAACCTTTTTAAAATCACATTAACAGTACCCAAACCAATACCACACTCATTGCCAATTTGTCTTTAGGTCACGGATGTGTGCAGAGAAAGGGTATGTGAATACTTTCTTGGAGATGTATCCATTTTACAGCTACACAAAATTAATAAAACACTACTAATGTCAACTTGTTTACACTATTAAAAAATGCACAACACTATTAATAAGCATCATAAAGACAGTTAAAACATGAAGCACTCAACCAAAACAGTGAACTAAAACCAAAAACTTTATAAAAATTCAGTTATTTCAGATTAATTTGGTCGCTACTGCATACAATGAGGTGGCAAGAGCCCATTTCCATATTAAGAAAGTAAAAAAGAACAAAGACTGGTTATTGATCAAGAACTGGAAATAAATTATTTCAATGATCAGCAAGATATGATAAGAGAAATTACATGGACAATATGGCAGAAGAAGAAGCTGATGCCTGCATAGTCAGGCCAAATTTGAAAATTATATAAAGTGACAGGAAAACATGCACTGAAAGAAGGAAGTATTTCCAATAAGGGATAAAAATGATGCAGTGTAACTGAAGAAAACAAGATTGATGGAGAGAATATTTTAATGACATTTTAAATGTACAAAACAATATAACTAATAATAAGGAGTAAAATAATGGAGAACACTTATAGTATGAATTCAAATATTAGACTAGAACGAATATCTAATAATGAATGCAATTGGCAAGATGAAGAGTAGAAAGAAATATGACAATGACAATATAGCAAGAGAAATGCAAAAGACAACTAAAGAAATTGCTGCTGATAAATTGCACGCTATGTTTAAGATATTTGTCTCAGAGCATCCAACAATGAAAAAAACAATGATAACCATAAATTCCAAAGAAAGGTAGTCTCACTAAATGTGAAAATTTAAATCAATAACTTGATACAATGGAAGAATGGAAGACATGCATTAATATTTAAATAGTATATAATTTTTACCTAAGTATCAAAGGCATCTTCAATATAAATTCAAAATTAAACAAGGCACAATTAACATAAATGAAAACTGAACAATGAGAATGCATTAACTAACATGAATGAAAAGTAGAGCAGCATGGTCCAAACTGGTCTAGAGTCCTAACAATATTTTTATATTCTATAAAAAATTAAAATAAAAAATAACTAGGGTGGGCTATGTGTACAATTTCCCATTAATGGGATTTAGCTTAAGCCTGAGAAATTATTCAGATTAAGAGGATGTGCCAAGGTTTCAACAGCTCTCTTTATATAACAGAATTCTAGGTTTGGGCAGCTCATTCAGCCAGTCCAGATTTTTATGGCTTAAAGAATCTAATATTGTCCAGATGTTCATCACAGCAAACAGCACCAGATCTGCCAGTTTGGCCAAAGTATGATAAACCACAGGTGCAGGGAATTTGAATGGCACCAAGATGGACCAAAAGAGGAAGCCACTTGCGGTTTTGCCTACCCTGGAAATGGTTAGAACCATTTCCAGTGTAGTTCTCAGTGTAGTTCTTTAGTAGAACCATTTCCCAAATGGTTCTACTAAAGGCTCTGAATGATTCTGCTCTACTGAAGCATTACTAACATTACAGGAGATTGCCACGTGGCATTTCACTAGAAGGTTTGCGAAAAGAAGGTTCCGGTGCGGGGTGCTTAAGGGTCAAAGCTGTATAACTGAGAGGAGACCTCCACATAGCCTTTAAAGGAATGCGGAGAACCGACCAGGGCTTCTGACCTAATGTCCAAACCTCACCTTCTCGTGGTGCACCCTGTTGGGTATCTACTTTGATACTGAACGAACGAGGATATGGGCTGGCAATTTGGGATTTAGCCGACCAAATTCTATTCTTATTGGTTAAACCAAAATAAAAAAATGATGGTACAACATGACAAAATTTCATGCCGGCTAGGGTGTCGCCCGGTTAAACAAGGCCACCGTTGTTTTCACCAGGGAACCAGGCGAACAGCGAAAAGTCGGCTACTGGAACAAATCTGAAAACAAACCCCAACTCAACATCACCAGAGTTAAAGATCGGTACTATCAATGTAAGAAGTCTGAATGGCAAAGAAATGGAGCTAGCTGAGGAATTAGATAAGAACCAGATCGACATTATTGGGGTGACTGAAACAAAAAAGACCAAAACTGGTGAGATCTTTCTGAGCAATAAATACAAAATGTTATAATCAGGCAATGACAATCAAGGAAAAGAAGGAGTAGCCATAATATTCAACACAAAATACGAGGCTAATCTTCTTGAATGGCAGTCAGTCTCAAGTAGAGTGATTTGGGCAAATATCAGAATGGGGAACTGGACAATGAGACTTATTTGTGCCTATGGTCCCACAGAAGGTTCTACTAAGGTAGAAGTGGAGGAATTTTTTGACGCTTTAGAAAAAGCAACTGACACAATGAAAAAGGAAAAGTTGGTCCTTGTTGGGGATCTAAATAGCAGAGTAGGAAATGATTGTGAGACATACAAAAATATTTTGGGAAAACTTGGAGAAAAGAGCAAAGCTAATAATAATGGCAAATATCTGTTGGATTTCTGCTCAGGACATGGACTGGTTATTACTAACACCATGTTCCAACATAAAAATGTGCACAAATTCACATGTAGAGAAGAGGCTAGGAATAAGAAAAGTCTCATTGACTATGTTATTGTTGATAGTGATGTTTTCTCACTGGTGCAGGACACCAGAGTGTACAGAGGATTTGAAATTGGAAGTGATCACTATTTAGTCTTGAGCAGGATAAAATTGAATTTCATATTGAAAAGAATAACATGTAAGAAAGTTTTAAAGCGAATAAAAGTTGAGCAGCTCTCAGATGCGAACTGTAAACTAAAATACACAAAAATTATTGAAAAGAAAATGAAAGAGTTTGAGAACAGGAATCAAACTTTAGAGATTCAGTGGCAAACTCTGAAGAAAACATTGATTGATTCTGCCAGAGAGACATGTGGTAAGGTAGTGTGCAAGGATAAAAAAATCAGAACTCCCTGGTGGACACAGGAAGTTAAAGAGGCAGTGAAGGAAAAGAAGAAAGCATATCAAAAGTTCCTGTCAAATAAGTCAGCTTTTACTCTTACAGAATACAGAGACAAATGTAAGAAAGCTAAACAGTGTGTAAAACTAGCTAAACAAAAGTCATGGGAGGACTTTGGCAAGAATATAGAAAATAAATATCAAGAAGGCGGCAAAATATTCTGGAGGTTGTTGAAGAAACTTAGGAATGGAGGAAAGAGTGCTGTAAAAGGAGTTAGAGATGATAAAGGTGACATGAAAACAGGAGAAAAAGATATCCTTGAAGTATGGAGTAATTACTTTGAAAAACTGCTAAATGAAACAAGCAGTGATGACAGCACAGTGATAAAAAACACTGACCAGGCATGCAGTCAGGAATACATATCCATACTGGAAGTAGAAAAAGCCATCAAAGGCTTGAAATGTGGGAGGAGTAGATGATATTCGACATGAAATGCTGAAGTATGGTGGTATAAAAGTCTTACAGTGGCTGCACTGCATAGTTCAGAATGCCTGGACAGAGGGACGAATTCCTGATGATTGGAGTAGAGCTCTCATAGTACCCATATATAAAAAGGGAAATAAAACTGAATGTGAAAATTACAGAGGTATTTCCCTACTGAGTGTTCCTGGCAAGATCTATGCAAGTATACTTGAGAAACGGTTGAGAAGAATTGTGGAAGAAAAGCTTGGTGAAGAACAAGCTGGATTCAGGCCAAATAGAGGCTGTCAGGATCAGATCTTCACTTTACGACAAATAGTAAAGAAAACATGGGAATATAACAAAGATCTGTATTTAAGTTTTGTCGATTTGAAAAAGGCATATGACAAGGTGCCAAGAGAGAAGCTATTCAATACGCTGCAGTTATATGGTGTCAATGGGGCATTATATCAAGCAATACTTAGTCTTTATTTGAGTTGTAAGTCAGCAGTTAGAATTGAAGGAAGTACAGGAAGATGGTTTAATGTTAAATCTGGTGTGAGACAAGGATGTACATTATCCCCTCTGTTATTCATTATCTATATGGATCACATTATGAAGGAAAGTGGTATTAAACATTATATCAAAATTGGAGATGTTAATGTCAGCTCTTTGCTTTATGTGGATGATGTTATACTGCTAAATAAATCCGCTACAAGTCTGCAAGATTCTCTGACTAAATTGAATAGCTGTTGTAATAGATATGGTATGAAGGTCAGCAATAAAAAGACAAAGACAACGAAAATAGGCAGAATCATTGAAAATGTCAACTGTGTTGTGAATGGAGAGCCTGTGGAACAAGTAAAACATTTCACCTACTTAGGCACGATTTTTACTGAAGATGGTAAATTAAATATAGAAATAGACAACAGAATCAGCAAAGCTGGTATGGTGGGAAGTCAATTGAATAAATTCATATGGAATAAGAGAGAAATTAGTCGGAACACTAAATTAGCTAAAATATACACTAAAATATACAAGACAGTGTTCAAACCAGTTTTAACTTATTGATCTGAGAGCTGGGTCAGAAGTAAAACAATTGACCAAAGACTAGAGACTGCAGATATGAGAGTCCTGAGAAAGATTAGAGGCATGAACAGATGGCATCAATGGCAATATCATATTAAAAATGAGGATATTAGGAAAGAACTTGACATTGTCAGCATCCAGGAATGCATTAGCAGAGCTAATCTCAAGTGGTATGGTCACTTAAATAGAATGGGAGAGGAAAGATTAGCAAAACAAGTGTTCTCTGCCAGGTTGGCAGCAAAATGACCCAGAGGAAGACCAAGATATAGGTGGATTGATATGGTACAAAGTGCCTTAGACGATAGAAATATAAGATCTGATAATGTTGGAGTCTTGACAAGTAACAGACTGATTTGGAGGAAAATTGTAGATAGGAAGTTAGTAATGATGTAATTTTTTCATGTAGTACTGTCATATCCTGTACACCCCTTGAGGGTACATGGCAGGAATTTGATGATGATGATGGTTCCTGATGCAGATAAAATTTTTGACTAATTAATTCTAAATAAGTGTGTGTGTTCATGTGTAAGAGTTGCAATAGAAGTTATGCACATGCAGTTTGTTTGTAGTTTGTGGGCTTGTTTGTTTGTTTGAGTGTGTTTACAAAACCATTAAACTTAGAGCAGAATAGAGTAACCAGTGAAGGAAAGATGGTGGCAGATTTGTCTTTACAAGAGTTAAATTTTGATTTTAGTTTTTTTTTTGTGAAATGTGCAGTGTATTATATGTATTTGTTAGATCATGTCGATAAATAACTGATATTTAAGACAGATGGAAAGAGGGTGCATGTGAAGTGTGATCTGAATGTGGACTTGATAGGTGGTAACATATTGGTAATTGCAGGTGATAGTAGTAAGAATGCCACAAAAAGGATGAGTGCTCATCTGATAGCAAAGATAGACAGTGTAAAAGAGCAGCAAAATAGTAGTGAACAAGTTTTGAAAAAAAGCAAATGAGTGATCTACTTAATTATTATTATTACTATTATTACGGGCAACTCCAGGGAGTCATTAGACTCATCGAGGGAGACCCCAAATCATATTCATCACAACTATTTGACATTCATACAGTATCTATCATACCTCGCCTTAAACTCATTCACTGTCACAGCATCCACTACAGACTCAGGGAGCGCATTCCACTCATTCACTACTCTAAAAGTAAAGAACCCAGCTCTAACACCTTTACTAACCACACTTTTGCCCAGTTTCCATGAATGTCCCCTAGTCCTCCCACAACCAGCCCTGTTCTCAAAAATATCTTCTGAATTAATTTTATAGAAACCCTTCAGTAATTTGAATGTCTCAATCATATCTCCCCTCCTCCGCCTATCAACCAATTTTTGCAACCCACAAATCCTCAACCTGTTCTCATACGGTTCATTCCACAGACCTGCTATCATCTTGGTCACTCGCCTCTGGATCCCCTCCACCTCCTCCCCATCAAGAAGAAACCTAGGTGACCAAATCTGAGCACAGTAGTCTAGATGGGGTCTTATCAAGGCTCGATAGAGAGGAACAATAACCTGCTTCTCAACGTATTCCTCAGCAACCAAGTGATTTGATGAGCTGTTTTGGTCACTTTTGCAATGTGTCCCCTAAATTTCAATTCCTTATCTACCAACACTCCTAAATCTCGTGCCTCATCAATTTCCTGGAGCAGAGTTCCACCAATGCAGTAATCTGCCACCAATCTTTTCACCCCAAAGTGCATAACCTTACATTTTGCCACATTAAACTGACATCCATTCTCCTTAGCCCAGACCTCCAATATATCCAAATCATCCTGCAAAATTTTGACGTCATCTGCATTCACTATTGCCCTACCCAACTTCGCATCATCCGCAAACAAATGAACTGTTCCTCTCAGATCATTTCCTATATCATTTATGAACAAATTAAACAGCAGTGGTCCAAGAACAGATCCTTGTGGCACACCACTAGTCACAGGCCGTCTTGTGGAATCCACTCCCGAGTAAACCACTCTCTGATATCTCTCCGTCAACCACCCTCCTATCCATCTCACCAACCCCATGTCCATTCCCATATGCTGCAATTTACTGATTAGAATTCCATGTGGAATCCTGTCAAAGGCCTTGGCAAGGTCCAGCAGAATCACCGTAAACCCATTACCCTTATCCAGTTCAGCCGTCACTGTGTTATAATACGAGCAAGTTACTGAGGCATGACCTACCCTTCACAAAACCATGCTGTCCCCGATACAGTATCCCATTTTCTTCTATCCAATCTTGTATTTTCCTCTTGACTATTTTCTCTAAGACCTTGACAATGATTCCTGATATGCTAATCGGTCGGTAATTTACAACAGCAGTCTTGGAACCACCTTTATGCAGTGGAACTATTTTCCCCTCTTTCCACCCGCTCGGGACTAACCCAGACCCGAGACTCAAATTAAACAAAATGGTCAAGGGTACTGACAATTCTTTAGCTGCTTCTCGTACAACACGAGCTGGTATACCATCCAATCCCACAGATGTATTGACATTGAGGTTATGCAATAGACTACTCACCTCCACTTCATTAACCACAATTCCCGTATAATCTACTGGTTTATTCGTTTCTGCAATGTCACCACCTGGATGATATACTTTTGCAAAGTGCTCACTCAGTAACTCAACTATCTCAACTGATTCAGTTACCTCCCTACCATCGGCATTCTTTAAAATCAATCTGCCATGTACATTTTTCCTTTTACTTGCTACATATCTAAAAAACTGTTTAGGATTCTCTTTAGCCTGCATGGCCAATGTTCTTTCGTAATCCTTTTTTGCTTTTCTTACCACACTCGTCACCCTTCTGGCCTGCGCTTTATACCGTTCATGTGCCTGCCGGTCACCCTTCTCCTTAAATTCCCTCCATAGTTGTTTCTTTTTTTGCAACTCAAGCTTAATGGTGTTATTCATCCATTTAACCCCTACTTGATTTATTATTCGGACTCTAGGTATACAGTCAGCCATTGCTTCATGCAAGCACTTCTTAACTACCTCCCATGCACTATCAACTTCTAGTCCTTGCAGTTGTACATGCCATGGCACTGAACCAATCAAACTCCTAAGCTTGTCATACTTTCCCGCCCGATAATTCCACATGTACCCTGTCTTAATTGAAAATTCTACACCTTTAGCCACCTCCCAAGTTAAGACCCTATGATCACTCTCACCGATTGGTGGCAATGTGGTCATATTTGTTACAGCCAAATCCTCAGATGTAATTACTAGGTCAAGCACTCTCTGACCGCTAGTATTTTCCATTACATGCTGTCGCAGATAGTTATCCCTTAATAACCGCATAAAATCCAGTTCCTTCCTCCCGTGTGTGTCCTCTCCTCACTCCAATCAATGCGACCATAGTTGAAATCTCCCATAATAATCACCCTCCTTCCACCCATTTCTTCTATTTGCTTGTGCATACTGTCACCACCATCTTTTCCATCACCTGGTCTATAGCAGCACCCAATTGTATATTTAGTTCTGCTAGCCACAATCTCACACCAAATGGCCTCAAATGTGCTCTTTTCTCTATCCTGCAATTCAACTTCTATTCTCCTTGGCTGTAGCTCATCAGCTATCATCAACAATACTCCTCCCCCCATTTTATTCTCTCTGTCATTCCTGAACACACTATACCCATCACATTCAATCCCACTAGTTATATCATCTACAGTCAGCCATGTTTCACTAATACCTATAACCTGTGGTCTGGAAGTGCCCCAACCATGGCCCAAAACTCTTCCTTCTTGTTCCTAATACTCCTAGTATTAGTGTACATGAATTTAAGACCCCCATTAGCCCCAACCCTACCTTGATGCCTTATATTAACTATCCCACTCTGATTTGTTGTCCTTATTTGCTCTGGCATATTATATTCATTCTTACATTCAACTGCCTCCATAAGGACTGTATCTCTACCCCCCCCTAACAAATCTAGTTTCCCTGAATTTGCACATCCACTACATTCAGCAACACTTTCTCAAGTCTTCTTACACCGTAACCATTCAAATGCAAGCCATCCATCTTATATAGATCCTTTCGCCCATCAAACTCACTCCACACATCCACAAATTCCACACCACTCGTCATACATAACCCACGCATAAAGTCATTTGCAATTATAGCCCTCCTTTTAAACATTTCACTGTCATACCGTGGCAAAAGACTAATCAGTCTAACTCTCTCACTCTTTTCTTTTGCTACCTCAAACAATTCATTCAGGTCTTCTATCATTTCCATTTTATCTCCTTTCAAATCATTCGTACCTGCCACAACAATCATTTCTTTCACCTTTTCCTTTTGCTCTCTAATAGACGCAGTTACGTCCTTTATGGTCGCACCAGGTTGGTACGATTTTGTCAAATCCTCTACTAACACACCTCGTACTAACGAGTCTCCATACAGCACTCTATCCTTCATTTTGTTCATGTTCACATTCATACGTCTATTTTTCCTGTCATACCTTTTATTATTGGTTGGTTCATTCAGTCTACTTTTGTTCATGCACTCTAGCTGCTGTTTTGCTCTTTCTATCGCACTATTCAACAACGTGATCAAATGAAACAATCAATGGTAGTAAAAATGACAAAAGCGATATGAATGTAAGGAAAGTTGAAAAGCAGAGTGCAATTAACAGTAAAGAGTGACTGGTGATAAAATAGAGAGAGTGAATGATAGCAAAAAAATTATGCAAGATTTGAAAGCTGAGTTGGCAAAGACGAGGCAAGGGATGAGATGGATGCACGGTGAAATGAAGTGCACTGTAGATATATATGGAAGAGTGAAGAAGAAGAAAACGAATAATGTTGGTATTGAAGCGGTAATGAAAGAACCATGAGTGGCATTATATGGAAATTCATCTTATCAGAGGATCTTATTATAAAAGAGGTATTAAATCACCCTTCAGTTGGTGAGAGTGACAATGAAGTGATTACCTAGGTGGTTGCCCGCAGTGTGAGGACTTCTCTGAGGAAAGGGTTTACGTGGAACTACAAGGCTGGTGATTATGAGAAGCTCAGGAAACAGCTTGCAGCTGTAGCAGAATGAGGAGTTAGGCAGAAAAGGAGATCAATGCTGTTTGGATGATATCTCCAATTGCTTCTACAATCTGTAGAAGCAATGTGTAAATGTATTCCAAAGGTCAGAAGGTTAAATAAAGCAGGTGTGAAATACAAGAATGAAGAGATTAAGCAGGCAGTATTGCAACACAGAGGAAAAAGTTATTATGGAGGCAACATAAGATGAGTGGTAATAATCATTCCACGAGGAATACAAAGAATAGGCAAGGAGGGTGACTCGGTTGGCAAGGGTAGCAAAAGTGCAGTATGAGCAGCTGTTAGCTAAAGGAGTAAAAAAAAAAAAAAAGAAAGAAAAAGAAAAAAAAAGGAAAAAAAAGAATGATCATGGAAGGATGGCATTGATTGGAGAAAATGGTATAAGAACAACTGCTATGAAGAATATAGTTGAGATATTTAATGGGCAGTTCATAAAGGTCTTTCATCCTTGTGAATTTGACATCATGGAGAGTTTGAAAGCAGCAGATGATAAAGAGGATAGATTGACTAAGTGAGAAGGAGAAGGTTGCGGGACTTGATATATTAGCACATATTTAGAAAGAATGTGTCCAGGAAGTTAACATCTGCCTTGACATATTTGTTTAATAGTTTTACACTGGATCAAGTTCCAAAGGAGTGGAAGGAAGGCAAGATTGTACTGCGTTATAAGGAAGGTGACAGAATTCAAGCATCAAATTATAGGTCTATCTGTGTATTAGTTTGTAGTTAAAGTATTGGAGAGGGCTGGTGAGAACCAGGATCCAGAATTGGGTTGACATGTGGTATTATCTTTGATGGATAGCATGGATTTCCTAAGGGAAGGTCATGTTTTAGTAATCTACTTACTTATTACAATAGGGTGATGATATTACAATAAGGTGATAGGTATGAGACAGCCAATTAAGTTGTGTATAGGTGAGCAATATCCCAGAAGAGGAAGGTCATTAGTGGTGTGCCTCAGGGGTGTTTTAGGGCCAGCAATGGCCCTAAACATACAGGTTAAACAGCAGTGTTTAACCTGTATGTTAATGATATTGGTAATGATTTGGATGGGAATATTCAGTTATTTGCAGATGGAAGCAAAGTTGGGACAAACTATGAGGAGTAGAGCAGATTTGTGGCCTTACAAGAAGACTTGTGTAGATTGAGTAAATGGGCATAGGAGTGAGGATACCAGCTCAATGTAGCAAAATGTAAGGTTTTAAAATTTGGGAAACAAAGATAACAAAGATGAGATGTAATATTTATGCTTTGTGGGGATATATTGTTGGAGGTGGAGGAAATAAGAGATCTTGGGGTGATAGTGGATAAGGATCTAAAATCTAGAGGATACACTGCTAAAATTCTGAGGACAGCACAACAAATTCTGGGAATGATGCAGAGGACACTGACTTGTAGAAGTAAGGAGATTCTGGTTCCATTGTATAAAGCTCTGATTAGGCCACATATGGACTACTGTGCATAGATTTCTTCATCACCTGGTTTTCAAAAGGACGAACAGATGTTGGAAAAGATCCAGAGGTGATTGGCTAAGGTAGTTTCTGATTTCTGGAATGGTGAATATGAAGAAAGGTTGAAAAGATGCAATTTACAGTCTAGTGGATAGGAGGAAGAGGGGTGATATGATAGAACTGTACACGTTGGTAAGAGGTTGCTATAGGATTAACGTTGAAGAGGCTTCTTTCATTAAATGGTGGAAGATTGGGGGAGAACAAGAGGTCATCCCTGGAAGCTGTATAAGGAGGGTGTGAGCCAGGGAGTGAGAAACAGGTGTTTTGCATGGAGAGTGATGAATGATTGGATGCACTGCCTGAAAGCCAGGTGTCTGCAGAGAATTTGAATGTGTTTAAGGCAAAGTATGATGAGCTGTGTGTATGACAAAGGACCTCCTAGATAAGTCTTTGACTCCATGGGGTTTTAGGATAATGATAACACAAGGAACAGATTTCATCAAAACCACTTATTCTCTAATGGCTTCACCAAGTCTTTGTAAACAATATCAGTTATGTAGTTTCTCCATTACCAATCTCCCAAAAATGCTGTCAACAGTATTTCCCTCCAATGTGTCGAAGGTATCTCTGAATAAATTTCCATATTACTAATTCTGTTGGTCTCAGAGTGGCTTTTCACTCAATTAATACACTTCTTCTTTCTGATCTCTGCAACTGACAAACTTCCTTCTTTGACCTAACCTATCAAATTCCATCTGCCTATGGTATATCATGCTTTGGCCGAACTGACAGATATGTGGCTGTTTGTCGTAATGAACATCTAGGATGTATTAGATTCCACTGGCCAGAACAGTCCGGACTTGCTGAACATGACATATCCTCCAAACATAACATTCTGTGAAAAAAAGACTTAACTGCTACATAAAATCTACTTTCTTATGGAGTATAAAGAGTTAGGAAACTTTGCTACAATGTCTCCAACCATATCCATTCATATTTTACAGCATTAAAAAAAAAAATCAATTAGGAACTTTAGAGTAGTGCTACTCTACTTTATTCAAATATGGATATGTGGATGACATGTTCTCATTGGTGAATCTTTGTTATATTACTTATGCCTTGTTTAATTTTGAATTCATAATGAAGATGATGCCCGTGATACTTGAATGAAATTATTATGCTACTAAAAATATTAATGTGAGTCTTCTGTTGTATTAATTTTTTTAACTAAAATCTCATTAATTTTGATTAGATGACATAAATGTGAAAAAATTTGGAAAGAATTAGACTATTGTCAGGACCCACATTTGTTTTTCCTTTTTGTAAAATTTTGATAAATAGGATTAAAAATGAAACAGAAAAGATATTAAGGCATGAGCAATTCCATAAAGCAATGGCACATCGTTGCTTTATGGAATATCAATGAACAGAGTATAGAATTTAGAACATCCTATACACAAATTTTATAGATTTCGCCAAGTGACAGTGATGAGAGAGAGAGAGAGACATGAATAAAATGTGAGAACAATAAATATATATGTGAGAATAATAAAAGAAATGTATGAAGAAAGTAAACGTTGTGTCATCACAGCAAACATCAGAATGGTTTGACATTGAGGAACAGTGTGAGATGGAGATGCATTATGTCTAAAATATTAGCATTGGATTATATATACTTGTTGATTGAATTATGAAAAAGGTTAAAAGTATAAAGAGGAATAAAATGGAATCTCATATCATAGCTGGAGGATTTAGATTATTTAGACTGTGTGAAATGGGAATGCATAATGTTTAATATTAATTTGTGAAAAAAGGTCACAAGCATAAGAAATGGAATAAAATGCAATCTCACATCATAGCTGGAGGATCTAGATCATTATTATTAAGAGAGACCTCCAGGGAGTCAGGGACTCATCGAGGGAGGCCACATACTACACGCACCAGCTGTCATACTTCTTGAATTCATTCACACTGCTTGCACATACCACATCCAATAGCAATCCATTCCAATCACGCACCACCTATGAAAAAAATCTAGCCCTCACTCCCTTTTTAGCGGAGTTCATTCTCAGCTTCCATGAATGCCATTTTGTCCTTTTCCCCACCCTCCATAAAATGAAAAATTCCATCAACTGAAATCCTGGATGACCCTTTCAGAAGTTGTATGTCTCAATCATACCACTCCTCTTTCTCCTGTTTGCTAGTGTCTGCAGTCTACAAATTCTCAATCTTCATAATAGAATTTCACAATCCTGATATCATTTTTAACACTCTCCTTTGCACTCTCTCTCCACTGTATCAGAATCACAATGGAAACCAGGAGACAAGACCTGAGCACATGTAAAATTTCATTTCTGCATCAGTTTCTTCTAGCATAATCCCATCAATATAATACGACATTGGATATCTAATCATGCCAAAATGCATGACTTTACATTTACTGATAATGAACTGATATCTATTTTCCCATTCCCACAATTCCAGCCCATTCAAATCATTCTGCAAGCACTGCATATCAGCAACATTCCTGATTACCCTACCTATCTTTGCATCATCAGCAAACAGCTATATGTCGTCTGTAAAATCCTTCCCAATATCATTAATGTACAGATTGAATAAGAGTGGACCAAGGACTGATCCTTGTGGTACACCACTAGTTATTTTTATTTATTTATTTTATTTTTTTATTATATATTTTTTAATCTTTGTACTGATTATGGGCAGTACTACCCTTACATAATGTCCAGACTTGATATAGGCCTAAGCCTGTACAAGTGTTTTACCCTATGCCTGTTCTAGTTATCATTGTAGTCATTCTCTGGTGGCAATGCCATGCCACCAGTGTGTCCTGTAGGGCCCCTCAAGGAAAGAACTTTTATATCCTTCTCAAGCTGTTTTAAGTCCTTATAGCTATTTGAGCTCCATACGGCATGTAAGGAGATAATAGTTCCAGTAAACCTCGGAGTTGCCCCATGCTCCTCCTGTATCTTGCTAACTAGATCTTCATTATTCTTATAATAGTTTACCTTATTATTATGGCAATAGGCTAGTGGGAGCCCTGTTCCCACCACCACCTGGACATCAACTACCCAAACTTCACCATCTCTTTTAATCACAAAGTCTGGCTTACGCAAACCCGCGGAGGTCCTATAATGTGGTTCCACCGCAGTCTCCCAACCTTTGTTCTTAAAGCAATTGTTCAGAATGGAGACCATGGCATCATGCCTCTATACACAGACCCCATGGGTGTGGAAGCAACACTGGGCTATATGAGGCAATGTCTCACTGTAGTGGCAGTCAGCCCTACAGTTTGAGTCATCACTACCCCATTGAGCTGTGCAGGCTCAAGTGCGCAGGGCATTGATCCATGTCCTGATACTATCAATATACTCGAACCCAGGGAGGAGTCTGGCGCCATCCCTTACCCAATCATGCTGGAGAGGCACCAGATACGACTCTTTTAAAGGAGCACCATCTACAGAACAGTGCAGCAGAGATGCCCCATCTCTTTGTGTTCTGCGGGTGCTGACTCAATTAAGGTATCTTGATAATGGGACCAGCCTTTGGCCCACCTAAAGTCTTCTTGTATTAATGGGCTATAAGCCTCTCTGCAGATAGGGAAAGAAGATAGTTCTAACTTCACAATTCTGGACAGCTGCAGGTGTAGATCAGGTATGGAACCCCGAGCCTGCTGTCCTTCACCCTCGTGTGGTAATATGCAGTAGGGGGTGTCAGGCGGCAGTGGTGTTAATACTAGGAGAATTTTTATTTATTTTATTTAATCTCTGTATTTCTAACAATTATTTTTAATTTCAGAGTCTTTTATTATATTTATTTATATGCACAAGGGTTCACTCTGATTGGTGCAATGACCTCTTTTATACTATTTCTTTCAGAATCCAAATAATTCACTGACTCAAGACCAAAATAAATACATTTAATATAACAAAAACAATATAAATACACTTCAAACAAATATTACATAACTATCTACAAATTAATTGGATCCAAGGCCTTTTAAAAATAAACTTACACTTAAGACTAGACTAAACACTTTGTTTGCACAATGACAAAATGTTCATAGCCAATTTCTGTCTCTGTTAAGGCCCTTTTCCAAAGATATATGACTTTATTCTTCATTTTCACAGGATCCTTTCTCATTGCTTATGTAGCACACATTAATTCTTCCTGACTTAATTCTGTCTCTTTTTAGTAGAAATAATAGTTAGATCCAGCATCCTTAATACAGATGAAACTTCTTAATCAGTTTTCTCAAACATTCCTTTAGAACACATATGGACAACCTCTGGCCCGCAGGCCCAGATCCAGCCCTCTACTTCTTTTGATCCGGCCCTAATCTATTTCAGCGAAGTTTGTCTGATTCATGGTGGGAGAAAACATGGTGTGTTCTACTAACTCACATTAAGCTGACGTCATATGACTTGCGCAAAACACACTATGTTTTCTCCAACCAAAGTCTCTTTCTCACTTTGACAGCGGCGTGTGTGAACGTGTTACAACGTGTCAGTTTGGTACTTGTGTTGGTGTTGTGCTTCGGTGCCTGCGTTGATTTTGTGTTCTGTTCAGTGCCTGCGGTGTAGAAGACAGTTTTGTTTGACAGTTCTGAATATCACTTATAAATTTGGGACAATATCAGGGATTATTGCAAAAAAAAGTAAAGTAGATGCAGAGAATCATCAATTTCAAGACAACTGGACAGAGGATTATTATTTTATTCTGAATAAAGGTTTGCCTGTATGTTTGCTGTGCAACAAATCTGTATCCTAAAACACTTTACTTCGAGACATGCGGATCACCCAAAAATTGATGGACAACTATGAAAAGATGAAATACAGAAATTGAAGAACTTGAATATCCAGCAGCAAATGTTCAACAAGGAAAGAACACAGCACCACAGTATTGTCAAAGCCAGCTTTGTGGTAAGCGAAAAAAATCGCTAAGCATTCCAAGTCATTTGGTGAAGGAGAATTTATCAAAGAATGTCTGCTGGATGTTGCAAGTATAATATGTCCTGAAAAGAAAAAAGACTTCGAGAATATTCGTTTGTCAAGACATACTGTTGTCCGATGGATAGAAATTATGGCTCATGATATCAAAAAAAGTTTAAAAGAGAAGATTGCTAGATTGGAAGCATTTTCAATTGCTTTGGATGATGGCACCGATGCCTCTGATACAGCACAACTAGCAATATTTATTCAAGGAGTTGATGCAAATTTCAACATCACAGAAGAATTATTGGCACTTCACCCGTTAAAAGGAACAACTACCGGCGAAGATATTTGAAACAGTCGACACAGTCTTCGAGAGATTTGGGCTTAAATGGAGTTCACTATCTGGCATATGCACTGATGCAATGGTTGGTGCACAGAAGGGATTTATTGGAATAGTTCATGAAAGAGCAATAGGCTATGATCCATTCGGAAATTTTAACAAATTTTCACTGCATTATCCACCAACAAAATCTGTGTGCAAAATCAATTAAATTCACAAATGTTATGGAAATTGTAGTAGCCAGTATTAACTTTATTAAGTCACGTGCACTTAATCACTGCCAATTTAAGGAGTATTTAGCAGACCTATTTTCAGATTATGAAGCTGTGTCTGATTATTGTGAAGTGAAGTGGTTGAGTAAAGGTAAAATGTTAAAACGATTTTATGATCTGAGACAAGATATTGCAGATTTTATGGACATAAAAGGAAACACAATTAACCAAGATGATGAGTGGGTGTGTGATTTAGCATTCCTTGTAGATGTCACCGGATACCTAAACGAAGTGAATCTTAAATTGCAAAAACAGGGACAATTGGTTCATGAACTGCATGGCCATGTCAAAGCTTTTTGTAATAAACTAAGATTGTTGGAAAGTCAGATAAGAGCTAAAAATTGTTATAATTTTCCTACTCTAGCAACTCATAAAAATATCCCTTATAATTGTTATGGAGATGAAGGCACTAATAGAGCAATTTGATACAAGGTTTGCTGACTTCAAAAACAAAGACTCCACATTCGCTATCTTTATTAGTCCGATGGATGCTGATGTAAATAATGTGCCAGAAAACTTACAGATGGAACTTATTGAGCTTCAGGCAGATTTAGTGCTAAAATCACAATTTAACAACATTGCTTTGACGGATTTTTATAAATTTTATTTGGTGGAAGAAAAATACACAAATTTACGTGCCTTTTCAAGAAAAATCATTTGTCTTTTCGGAAGCACATATATGTGTGAACAGTTTTTTTCGAGGATGAAATACAATAAATCAAAAATTCAGACAGACAAGAACAACGGACGAAAACCTCGAACATTCTATGCGATTATCCTTAAGTAATATTAATGTCAATATTGATAGTCTCGTAGTTGAAGTACAAGGCCAATCTTCACATTAAATTGTTATGTCGTTCGTTATATTATAAAATTTATGTAGAGCTTTATACCAAAGCATTATATTATAAATAAATGAAATATGAAGTAGCAACTTGTTTTAATTCTTTTAATATTAATTTATTTTATTTAATAATTTGGTCCGGCCCTTGACTCGGGGACAGAATGATAATTTGGCCCCCCGAACTAGGAAAGGTTGCCCATGCCTGCTTTAGAACGTAAATAGCAACTTCTTTCATTCACTAATGTTTATTGACAGTCTTAACTCTTCCACTTTAAAAAATTAACAGTTCTATGATTTCCTTTTCAGAATTTACTATAAATCCTCCAATTAGCGTTTCCTCCAATATTCCTTTTAAAATGCCTACAGCAATACTTCTTTAAACTTAATAGTTCCACGATTTCTTTTTCGGAATATACTATTAATTTTCCTCCGACTGTCACATAAAAAAACTCAAATTCCTCCAAATCTGAATATCTGCGGGTCTGTGTTCTACTCTCCTTGTTTACTCTCCCATTGCTTCGATACCGAGGTTGTCAGCTGTCAATCACACATCAAACTTCTTGGCGAGCATGCGCACTCCATGAAAGTGGCAAGCGAGAAACTAAATACAATGGCTGACACGTAT
Source organism: Typopeltis vanoorti (assembly GCF_054136105.1). NCBI lineage: Eukaryota > Metazoa > Arthropoda > Arachnida > Uropygi > Thelyphonidae > Typopeltis > Typopeltis vanoorti. Next base: position 98,031,309 of record NC_143564.1, read on the forward strand.
ATTACATTAGCGTAACGAGGATGTCTCGTCAAAACACAATACTTGATAATTTAAATTACAATAAATTTGTTTAAAGTAACACAACTATTCAAATCCGGTAAGTACATAAAATTTTTTAACTGCTTTACATATCATTTTTGACAAAACAATTTCAATAACGGGCACATCGCAAGTGCCAACAATGCATGTTACGAAACTAAAATTAATAAACATTCTAACATAAACAATACGTAAAAATAATTAGAATTTTAAATTATGATTATTTTTACAGCGGGAGCCATGATATCACGGCTGAACAGATAGCCCTGTACATTCGGGACAGTACCGACATAGATGTCCTACCAAGCACCAACTTGTGGTAAAAGCAAGGTAGGAGATAGTGGGAGAGGAGAAACAGTCTTTGCTGGGGCTTGAGAGGAGCTTTCCTCAAAGAAGCGATCCCAGCTTCTAGGATAGAAGGGACAGAAGACCTTCCCTTTGGGGTGAACATGAAACCGAGGTATCTCCACTCTTCCAGGATGGTCAAAGAATGCAATGGCCTCTAAAGTCTCGACCTTAAGCTTCTTGTCACAACCAAAGGGGACAAGAGCTAAAGAGTAGCACTTCTTTACATTAATAGAAAGGCCTCGAATAGAGAAAAAGTCAACTGCCCGGTCAAGCAGTTCCTGCAAGCCTACCTTAGTAGAGGCTACGAGAATAAGATTGTCTGCAAAAGTCATAGCATTAAAGGAAGAAGCGCCTAGAGAATAGCCTATATGGCTAGGAAGAGAGTGAAGAAACCCATCTATGTGACACAGTTAAAGAAAAGGGGAGATAGAGGATCACCTGGTGAACACTGCGGGAATAGAAGTCGTACGGGACCCCATAGTGATAGTGATGGAGCTACCCAAGTATAGTTCTAATATTGGAAAGAAAGCGTTCTGGACATCTACACAATAGACAGCGCTCAAAGGAGAGCGGGAAGGGAGATGCTATCAAAGGCCTTTTGGAGGTCCAGAGACGCTATATATAGAGGCTTAAGGCGCCGTCGGGAATCAGAGAGAAGAGAAGAAATAAGATATATATTCTCGGTACAGCCATCCTCTATAATCATGCTGTATATGTTGCTGAAGTCGTTTCACTAAGATTTTATGATAGAGTCTAAGTATCACAGGGGAGATGGTAATAGGTCTAAAGTCTGATGCACAGCTTGAAGCTTCTTTCTTCGGAATAAAGAGAGTTCTTGAAGCACGTAGGTATGGTGGTATCGCTTTACTGGAAAGGAGAATGTCAAATAAGTCTTGAAGAATCTTCAACGGCACCTTCTGAAGTCTAGCCACAGGAAAGCCATCAGGTCCAGAGGCGGAGAAATTGGATGGAAAAGCTGCTTTGATCTCATGGATGGAGACCGGCTGGTATATTTGAAGGGCAGGAATGGACCTCAATATCAATATCTCAGCATCATCAGGGAAGTGTGGAGGCGGAGCAGAAAAGACTGTACTTTAGAATTTAACAAAATAAAAGTCTGCTAGAGGTGGAGGGGGAAGCACCATCAAGGATGGTCTTGGCACATTGTCCTCTATTCTTTTTATAGAGGGCCTGCATAGCTGCATAGGCCTTCTTTCTCTGCATCCTGTTTGACAAAGTCGTAGAATGAGGCGTAGGCTGATGTTGACGAGGCATCAAATGTTCGGAGAATTCAGCATGGAGGTAGTCATTTAACTGATCTGTGATATCCATTCCCAGAAGATGAGTCTGGATGAGAGATTTAAGAATTTAATGGAATAAGAATTTAAATCTTGCAGACTCGCATCCCCATATACCATTTTTTGATATCTGTCAGATAGCCATCCTCTTATCCATGCCAATAGTTTATAATCCAAACCCATATTCTCCAATTTATGCAACAGTCTTCCATGCTGTATTCAGTCAAAAGCCTTAGTAAAATCCAAAAGAATCATGTATCCATTCTGTTTGTCTATTTCAATGGTAACATTAATATAGAATATGAGCAAGTTGCTAAAACATAACCTTCCATTAGTAAACCCATGCTGTTCATTGCAAAGTAGATTACCTGTCAACCCATTTCTAAATGCGATTCCTAACCATTTCCAAAATCTTCACCACCACTCCTGAGATACTGACTGGTTCATATTTGAATGCATCGGTCTTTGCACCACCTTTGTGCAATGGGATTGCTATACATTCTTTCCATTCCTGAAGAATCTTACCTGTTCTGAGACCCAAATTATATAGCCTCATCAAAAGAATAGCCAGTTCAGCTGAACACTCTTAACACCCATGCTGATATCCCATCCATCCCTATCGCTGAATTCTTATTCAGTTTGTGCAACAGCTTCATACCTGAGTTTCTTTAGAAGAGGTAGCAGTGAACTCAATATTGCATACACTAGGTTGATAGCTTTTAGCAAAATGGGCACTCATTAGTTGAACAACCTCTTCTGCATCTGTGCCCCTCACACCATCTGCATGCAGAAGAGTTATTCTTTCATATTCATTCTTTCTTTTACTTGTAGCATATCAAAAGAATTCTTGTGAGTTGTCTTTAGCTTGCAAAGCCCATTTCTCTTCATACTCAATAAGCACTAATATACTAGCAAAATCAGAATTTTGCTTGTATATCATTATGATGTATGACAAAGATAGATGAAAACAAATACTGCTTTCAGAAGACAATAATATATAGAATCATCTAAATATAATAAAACTAAAATAATGATTTCAATAGCAATATAAAGGCCATATCATATGGATCAGAAAGAAGTAAACTGATAAAGTAACAAGAAGCAAATTAAATAGTTTTTTAAGTGTTTGTGTAAAATATTTAATATTTTGGTCACAATCAATAACAAAAAATGAGTTATATGAACAGACAAAGCAAAAAATAAAGAAATAAAATGATGATGATGGAACAGGACTGGCAACATACTGAGAAGGAAAGAGAAATTCCAAGGGAAGCTTTTACATAAATCCCAAGAAAAGGAAAAGTGGAAGACCTAAATTAACTTGTCAAAGAAAAAAGAAACAGATATCTGGTTGGGAGAGCTGCAAAGAAGAAAAATTAGTTGCAATGGATAACTGGAGCACATGGAGAAAATAGGTACATAGATAAGTAGTAGCAAAAAAAAAGTTTGAAAGTGAAATATGTTCACAGTTAGCTACTTACATAATCAAAGCAGTGAACTACATTACTAGTTGCACTAGTTATCTAAAATGGAAAGCAGAATCCTTTAACATGAATATATAACCTGCTTGGAAAGAAGTCAACAGACACCATAGTGTGAGGAACAAACAGCTATGGCACCCACCTTAAATTAGCTGTAAGACCACGTTTCTCTATGATGACTGCAGCAATCTTACGGGGTCATACTTCCAACAAGCATATGCTAGTGATCAATGGGAATTTTGGACCATTCTTCCTGTACGCATGTAATGAAGTCCTGGACTGCTGTGAGGTGGACATCCTCCCTTGATTTCAACACTCCAGTTCATCCCACAGATGTTCAGTAGGGTTCAGATCATGGCTCTATCAAGACCAGTCAAGTGTGGTGATGTTCATGTTCACAAGTCACACAGTTAAAGCAGCAACCTTATGACACAGTGCATTATCTTGCTGAAAGAGACAATGGTCAGTTCCATAGAAATGCCACAAAGTAGGAAGCATTGCATTGTCCAGATACCTCTGAGTTCAATGTTTGTGGCACCACAAACACAGGTCCGAGGTCAAACCTGGAAGAACAGGACCATACCATCACACTGCCACCTATGAATTTCATAGTTGAGGTTATGCACTCTGGTAAGAGACATTCACCAGGCATCCCCAACTTGCGTATTGTAGTCTTACCATGGAAATCCATGTTGTGAGCCTCGGTTCTGAATTTTTGGTGCAGATTCATGTTCCAGTCAATGTTCCAGTCACTCCACATTCAATGTGTTGGCCAACGAGTGACAATATTTACATATTACACAGGCCTGCGATTAAAAAGTTGTCTGAGAAGTGATAATTGATTCTTATAGATTTTTAGGTGCTGAGTTCAGAAGAAATAGTAAAAAAATTCCATCACCCACCAATTTTACCCAATTTCTAATTTTATCGTTTTTATTAGTAGTATTTGGATTTAAATGCAGTGTATTGGTATTTATTTTCATTCTCCTTTATTTACAGCTAATTAGTTATATAAGTGCTTTTATGAAGTGCCTTTTTATGGTAAATAAAGAAATTTCCATGAAACTTCTCATTCTTAAGATAGGAGAGGGAGGGAGGGAGGAATGCAAAAAAAGTGCAGGTGGCTGAGATAACAGATGACATTCCTGTTGGTCACAGACACATTTTATTTTGCGATTCTTTAGATGAACTTTAGTCGTTGACTACTAAGGTTATATTTCTGAAATGTGACATATTTTCTAAGTTAGTGTGAAGATTTAATTTAATGTGTTTGCGTTTTTTTTAATGTTTTTACGTAGTGTCGTGTAATAGTGTTGATGTCATTCGTTAAAATTCATTTAACTGTGTCCATTTTAAGTGGTGTTTGTAATGGCTTCAAGAAGTTGCAAAAATTCACCTAGCAAAGAGGATACACCAAATACCCATGCTTTATGTGCAAGTGGAACAGCCGAGATCAAGAGCAATATTGGATCAAGAAGGAATGGCCAGAAAGAGTCACATTAGAACCTGGAAGTAAAAATGTATTACAGGAAACTTTGGTTGCTCAGGAAAAATCCTTTTACCCCCGCTTCACATAAAGCTGGGATTGATGAAGCAATTTGTCAAGGCTTTGTTGAAAGAAGGAGAGTGTTTTAAATACATCTGTGCAAAATTTCTGGGATTATCTATAGCAAAATTGAAAGAAGGTATTTTTATTGGTCTACCTATGAAGGATAAACTGTTTGAAGAAAAAATGACAACTGTTGAAAAAGAAGCATGGAAAGCTTTGAAAGAGATGGTGACCAAATTGATCTCAACTATAAAATGATTGTAGAAGACATACTATAAAAATTCAAGGATTTAGGATTCTCCATGAGCTTAAAAGTGCACTTTCTCAACTCTAATTTAGACTACTTTCCTGAGAATCTGGGAACTGTCAGTGAACAGCAAGGTGAGCGATTCCACCAAGACATCGAGGTGATGGAAAGAAGGTATCAGGGCAGGTGGAATATCACATGATGGCAGACTATTGCTGGATGTTGCACAGAGACGACCTGGGAAAAGAATTTTGCAGAAAAAGTTCAAAAAGAAGAAGGAAAAAGAAAAAGACACCACAACAAAATATAAACTATGCAGTAAAGATTAATCTTCAATTACTTCGATCAAAACTTTTTTTTCAATACTTTCATTCCAAAAATGTTTACGGAAAATTTTAAATACTGTTATTTTACTTAATATAATGCGTTTTAAAGCTATTTCACTGTAATACTGAGATCCGTTTTGTGAAAAATCCTTATGTGATAGAGAAAAATGGAAGAGATTTGAAATCAGTGGTCAAATATAAATCAAAAACATTTAATAGTTTCCAGACAACTTTTCATGACTCAAATTCTGCAGGCCTGTGTTGTTCTTCGTAGCACCTACAGTTCATGTTTGGTGAGCGTAGTGGGTCATCCATTGTGGGTAGCACTTGCAGTCGACTCCCTGTGCTTCCATCTGAGTACAGTATCACTGATTGTTTATCTGGGATGGCCCGATTTGTCAACGATTTGCAGAACAGATAGGTCTGCAACATGGCATCTCATCACAATGTCTCTTTCAAACTCAGTCGGTTCCCTTCTCGCAGCCATTTCACTAGGAAACAGTTGCACCATTAACTTTGTCAAGAATTTGTACTAGTTCTTTCTTGTCATTACAGAGGAGTATGGTATCATTGGCATACCTCAGATTACTGATCAATCTACTACCTATCCTAATTCCTGTCCTGAGCTCATCCAATGCTACAAGCATGATGTACTCAGCATAGATACTAAACAAGTGAGGAGAATGTAGACATCCTTGCCTAACCATTTTCAACCTGAAGTCAATCAGTTAATCCAACACCTGTTCTTACTATGGCTTCTTGATCACTGTACAAGTTAGCTATCAACCTGATAGTGTGTTGAGAATAACCAGTTCTTTTCATTACTTCCAAAAATGTCACACAGGTGATTCATATCTCCCTTCTTATGCTGTGGTATGAAAGCTGACTTCTTCCAGTCTCTAGGCCATGATTCTGTCTACCATATCCTTGTAATCATATGAAACACTCTTATGCTTGATTTAAATCTAGCATACTATTAAAAATGACTTGTTAGGAACTTCTTTTTTTTTCTTTTTTTTTGACAATTGATAATGTATTCATCAATTTTCCAAAATGGATAAACTGTAGTAAATTCACTTTTGAGAAGTGAACTGTAGAAAGCATATTTTGACAAAGCAGGAGATTATGCTGAAAAGTAGGATAAGTCTAAATTGAATATCAGGTTTAATAACTTTTAGCAAAACAAGAATTAATTTGACTGCACTTTATTATTAGTAGAATGATATTGGTACCTAATATAATATGAGATATACTTTACCTGCTATACTAATATAATTAATATCATGGCCTGCCCTTTTTGCTAAAGGCCCTGCTTGACCAAACCCTGTAAGTCTAGCATAAATTAGAGATGGATTTATGGAATGGATTTCTTTTGGTCCTAAATCAAGTTTCTCCATTACACCTGAAGGAAAAAATACATTTCTCATTACATTAAAATTAATAAATTTAGAAGCATGAAATATTTGAAGCTATACAAATATTCATATGTTTGTTTTCATCCATAAGCCAACTGAAAGCAAGAGAAGTTTGCAATGAAATGAGTTTTGTATTCAGTGCATCGATACAAAAGAAAATTGATTTTGCCACTTTATAGTAAACATTTTAACAATTACTTTAAACTAATTGGCAGAATGCTATTTATTATAAAAATTAGTTAATTCCTTTTCATGTGCAAATTTCTGTACCTGTAAACAATAATTTCTAGGATTTTTCAGAAATAGGTACAAATACATAATTATTAAAACTTTATAAAATTTCTTTCTATATTGAGGATTGACCTCAATGAGTAAAGATTTCTCTCTTCTGTGACACAATGGCATGATATCCATGTTCACTAACGAAATCCAAAAACTCACCATGCAAGATTCACGCTAATCGTTACACAATGTCAATCACATCTCTCCATCAACTCCTTTACTTACAAAGCATTCAGAACTACCTCTGACAGTCCATTCCACCTATTAACAACTCTAAAATCAAATATCTAGTTATTGTGTGTGATTGCAAACCTTATTCACTCTTACACAACTTCCACAGGGGAAGCCTTGTTCTCTCCCTTCTTGTCTTTAAGACTGTGATACAAGGGTGGTCTGCAAAGTTCTTGGCCTAATAATGAAAAAATTAATTTATAATATCAAAATTATTTTTCTTTTTCAACATAATCTCCCTTAAGACTAATACATTTATTCCAGCGCCACTATCCTGTTCCTGTAGTGGTTCTCAGTACGATCTGCAAAATACCCCTCTACAGCTGCAATCACCTCTTGATTCCAAGAAAAACGCTGATCAGCAAGGAAAAGTTTTAGTTTTGGGAAGAGATAGAAGTCAGAGGGAGCAAAATTGGGGAAATAGGGTGGATGTTCCAACAATTCATAGTGCAGATCCCTTAATTTTCCCATTGCCAAAACACCTTTGTGGGCAGGTGCATTGTCCTGATGAAAGATGATTTTTTTTCTTCTGCAAACTGGGTCTTTTCTCATGAAATTTTTCATCTAGTTTGTTTAAAAGATCGGATTCCTCGATTACTGTTTTACCCTTTTCAAGATAATTAATAAACAAAATGCCTTTAGCATCCCAAAACACCAATGCTATGACCTTTTCTGTTGAAGGAACAGACTTTGTCTTCTTTGGTGCCAAACAACCGGCTTCTGTCCACTGTTTTGACTGCTGTTTGCATTCTGGTGTGTAATGGTGAATCCAAGTCTCATCCATAATAATAAATAGAACCACAAAATCAGTTTTATTCTTATTAAAACGCTCCAATAACTGTTCAAAGATTTTCATGCGAGTGCATTTTTGATCTGCTGTGAGCAAGCGCAGCACCCATCTTGCACAAAGCTTTTTCATTTGCAATTCTTCATGCAAAATATATCCTACACGTTCTTTTGAAATGCCTATAGTCTCAGCAATTTCACGCACTTTGACTCACCCGTCAATACCATATCATGCACTTGGTCAATGATTTCTGGTTTTGTTACACTTTTTGGACGTCCTTCACGTGGATCATCTTCAAGGCTGGTAAGGCCATGTTTAAACTTGACAGCCCATTTCTTAATTGTCGAAAACGAAGGAGAAGAGTGTCCATAAACTTTTATGAACTTCGAATGAATTTTTTTGGCGTTAAACCTTCTTTTACAAAGAATTTTATAACTACATGATACTCAATTTTATCCATTTCAAGGGACAACACTTTTGCTTCAGACAGCTGTATAAAACAAACTACTTGATAGAATGACTTGAATTTCACATGGATGCTTATGACAGATGTACCAACTTAGAAAAAAAAAAAAAATCTTGCCAATAGTATTGCCATCTATGGTTGAGGCTGAGAACTTATCAGACCACCCTTGTAGGTGAGATAACAGGACTATCTTTGTTCATAGAATTATATCTCTAACATGAATAACGAGGGTCAAAACTACATTTTGATAGCTTCTTCAGGAAGTTTCACTAGACAAAAGAAAAATAAATAAATAAACTATCTCTGAAGACTCACAAAAACTAGGAGCTTTAAAAATAAAAATCGAAGGATGACAATAGTTACACATGTGGGACATCTAGCAAACTGACTGTTTGCAGACCATTATTAAGTACAGTTTTGATTGCTAGTAGGTCATTTTATGTGAAATCATCAAATTAAAAATTAAACTCAAGCTATAATTTTGTATTTTCGAGGAAAGTGAATTATTTAAACAGATTGAAGAAAATACTTTTTTTAGATTTTTCTTGACATCCTATTAAATATGGCACCCAATTTTATTTTGGCATATCCACAGAATTTTCACTATTTCAGAAGGTTTTAAAATTAATCACAGCTTATTTCTGGTTTATCCGATTTCTAATTTTTTTTTTTTTTTTTTTTTTTTTTAGTGCCATTTAAATGCTAATAATGTTAACTTTTTAATTCTTATTTGCATTTTCAGACAAACTAATTTTTTTTTTCAAGACAGCCATGTGCTTTAGGTGTTCTGAGTGCTCTTTTTTCACATTTTTATTATAGCCTGCAGGCTCAAAGGTAAATCCACAACTGATTTTTGTGTGTTTCATTTATACATATAGTGGAAGATATGCCCCAAATTACCTTGAATGAAGCATTTGATCTATGAAAAAAACTTCTTCAAAATTTGCAAACCATTACAATCTGCTGAGGAGAAAAAATTAGAAATTTTTATGAGCAATACTCTTGCAAGGTGGCTATAAAGCAAAATTCTGCTGGTATAAAATTTATTCTAGTGAAGACACACTCACCATAATGGCAAGCTACTTAAAAAATTGAAAAAGCAGAGAAAATTGACAGTGCCAGAATGAATCACAGCTATGTTCCAGTTGATAAGAAAAATATTGGATCTGCCACTATTCTGCTTCAGAGAGTTTGAAGTTGCTACAGTCACTCAAGCATCAGTTATTTCAAAACACAACTAAATGATTATGCTTGATGTCTTTGATAACAACGATAACTATTAAAATTAACTTACTATAGAATTGCTATTAAAACTGACAAGATCATATACTTTGATAAAATAAATTACATTTAAGTGGTGAGTAACAGTTATTTTTATTACCTAGCTAGCTAATTAAAACTGGATAAAACAAAGCAAATATTTTGTGAGCACTTCAATCTGTAATGCACATATTCTTTGCAAACTGCAGTGATATGAAATTACAATGCCTGCAGAGCTGAGTTACTGGTATAAATGTTTCAAAATATGGTATATTTTTAGTTTTATTCTGCTTTAACATTAATGCTGCTTATTTAAATATTCAAATATAGCATGCTTATTCCACACCATTCAGGAGATTCTAAAAAAAAGCATGTCTTGTATGCTGAAAGAAGCAACAAGAATATTATGGTTTTCTTGATTTTCAAAGGCTGTCTAGGCTGAATGAATGAAAATACCAGAGTGGGTATCTCTCATAAAAATTTCAAATTTTTCTGTCTGCCCCCCCCCCTTTTTTTTTTTTTTTTTGGGAAGGAGGTTCAAGGATCAGCTATTTTTAATTTTTTGCAAGCTGCGGGACAATTTTTTTTCATGAAAAAACACTCAAATCAAGATTATATGAGGCATACGTATTCCACTATGTGTAAAATAAAACACAAAAAATCAGATCTGTGGATTCTACCTAAGCATGCAGGACAGAGTATAAAATGGGAAGAACACAAAGCAGATGGATGCTATCTTGAAGAAAATTAGTTTGTCTGAAAATGCAAATAAGAAATCACAAAGTACATACCTTAAGCATTGAAATAACAATTAAAAAAAAATCAGAAATTGGGCCATCTGGAAATAAGCTGTGAATGATTTTAAAACTATCCAAAATTGTGAAATTTCTGTGGAGGCACTGGATAAAAATGGCCACCATCATTAACATGATGACAGGGAGAAAAAAAAGAAAAAAAAATTCTCCATTCCAAAAGACAGGGTGACAAAAAACTCACTTTCATTAAAATAAAATAACTATGTGGCTTCAGCACCCATAATGATTTTACTTGGATTTGACCCAGTATAGAAGAGACATATTACATGAATGGATGAGTCTTATAATATTATAAGATTTGAGCTTTATTATAATATAATAAAGCTCAAAACTTTATTTACGATGACTTCCTATCCACAACCCAACTTTTCAAAGAATCCAGTGAGATTATATGCTCACATGGCAGCCTAAATAAAAATTAAGTGTATATACCTCAGTCGAATGTGACAAAATTGCTCATATGTTGTATGGCTGTGCCAAATTTTGTTGAACTCCTATCTCCTTATCAGAAATATGTATGAGGAAGGAATCTTTTATTAATTTAATTACACTACATCTCTCTCTTTTTTTTTTTAATCCAAGAAACAGTCTTAATCCCAAGGCTATGTATTTGGTGTTTCACTAGCACACTTGAAACTTGGGATTAAGTTTTAAGCCTCTGAATAAATTTAGACCTAGATAAATCTGTCTTTCACCATTTTATTATCAGAGTGAGTATGTGTGTGCATGCATGCGTGTGTGCTGGTTCACCACTCGGGCAAATATCTCGATCATCAGATATTAACCTTGGTACACTCTACCATGGTCACCTAGTATACAGTATTACACAACAAAAAGAAAGAAACACTAGTACTGAATAACTACAACAATATATGTTATGGAGTAAACAGGTTTATTAACAAAAAATATGTTTACACATGATGATATGTACATCCACAACTATCGGTAAAATTCCGATATCTAGCATGTGACTGAAGCAACTAGAGGCTTTAAACTTTGAACTTCAAACCATGGGGACCAAATCTGAGAACAATAGTCCAAGTGTGGTCTGATCAGAGTCTTATACAACAGAATGATAACTGTTTTATCTCTGCAGGTCAGTGTCCTTCTCATTATCGCAGCAATCCACTGTTACCTTCACCACCTTTGCAATATGTCTCCTAAATTTGGTTTCTATTGATCATCAACCCCAGATATCTTGTCTCTCTTACTTCCTCAAGTATAACTCCTCCCACAGAGTATGCAGCGTCCCATCGATGTTTCCCAAACCTCAAGATCTTACATTTTGCTGCATTAAACCGACACCCCCATTCATTTGCCCATCTATCTAGCTTATTCAAATCCTCTTGCAGGGCTACCACATCTGCACTATTACTAATAATCCTTCCAGGCTTCGCATCATCTGCAAACAACTGAATATCCCCATGCAATCCACTGACAACGTCACTGATATAAAGGTCAAATAATATAGGTCCCAGTACAGCCCTGTGGGACCCCATTTGTAACCCTCTGCCTCCTTGAAACTGCCCCACCATACACAACTCTCTGATACCTATCGGACAGCCAATCCTGAATCCAGTTGACCAATCTGACATCCAGACCCATGTGCTGCAACTTAAATATCAGTAAAATACCCTGTAAAATGCCTTCGCTAAGTCTAAGAAAATTACAGTATATGCCTTTCCCTCATCTAATGCTCTTGTAACTTTATTATAAAAGGCTAGCATATTGCTAAAACAAGAGCGCCCCTTCACAAATCCATGTTGACTCTCACAGAAAACATTACCTCATCTGCCCAATGTTGTATATGGTTCCTCACTACTTTCTCCAAGATCTTAACAACTACTGATGACACACAAACTGGCCTATAAATATACACTTCCAGTCTGCTACCACCCTTATGCAATGGCACTATCTTACCTGCCTTCCATTCCATGGGCACCTTTCCCGCAGCCAGACTTTCATTGAAAAGACAGGTCAAAGGCACTGTCAGTTCCCTAGCACATTCTCTCAAAACAAGTGGTGAAATACCATCCAGTCCCACAGCTTTACTGACATCCAGAGTACTCAGTATTTGAAATACACTCTCCTCCTGTACCTCTAAACCTCGAAGATGCCCTATCCCTCTAGTATTAAAACTGACTCCACCAGGATGAAATATTCCAATAAAGTGTTCATTGAACAATTCCACGATGTCCTCTGCATTAGTCACTCTATTCCCATTTTTATCCCACAATATCATTCTTCCACAGTCATTTCTCCTCCTACTGGCCACATATCTAAAAAATTCCCTAGGATTTTCTTTGGATCTTAGGGCCAATCTCCTCTCCTATTCCAGTTTCGCCTTCCTTACCATGCTAGTCATTCGTCTGGCCTGTGTCTTATATTCTTCATGCATCTTCTCTTCACCTGTCTTCATATATCTCCTCCATAGCCTCCTTTTTGCATGCAATTCCTGTTTAATATTGTTTGTCATCCACTTTACTCCAAATTATGTCCTCTTCTTCACTCATGGTATACAACTTACTATTGCTGCTAACAAATATTCTTTCACAATTTCCCACGCACTAATGATATCCTGGCCTTCCAATTCCTCCCTCCATGAAACTTCCCCAAGTTGACGTCTTAGACTATTATAATCACCTGCCTTATAATTCCACATATGTTCCCGTCTCTTTGATACTCCTGCATGTCTATTCATTTTTCCAAGTCAAAACCATATGGTCACTCTCTCCAACTGTTGGGAGAGATGTCATCTCAGTAATTATCAACTCTTCTGATGCTATAACCAAATCCAAAACTCTTGAACCTCTTGTTCCCTCTATTACATGTTGCCTAAGACATTTGTCCCTCAAGAATTCTAGAAATTCCCTTCCCTTATTGCTACAAGCATCTTCCTTTCCCCAATTTATACTACTGTATTTAAAATCTCCCATAACAATCATTCTTCTTGCACTTGCCAAACTCAAGTGTCTAAACATCTCCTGGTCCCCATCCTCTGTGCTCCTGGGTCTGTAGCAACACTCCACTAAATATCCTGTCTGGCCCACCTCTATCTCGCACCATATGCTTTCAAAATCATTAGTGTCAATGATTTCCAAAACCTCCACTCTTAGAGGACATAGGTCGTCACTTATCATAAGCAGTACTCCACCACCACGCTTTCCCTTCCTATCCAGCCAAAAAATGCTGTACCCAGTGACTTCTATTCCTGTTATTATACCCTCTTCTGTCAACCATGTCTCAGTGATCCCAATAATTTTCGGCCAGGCTGATGCTATCTGCACCACCAATTCCTCTCCCTTATTCCAGATACTCCTGGCATTAGTTTAAAGCATATAAATATCGTTATTTCTATACCCAGCATTATCCCCTCTAGACTCCACTAGGCTCAGTGTTACCTGATGTCATCCCCCTTCTGCCAAGTAGCCATTCCCAGAAGAAGCCATCCCCTGCTACTATCCTCCCTGGGACCCACTGACTTGTTCAGAACAGCAATCTCTCCAGATGCCTACGTCCTTCCTCATTCAAATGTAAGTGGTCTCTTGCATACAATTCCTCTCTGCCCTCAAAAGCACTCCAAGCATCCACATATTCCAGTCCTCTCTTGTCACACATTCTAGCTATTATGTCATTCAATATTACTGCTCTCCTGTTCAGCTCATCATTATCATACCTAGGCAACATGCACACTATCTTTCCTCTCTCTGTCTTCTTCTGTACAGCCTCAAGCAAAAATCTCATATCTCTCACTGCCTGACTTACATTACCACTCAAGTCATTTGTTCCTACCATCACAATCATCTTATTCACCCTTTCACCTCACTTTTAATTGCCATAGCCACACTTTCTATCGTTCCGCCTGGCAAACACTCCTCATGCATCCCATCTTGAATACCACAGATCATTGAGTCCCCATATATTATACCTCTTACTATTCCCTCTCTCCTATTGTTTCCATTCTCTCCTCTTCTTTCATTCCCATACATCTCTCTCTCATCCCCTCTCCTCTATTGCTCCTATTCTCTATTCTAGCATTCCCATGGCTCTCTCTTCTTCCCTCTCTCTCCCCTACGGTTTCCATTCTCTCCTCTTCTAGCACTCCCATACCTCTCTCTCTCTCTCATTCCATCTCTCCTGTTGTTTCCATTCTCTCTCCTCTTTGAACACTCCCATACCTCTCTCTCTTCTACTGTTTCCATTCTCTCCTCTTCTAGCACTCCCATACCTCTCCCTCCTACTATTTCCATTCTCTCCTCTTCTAGCACTCCCATACCTCTCTCATTCCCTCTCTCCTACTGTTTCCATTCTCTCCTCTTCTATCATTCCCAAAATTCTCTCCTATCCTATCATTCCCAAAACTCTCTCTATCCCCTATTCTGATTCGCTTTGCATTTATCTCTTCCATTCTCCTAATCTCATCTTTCATACTTCTCCTTTCATTCACAAGACATTCCACCTCCTCTTTCAGCTCATCTATCTCCTTCTGCAGGTCAGTCACTCTTAATCAGAATTCACTCTCCCAAACAAAACCATCTCCTAAACTTTCACAGTCACTCATGCCTTCCACACTATCAACTATTATTTTCTCATTCATATTTCTTTCTTCATTCTCTCCTATCATACTACTCATCTTCCTATATTCATTTCCCATTCCTGGAGCAACAAGGTCGGTTATTGATATATCTAATGCATTCATTTCCTCCCACTGTCTTCACTTTATGCACAGATGCACCCCCCCCCCTCACAAGTCACATATTCAATTCCCAACTTTGTGGCATGTACTACATGCCACAAAGTCCCTTATTATATTACTTATAATAGAGTTCTTAAATGATGGAGGACTTGGCGACACGCCATTTGCAACTGCAGCTGAATCCGCCACCATTCCTTACTGCTGAGGAACTACTAGCATAATTGTTAATTATTCAAAATAGTGTCAAAATAAGATGACACACAAACTGAAAATAAAAGAAAAAGTACAAACAATTACAAGCAAAACAAAACATTTAAGTACACTAAATATAAATAAATAAAATGAAATAAATAAAGAAGCAAGCTGCCCTACAATCTACATGGTATACTAAAGTTACTGGTTAATCATTAAAACTGCTGACCTGACCTCGGGAGGGAAAAAAAAAACTTACTTAATCAAAGCTAGATTCCTGTTATTATAATTTATTAGGTTAGAAAATTAAATTAAGCTAGAGAGTAACGTGTTCACACATAAAAGTTACTCATATAAGTATACATATAGATTATGAACAAACCAGTATGGATGGTGGCCAATAAAAGCTGAAATACTGCTTAGAGTCCTAAAGTCAGGGTTTGCTGGAAAACTTGAACTAAGTGGGCTCAATGTCTGCAGTCCAAATTCTTGGGATTTTTATACCACCATTATTGTTAAGATTAGGTTGGTTAATTAAATTTTCACAGGCTTCTTTAAATTTCTGTTCATACCAGATTTTTGTATGATGTAAAGAACAAGTACTTTTTCAATTAATTTGGTGTAGGGTGTTAAGAGCATGATCAGCCCTGCTTCACCAAAAGTGTTAAATTTAATGTTCTTTTAGGGATTGTACATCCAGTTTCCTCAATACAAGATAAGTTACAGGTGAAATAGATACAATAACCTCCAGGGGTGAGCCAATGGGGAAGGGAGAGAGGATCCTTAGACTAGTTGAATAAGTTTTTTAATTTTATAGGTGGTTTAAAAGTGGCATAATGGTGTAGAATTCTATTAATTTTTTGTCATCACATTTCATTGGGCATCCACAGATGCTGTATGATCATTCAGATATCTATGTATACCACACCAGGCCTTGCCATGTAGTCCTGTTCTATGCTTTTCTGGAGGCCTCAACTCTCTGAAGATTAGTCACTCTCCCCCCCACACACACACACCATCCATCTCACTGATGGTCTACCCCCCTCCTCTTTTCCAGGAACTTTACCTTCTACGTGTGTTGAGGCTTAAGTGCTGTGAAGAATTCATGTTAGAGGTTTAATGGAATATTAACAGCACTGAGAAAGGATTAAAACTAATTTTAATACTGCCAATATTTCGTATCCATCACAGAGACATCTTCGGGGATTACAAAAAACTTTTTGTAACAACACACACACAAATACAATACAAAGTGAAACTAAAGTCCTATCTAGGTGGTGCACCCTCTATGGACATTTGCAGGTGGCCTGGGATGTAAAGAGGGATCTCTGATAATTAAAGTTCCCCAAATTTTGGGAAGTTTAATGCAACCGTATTTGTTTAAATTAGATTGATTCCTGAGCAGATGCAGATTCAAAGAATAGTCTTTCTTTTTTGAATTTACTATGGTGGAGCATGGTAGTTTTTCCCCAGGATATCCTGTGGGATGTATCCAAAACATAGTCTGCAAGGCCAGATTAACCATAATCGTGTTTGCAGATGTAAGAACTGTGTTCTTCTAACCAGATGGATGCTGACCTGCCTGTTTGTCCGAAGTAGGCAAGTTTACAGGAACAAGGTACTTTATATACACCAGGCACTGATGGATGAGAGATCTGGTCTTTAGTGAAGCGGATAAGGGTAGCAAGTTTACGGTGGGGTTAAAAGCTGTATTGAGGTTGTACTTTTTTAATGATCTGGCTATTTTTTCTGAAGTACCACGGATGTAAGGAATGGTGATGGCATTTCTGAAATCCTTCTGAAGAGATGGACTAGATTATTTTTTTAATTCAGGAATCATTATAGCCATTGGACAGGAAGGTGTTGTGTATGTGTTTGAGTTTAGTTGAAAGGGCAGTTTTACTGGAACAAAGATTGTGGGCCCTATTGGTCAGAGTTTTAATAATGCCATATTGCTGGGAGGGGTGGTGGTGGGAGAGTTTGTGAATGTATCTGCCTGTATAAGTAGGTTTTCTATATACAGAGAAAGAAAGGTTACCATTAGGAAGGCATGTTACTAAGGTATCTAGGAAGGGTAAACTATTGTTATTTTCCTTTTCTACATCCAAGAATCCATTATATACTGGATTCTTGGATGTAGACTATTGAGGTGACTGAGGAAGAAATCTAATGTGTCTGGGCCATGAGGCCAAACAGAGAACATATCATCTACATATCTTAGCCAGATAGAAGGTTTAAGAGGGGGAAGAGTCAATGGCTCATTTTTCAAAATTTTCCATGCTCAACAACCTTCTGTAACACCACATCTCAAAAGCAACTATCCTTTTCTTATCTGACTTCTTTAGGTTCCAAGTCTTACATCCATAAGTCGCTGTTGGAAAAACAACTGCATCCAAAATCCTACTTTGTTCCCATGGAGAGAGAGATCAATCCTTCCAGATTTTAGACAAGTCTCTGACTGTTGTTTTAGCCATTCCTAACCTTCTTCTGACGTCTTCTGAATAGCAACCCTTCACATTAATAATGGATCCCAGGTACTCAATCTTGCTAACTTCCTCATTTTTTTCTCCATTAAGGTACACTTGTTTATCAAGAGCATTCCCTGTTTTTGTATTTCCTTTGAGAACCATAATCTTTGTCTTACCAGAATTGAGTTGAAGTCCTCTGTTATTACTGATCTTATTAACTTTATCAAGAATTTGTCCTAGTTCTTCCTTGTCATTACAGAAGAGTATGGGATCATCAGCATACCTCAGATTATAATCAATCTACCACCTATCATAATTCCTGTCTTGAGCTTATCCAATGCTTCATGCATGATGTCCTCTGCATATATACTAAACAAGTGAAGAGAAAGTAAACATCCTTGCCCAACTCCTTTTCCAACCTGAAGCCAATCAGTTAATTCAACACCTATTCTTACTGTGGCTTCTTGCCCCCTGTACAAGTTGGCTATCAACCAGATATTGTGCTGAGGATAACTCATTCCTTTCATTACTTCCCACAGTTTCACATGCTGAACACAGTCAAGAGCTTTAGAGTAGTCTAAGAAACACAGAAGGAGTCTAAATTCTTTATATTTTTCTATGATCTGTCTAAGGCAAAGAATCTGATCTCTGGTGCCCTTACCTTTCCTGAAACCTCCTTGTTCCTAAGGCATCTCTGCCTAAAACTTTGGCCTCAATCCTATTTAGCATGATCTTCAATAAAATTTTGCTTGCATTAGATATTAAACTAATAGTTCTATAGTTTTTGCAAGCCTTCATATCTCCCTTCTAATGTAATGGTATGAAAACCGACTTCTACCAGTCTCTAGGCCATGATCCTGTCTCCCATACCTTGTAATCAATCTATGAAACACTCATATCCTTCCATTCCCTGTGGCCTTAATTAACTCTGCTGGGATTCCATCTGCACCTGGGGCCTTATTGCTGGTTAAGCTGCTTAACTGCTCTTTCAACTTCATGCCTAATTGGAGGGGCGGGTTCCATATCGAAATTTTCTTGGTAAGAGGGCTTCTCCAAATTTTCTTTATCCACTCTATTGCACAGTTCCTAACAGTATTCTTTCCATCTGTCTTTGGAAATTTCCAATTCTTCTGTTAGTAATGCTCTATTCCTGTCTTTGATGACATTCAATTTGGGCTTAAACTTGTGCTTTAGGTGATGAATTAATAAAACATCGTTTTATAATTTGCCTCCTCATCTGAAACTCTATCTCTTCATATTTATTAGCATAAACCTTTTCCTTGTCCTGCTTGATGCTCTTCTGACTTCTCTATGATATCCTCTTATATTCTTGTGATTCTTTGTTTTTCCGACCGCCTTCTTTTGATTAGTTCCCATGTTGAATCTGATATACATAGGTCTCTTGGTCTTCCTATTGGGCTGAGATACTTCTTGGCTGTATCCTTGACTCCTTTCCAAAACATTTCTGGTGAGTTCTCCTCATTTATCTCCAAAATATCATCCAACCGAGTTGATGTTTCTTCTATGAATCCACGGAATTATTCTAACATCCAATCTAGTGGAATGTGCCTGACTTGGAAGTTTTCGGAGTCTTAGTTTTACTTTGGCTCTTACTAGCTGATGGTCTGTACCACAATCTACTTCAGGACAAGTATGCACATCAAAGATGCTTGTCTTCCACCACTGGAGAGCCAGGATGTAATCAATCTGGTGCTTTGACCTATCAGTGTTAGATATCCAAGTATAGGTATGTCGTGGAATTGGTAATAACCAATCTATTAGAATGGGCAAATTCCAACAGTCTTTCACCATGGGTGTTACGTTCACCCAAACATGCATTCAGACCAAACATGCCACACTCCAGCCTAACTCATACTCTTTCCCACTTTTGCATTTAAGTACCCTAAGATGTAAAGCATGTCTCTCTTTGGTAGGCAGTCCAAAACAGTATTTTTTCTAATACCCTTTAATGTATGGATTATCAGAAATTATCAGAAACAATCTATATTATTTTTGATGAAAGTTTTATGAAGAACTTTATTAATGGTATTTTTGCTATAGCCATTATTTATAAATGTATTGTGAATAATTTGTAATTCTTGTTTAAGAGCTTGTTCGTTAGAGCAATTGTTATAGCTCTGTTTTTGAGGGTGTTAACGACCCCAAGTTTTTGCGAAGGATGGTGATATGAGTTAGCATGTATATAATAGCTAATATGTGTAGACTTGTGGTAAACAGTGAGGGATAGACTGCCTGAGGGAAGACATGTCACCAGTGTATCTAGGAAAGAAAGCGAGTTCTGATTTTCAATTTCAATTGTATGCACTCATGTTGTATGTTCAGGTGACTAAGGAATGTGTTTAACGTTTGGTGGTTTTGTTATCTGGCCATGTGGCCAGATAACAAAGACATCATCAATGTATCTGGAGCAAATTGTAGGTTTTAAAGTCAAGGAATCTAGAGCACATTGCTCAAAAACTTCCATATAAAAGTTAGCAATTGGGGGGGGGGGATAGTGGTGAGTCCATAGCCATACCTTCTTTTGCAGGTAAAAATTATTTTGTCATAAAGAAGAGGTCCGTAATGTTTAGGCAGAATTTGTTCTCTAAGAGAAGAATTGTGTCACTGATTGTGACATTTGTGAAAATGGAGCAGTGTCTCAAAAAAGGAGAGTAATCAGTGCCGTGCCCCAGGGTTCTGTTCTTGGGTCTCTGCTGTTTAACTTGTCTGTCAAGGATATATCATGTGGACTGACTGGGAGGATCTTCAGTTGTTTGCTGACGATGCAAAATTGGGAGGAATTAAGTATCACTGCTGATGTTAATTCCCTTCAGGAAGATTTGAATAGACTTTTGACTTGGACAAAGGAGCGGGGTTGTAGTTTTAATATCACTAAGTGCAAGGTTTTGCATTTTGGAGTGCAGAAATATAACTCTGTGTACTATATTGACGGTGCTGTACAGCAGGACATGGATAAGATTAGAGATTTCGTGATGGTTGACAGTAGACTGAAGTTTAGAGATCATATTGCTAGTGTTGCAAAGGCTGCACATCGTAGTGCTGCTATGATTAGAAGAACTCTAACATGTAGGGATAAGGAAGTGGTTGTGCCACTGTATAAAGCACTGGTCAGACCACACTTGGACTATTGTGCTCAAATCAGGTCACCTGATTTTCAGTGTCATGTGGAGACATTGGAGAGGGTCCAGAGGCAAGTAACTAAAACAATACAGGGCTTTGCACTGCTGGCTATGCAGTGAATTGCAGAGTTTGGTGGTAGGAGGAAAAGAGGTGATATGATAGACATTTAAGTTAGTGAGAGGATTTTATCCGATTAATCCAGATAAGATTATGAAAAGAGTAGTTGAAAGCGAGAGGGGGAAACGGCAGAGGTGTGGTGAAGAGGGGTGTGAGGAGTAGAACTTTTACATGGAGAATTGTCAATGAATGGAATGCATCACCAGAATGTGTTGTTAATGCAAGGTGTTAAGGATTTTAAGATTCAGCATGATAAATGTTTTTAGTTGAATGAACCTCTCATGATGAGTCTGCTGACTCCATGGAGTGTGCAATAATAATAGTATAACAATAAATTTAATAAATTTATTTCAGTCATCTGTCCAAACTAAAAGTCTATTACCCCTCCCCCCAACCGGCCACGACATCTATAGATGTCGAGCTAAATCTGATACGAATTTCTATATACAAAGTTCTAAAACCCATTGAATAACATGGATAAGAAGTGCAATTTGGTGTCACTATTTCATCCACATTGGCCAGTACGGAGGTTAAAGATTTGAATAGACTTTTAGTTTGCAGGGAAATTAACATTCATATAACTAAACATAACATCCATATAACTCTCACCAACTTTCCATTGTTAACAGACGACTGAAGATTTCCAGTCAATTCATATGGAATATCATTTACAAATAAGTTAAAACAACAGTGGTGTGCTGCAATGTTTGTCCTCTGGCTAAACATTGCAGCACACCACTGGTTGCCATCCTTTGTTTGTGATACTGCCTTGTCAGACTAATCATACACAAATGTAACAGATGACTGAAGATCTCCAGTCAATTCATATGGAATATCGTTTACAAATAAGTTAAAACAACAAAGGCCGGAGGACAAACATTGCAGCACACCACTGGTTGCCATCCTTTGTTTGTGATACTGTCTTGTCAGACTAATCATACACAAATCACTGGTATTGTTAAAGAGAATTCTGTCTCCTCATTTTACTGTTATTCTATTTGTACACAACCATAACACATTTTGTCCTACTTCATTGTAATCGGCATGAGTTATATTTTCTAAGTGTAATTTTGACAAGCAGAATAGCTTCCATGGATGAAACCTCAATATACATAAAAAGTGGACTAAGTAGTGACCCTTCCAAAATGCATAGCAATATCTGAAAGAGAGAGTGATATATATATTATGGGATATTGATGCAGGTGATGTGGTCAACAACCTCCATATACATGTAGTCAATCATAAGGATACTTCATGTGGAAAATTTGTTCACCTAACTGAAAATCTTTCTACATCTTTACCAACATTACAGTTCTCCAATGTCACCATCCCATAATTATTTTCCCTCTTGCTTGCCACATTGGAGAAGAATTTCCTTGAATTTTCTTTGGCCTAACTGGCCAATATCTGCTGCACTATCTCTTTTGTAATCATGCCTGTCACTTTTCTAGTATGCATTTGATCAATAATAAGTTACCTAACAGCACATATCACTCGATATTCTGAGACAGGATATCAAGTTGCAGTTGTCTCAACTCAAGGATATGCAGTTATTATCATGTGACACCTCCAGGGAGTCCTAAAACTCATCGAGGGAGGGCACCTACTCTACAATCCTCCATCTCCACCACTCAACCTCATCCACAAACAGCCTCATCTACACCAACGCCATCTACTGTCCACCATCACCACTATTATTTTCACAGACAATCACAAACATCCATGCCCACAGTGGGATTCAAACCCACAGCCTTTTGGCTGGAGAGCGGATATGCTAACCACTCGGCCAACCAGTTGTCTCAGGATATCACTTGATATTCTGAAACAACTGCATATTATCAATAGCCTATTACTAGATTAATTAAAATTAATATAATAATTAAATTATTAGTTTTAATTTAATGAAAATATGAAAAAATTCATTGATACTCTGAAAATGAACACAGTAGCTCAGTTCATATTTTTGAGTTAATAGAAACAAAGTTATTTAAGATTTACCTGCACGAAATGGTTCTATAAGTACATCAGATTTAGTACACAAGTTTTTGAATACCTCTGCACCATCAGGATGCCTGAGATCTAGAACGATTGATCTCTTGCCTCGACAAAGTTTATCAATATTCATATGCATTCCTGGCTGAAATTAATAAACTTCGTGAATACTATACATATATGAGTGTGTATATATATATATTAAGGAGAATCACTTATATGACTATATAGCTGAATATTAAATTAGAAAATAACTAATTTATTTTAAAGGCACTACTAGTTTCATCTTTCTAGGATTTCATCATGTGCATAATACATAGAAGAAAAAAGAAATACAAAAAAATATTAATAAACTTCATGAATACTATATATACACACACTATCTACCAATAATTGTCCAGACACTTTAGCAATTTACAACTGATACCAGCAGGCGAACCCTATTATTGGGTATACCTTTGACTTTGATCACCTCCTGCACCCTTTAAGAAAGACTTTCCCACCAATGTGCAGCAGACATCAAGTGGAATTTGTCTCCATTCCTCCATCAAAGCAGCACTGAGTTCAGCAACAGATTGAGGACGTGCTGCTCTGGGCTTCAATTGCTGCTCCAATTCATGTTTAATGGGGTTGAGGTTAAGACTCTGCGCAGACCAAGACAGTCGATTAACACCCATCTATTCATACCATTCCATAACAGCTGCAGCTTTGTGGCATGGGACATTGTTGTCTTGATAGCAACACGGGACCATTCCATAAAACCTCCACAGTGTACGCAGCACCTGACTATCCAGAATATCAAGATACTGAGCTGCCTTCATGGAACCACGGACAATGACCAGTGGTCCCACTCCAAAACAGCTGAATGCACCCCACACTATTACTCCTCCGTCACCAAACTTTGCTATGGGTACAACACACTGTGATAAAGCACTCACCAGGCTACCTCCATGCCCTGACATCAGACTGGAAAGAGGTGAACCTTGATTCGACACTCCAGAGTACTGTTTTCCATTGGTCAATTATCCAGTTCACACACTCTTTGCACCAGGTCGAATGAGCCGCCTTGTTCGTTGTTGTGATGTTCGGCTTGTGTGCCACTGCCACTACCCAGTGGCTCTTCCCTTAATGCATAACATTAGACATATCTGCAAGGAGATGCATTTTGCATTATGGGAGATACTGAGATAGGAGTGTTAGTAGCTTGCTCCACCTTTGCAAGGAGTCGTCCTGGTGTTGCACCACCTTACCCCAGTCCTGAAGATACTTTCAGGCACAAACTTTGTTTGCTCACACTTGGATAAAGGATTAAACTAAATTTATTATATTCTAACCAAGTGAAAAATAAACTTTCAACTTGCAAGCCCCTTGTTCTTCTTGTTTACTTTTTTAATTTTTCAAAAATATTTTTTCAAAACCATCAATCCAGGTTTGTATTCTGGCTCTAACACCTTCACCATTACACTTGATACATATGCACACACTCTATAGTTTGACACTACTGATTTGGATTTTCCCTTATTCTTTACATTCTTCTGGGACTATTCCTGTTGTCAACTTTCATTGAACAAACCAAGTCAAATGCACTGACACCTCTTTCACACATTCCTGTAACATCATTGGTAATATCCCATCTAGTTCCATAGTTTTATTAACATCAAAATTACTTAATATTCTAAACATTTCCCATTCTTGACCTTTAAGTCTTCTGTTCTCATTCTGTTCAAAACTACTCTTACTCCTACTCCCATACATGAAATACACTAATGATGCTCACTGAACATTTACACTATATCTTCAGCAGATATGGCTTATTTCACCTCTGGCAACTAAAGTTAGTCTTCCATATTCACCCTTACTTCTATTAGTAACATAACTATAAAATTCTCTAAGATGTTGCTTTACTGTTTCAGCTAGTCTCTTTTCATATGCCAATTTCTCTTTCCTTATTACACTTGTTACCTTCCTAGCTTGCAACCTTATACTCATCATGCTGCTGAAGGGTGCGACAAACTCATACGGTAACCTAACAAAAATTAGTCTATTCGGCAGAGTATAGATTATTTGGAATTATTGTTTCAACTCCTCTATAACGAATGAGCCCAAGTTTGAAAATAAAATATGCGTGTGCACTATCTTTACCTTTCTCCCTTCTGGTAGCCAATCGTATGGTAAAACCAGTAGCCAATCAAATGTTTTATAAAAGATTTCATTCTTATTATATTTTGATAGTTAAAAAATGTTTTTCTTATAAGATAAATTAACACAGTTGATTGTGTGCAAATATTTCATGTATAGATCATGAAATATTTGTTTAAAAATGATAGCCTTTAAAGGTTGATTGTCTTCTGATACTTTTTGATTGGAATTTGTACACAAGCTGTATTAATAAAAGTTTTTGTGTGAAAAATATATATATATATATATTTATTTATTTTTTTTTTTTTTTGTTAGATGATGCAAGCCCCCTTTGTCAAAATTTCCATAGCTCACTACTGGTTACATGCATTTCTAGAAAACCAGGTGGTGGTGGTGGAGAGGATTCAGAGACGAATGACCAAGTTCATGACAGGTCTGTGGAATGTTCCATATGAGGATAGACTGAAGGTGTATAGGCTGCAGAGTTTAGCTGACTGGCAAAGGAGAGAGAGGAGGGGATACGAGAGAAACTTTAAGTTACTAAAAGGATTCTATAAGATTGACAGAAAATAAATTTTTCAATACATGAGGAGAACAAGGGGTCACACTCAGAAGTTGTCTAAGAGTACCATTAGTAAGGATGTACAGACTAGGTTCTTTACTTGGAGAGTAGTGAATGAGTGGAGTGGATTGCCAGAGGTGGTTATGAGTGCCTCAACAGTGAATAAGATAAAGGAGATATATGATTGGGGGAAGGTTGAAAAGTTCTGATAAACACCTAAAACAAAAATGTTTGGTTTGTGCAACAAGGGAAAGACTTTTTTCTCAGAGGATTGCAAATGATGAAGCGGCATTGTAACAAGTATATAACACTTTGTGGGTAATATGTAGAATAATATGCAAGTTACATAGTCCTACCTCAATTCCTTCATGGTGATTATCACAACTTCTCAGCACACCCTCGTGTGATAGGTATCGTGTGAATAATGGGTAGTGTGGGTCTCGTGCAATGAGTCTCGACTCCATAGAGATACCTGTGTAAGTAATAATAAATTGTTTCAAGTGGATGGACAGACTGATGAAACTAACAGTTACTGTAATTATCTGTAACATAACTCCATGGAGTCAGACTTGGTGGAAAACCTTACTCTGCCAGCAGCATATATATATATCAGCCTTTCCCTTGTTACACAAACAGACATATTTGTTCTAGGTATTTATCAGAAGTTTTCAGTACCCCCCCCATCATGCATCTCCTTTATCTTATTCACTGTTGAGGCACTCACAACCACCTCTGGCTTGGGATTCCCACAGGCTACTGGGTGGTGGATAGGGGGAATCCCGGACTACCACCCGTTGGATATCAGGACAGCTCTGAATATATTGAATAAAGAGCCATAAACCAGTGGTTTTGAGACTGGTGATCCCATGTGAAAATATTGCCATTCATCAACCCACAGTGGGCCAGCGTGGTGAATTTATGGCCTAATCTTCCAAGATGAACCAAACAGAAATAAAATGACCCTCATTTCCCAGAGGCCAGATTGTTACTACCAATGGCAGCGGGTAGTTAAACATGAAGACATATTGCAAAGGTGGTAAAGGTAACACAGAGGATTGCTAGAATTATTAGAAGGACACTGACCTGCAGAGATAAAAGGGTTATCATTCCGTTGTATAAGTCTCTGATCAGACCACACTTAGACTACTGTTCTCAGATTTGGTCCCCAGGATTTGAAGGGGATAAATTAACTGTGGAAAGGATACAAAGACAGATGACAAAGATGGTTTCAGGACTGTACAAGGATAGTTATGAGGATCGGCTGAGGGCATGTGGACTGCAGAGTTTGGTGGATAGAAGAAGGAGAGGTGATATGATGAGACTTTTAAACTGTTGAGAGGTGGTTACAGGGTTGACACTGGGGAGTTCTTTCGCTTGGTTGAACAGCGGGAAGGAGTGATGACAAGAGGCCATCCCTGGAAGTTACAAAAGGAAACTGTGAGCAAGAGGGTGAGGAGTGGTTTCTTTGCATGGAGGGTGGTTGAACCGTGGAATGCATTGCCTGATGGAGTGGTGAGAGCGAGAATGGTCAATGAGTTTAAGGAGTGGTATGATAGACTTTGTGTTTCTTAAGGGGGACCTCCCCTCGATGAATCTTGACAGACTTTATATTCTTAGGAAGGACCTCCCACGATGAGTCTTTTGACTCCATGGAGGTCTGAATAATAATAATAATAATGAAGACAAAGGATGCTGAGAATCCCTGGGTAACCAGATTATGCTGCAATTGGAAAGTAGACCTTGGAACTTTAAACTGCAGGACTCTGAACAGTGAAGCACAGCTAACTGAAGAGCTAAAGCGACTAAAATGGGACATTCTTGGACTGTGTGAAGTTAAACGTAATGGTGAAGAAATTCTTCAATCGAAATATGGAGACATACTATATTATAGAAGCCAAGATAAGGAAAGAATCAGTGGAGTTGGATTCATGATCAACAAAAAATTGAACAACATAATAAAACGTGACAATATATCTGATCGAATAGCAAGTATTGTTATTCAAATTTCAAAAAGATACACTCTTAAGATCATCCAAGTCTATGCACCAACAATAAGTCATACTGATGAAGAAACTGAAGACTTTTATCATGATGTATCCCAACTTTACAATGAAGAAAAACATAATTTCAGAATTGTAATGGGAGACTTTAATGCTAGAATTGGTATACAACAATCAAATGAAAGATCAATGGAAAATTTTGGATATGGCATGAAAGACAAGAGGAGCAAGGTTAATAGAATTTGCACAAAAAGAACAACCTGTACATCATGAATTCTTTTTTCAAGAAAAAGACACATAGGAAGTGGACATGGAAAAACTAGTGAAATTGACTATCCTCACCAATAAGAAAAACATCTTTCAAGACTGCTCTGTTATAAACACCTTCGACATTGGAAGTGAACATCGTATGGTATGCAGTAAGATTCAAATAAACTGCCAAAAGGAAAGAAAAATGATCAAAGATCAAAAGCAAAACAGATGTACAACAAACTCAACATTAAAAAATATATATTTCAACATATTTAAACAATAGATTTAAACATCTTATTAGATGACAATGCTGATCCATCAGAAAGTAATGACATTATTATCAAAAACCTTTTACAATGCTGCTCACTTGAAATATATGGTACCACAGAACAGAAGCAAGACAAAATTTCTGAAGAAACAAAACAGCTTATGAAGAAACAAAGAGAAATGAAACAATCAAATAACCTACAGAAAAAAATTGGATACACTGAACTGCGAAAAATGATCCGAAAACATATCGCAGAAGAAATAAGAAGCAATAAACTGATGGTTGCAGTCAAACTACAAGGTGGGACCATAACCAGAGATAGATATGTTATAGCAAAATAGCTGAAGTACCACAGATTCTACCAGAAGAAGTTATGTGGAGCATCCATAGCTTGCAAAATGGAAAAGCTGCAGGCGAGGATGGAGTTATAGCTGACCTACTTTTAGAAGGTCAGCTATAACTATGTCATCTGCAAAAAGTAAATGGCTTAAATATCTTCCATTTATCTTCAGACCTTTCCCTTCTAATCAAGAAGTTTGAATATTTTTCTAAGCACGCTGTGAATAATTTTGGAGATATTGTATCACCCTGTCTTATACCTCTTTGTATTTCCACAGTAGAGATGTTTCCATTGAAATGAACTGCTGCTGTGGCATTGGTGTATGGCTCCTCCACTTGTTGGTTTTGTCATGCTTTAAGTATGTATTGCACAAGCTTTTACTGAATGAAAGGCTTTCTCATAATCAATAAAACCAAAACATTCATTACACTGTTCAATAATCTGTTGTACAACTTGAATATGGTCCATTGTACTAAAGCCACTTTGAAAGCTTGCCTGTTCATTTAGTTGAGCTAGGTCTAGTGTCGTACAAAGCCTATGAGCTAAGACTTTTGTAAACACTTTGTAAACCACTGATAGTAGGCTGATGATGAGTTGGTAGTTCAAGTCTTCTACCTCACCTTTTTTATATATCAGAATTACGGTTGCCTTCTTCCATGTTCTTGGTACATCATTTTTCTTCAGGCATAAAGTAAATAGTTTTGCTAAGCATTTGTAGATCATTTCTCCAACTGCACATGAATTATAGACTCGTATTCATGAACTCCAAATTGCTAGCAAAACAGCTGGCCTAAAGATAAACCTAAAGAAGACCTAGGTTATGTTTAATAACTATGTTCACCCAGAAATAATAAAAACCAATAATGAGAAAATTAAACAAGTAGATCATTGCATATACTTAAGAACAGATATCAATGAACAAAATATCATGGATGAAATTAAAAGATGCACGATGCTTATGTGGAAAGCATTTGGAAAATTACATTCAACATTCAAAAGCCAACGACCATTATGCCATAAAAGAAAAACCAATGTATTCTTCCTATACTGACATTGGCTGTCAAGAATAGACACTAAATACAAAGGAAATTCAAAAACTAGGGACAACACAAATTAGTATGGAAAGAAGTATGCTTGGTATCACAAAACTGGATCACAAAAGTAATATTATTATTATTATTATTACTCGAAGACCCCATGGAGTCAAAGACTCCTGTGGGAGGTCCTTTTATCACACACAGCTCATCATACTTTGACTTGAACACAGTCAAACTCTTTGCAGACACCACACTCTCAGGGAGGGAATTCCAATCATTTACAACTCTGCAAGAAAAACACCTGCCCCTCACTCCCCTACTCACACGCTCTTTATACAGTTTCCAGGAATGACCTCTGGTTCCCCTCTGATCTCTCACTATTTTCTGTAGAATTTCTCCAGCATTGATCCTATAACAACCCTTTACCAACTTGTAGGTCTCTATCATATTTTCCCTCTTCCTCCTGTCCACCAGACTCTGCAAATTACATCTTCTCATTCTTTCCTCATACTCGACATTCCAGAGGTCAGAAACTACCTTAGTCAATCGCCTTTGGACCCTTTTCAACATCTCCTCATCCTTTTGAAAACCAAGTAACCAAATCTGGGCACAATAGTCCATGTGTGGCCTAATCAAAGCCTTATACAATGGAACAAGAATCTCCCTACTTCTACATGTCAGTGTCCTATGCATCATTCCCAGAAGCCTTTGTGTTGTCTTCACAATTTTGACTATGTGTCCCCTAAATTTCAGATCCTTATCCACTATCACCCCCAGATCTCTTATTTCTTCCATCTCCAACAATACATGGATAAGAAATCAAACCAAAGTCTGTCTCTGACATCATAGGAAGAGTGAAACATCTTAAGTGGCAATGAACTGGGCATACTGCTCGAAGACAGGATCAAGAATGGACAAAAGAAATACTGATTCATTTCAGACAAATTGTGGAGACTACAGCTGTGTTATAAATAATTATTTTAATTTCCTGACATTTTGACTTTCATATTAAGGTCATCCATCATCTGGAGTATATATATATATATATATATACACAGAGACAAGCTATATTACATTTCCCACAGTCTGCAAAGAGAATGATTTGATCGATGGTTATTCTACTAGACTGACCTCTAGCAAAAAAAAATAAAATAAAATACCACATCAAAGCTATATTCTATTTACAACAAAATCAGAGAACAATTTCATGTAGATAGTTTTATTACAGCAAAAGTAATGTCCTGAATTAACATGAGAGTTGTAATATTAGAGTTAAGATCCTGGATTATCTATAATCATATTTATAATTGACTCTTAGGCAGAAAGGTTATGCAGTCTCCATAATTTGTCTGAAATAAATGCTGATCACCATGTAACACTAAAAGAAAGGAAAAGAAGTACTGGATTGGATTCCACAAAAGAAAAAACAACCACGTCACCATCCTAAATCACAGAGTATTGATGATATCATCAAATTCGCAGGAGTGACATGGGAAAGGAGAGCCATAGACAGACAGTTTTGGAGTAATCTTGGAAAGATCTTCATCCAGCAGTGGATTGACAATGGCTGACAATGATGATATATATCATAACAGGCTTAAACTCATTCACTACACATTCTGGCAATGCATTCCACTGCTCCAACACTCTCCATATATAAAATCTACTCTTCCATATCCATCTTTATACTTCTACTGCTGGCCTCTTATTTTCTGTTTCTTTGTATAATTTCTGCAGCATTAATCCTGTAAAAGTCTATCACCAACTTAAACCTATTATGTCATATCTTTTCATCATATCATACCCTTTGCATATCCACTAAACTCTGTAATTTATAATTCTTTACCCTTGCCCAATATTTCTGAGTAATTGAATAGTGTCATAAGAACTACGGGTTATCCCCAAAATCGAGTGATGGTGGTTAACAAGGGCATGTGGGCTACATTTTTTGCTTGGAGAGTAAATGTTTGGGATAGGTTACTGGAATCAGCTACAAGTGCTTTGTCAGCAAATGAGTTCAATGCAAAGTACTGTGCAAATGATGGTTTGTGCTTGGTGAAATGTTAATGGACCTCCCACAGTGAGTTTATAAACTCCAAGGAGGTGTCCACATAATAATAAAACTAGATGGAGGTAAATTGCCTAGATATACTGATATAGTTCACTCATAGTAATTAATGTGGCAATGCAGAAATGTCAAATTTAGAGCTGACCACAAGAGTTTAATTTATTGATATCCCATAACTTCCTGCCTTCCCAGTGGAACATCTTCATGATATCCCATATGGTTTGGAATCAAATATCTATGGACACCATGATAGGAAAGTAGCATGAACGAGGTGTATGCGAGAGTTGAGCAAACTAGATGTAAATAAGGCTGTGGGAGAAGCTTGTGAGAACTAGGATCCAGAATTGGGTTGACAACAATGGTATTATCTTTGATGGACAGCATGGACTTGCTAAAGGGAGGTCATGTTTTAGTAATCTACTTACTTATTACAATAAGGTGACTGCTTCCATGAACAGAGGAGAAGGATACACAGTAATATACTTAGATTTCGCAAAGGCTTTTGATAGATTACTGCATGATAAGTTGATAGTCAAACTGGAGTGGATGGGGTTGGATATTACATTGGTGCATTGGATTGGAGACTGGCTATCTGATAGGTATCAACAAGTTGTGTATGGGAGAGCGATATCCATAGTAGTGTGCTCAGGGGTCTGTTTTAGGGACATTGCTGTTAAACTCTTACATTAATGATATTGGTGAAGATTTGGATGGAGATATTCAGTTGTTTGCAGATGATGAAAAGTTGGGAAGAACCATGAAGAGTAGAGAAGATGTTGTGGCCTTACAAGAAGACTTGAAGAAATTGAGTGATTGGGCACAGGAACGGGGATGCGAGTTCAATGTTGCAAAATGTAAGTTTTTCAAATTTGGAAAACAAAAATGGGATGCAGAATTTATGCTTAGTGAGGCTACATTGTCAGAGGTGGAGGAAATAAGAGATCTGGAAGTGATAGTGGATAAGGATCTAAAATTTAGGGGACACATAGCCAAAATTGTGAAGACAACACAAAGGCTTCTGGGAATGATGTTGAGGACACTGCCTTGTAGAAGTAGGGAGATTCTTGTTCCATTGTATAAGGCTTTGATTAGGCCACACATGGACTATTGTGCCCAGATTTGGTCATCTTGTTTTCGGAAGGATGAACAGATGTTGGAAAGGGTCCAGAGGTGACTGACTAAGGTAGTTTTTAACCTCTGGAATGTCAAGTTATGAGGAAAGACTGAGAAGATGCAACTTGCAGAGTCTGGTGGACAGGAGGAGGAGGGGAGATATGATAGAGACCTACAAGTTGTTGAGGGGGTTGTTATAAGATCAATGCTGGAGAGGTTCTAAAGAAAATAGTGGGAGATCAGGGGAGAACCAGAGGTCATCTCTGGAAGCTGTATAAGGAGGGTGTGAGTAGTGGAGTGAGAAGCAAGTTTTTTTCATGCAGAGTTGTGAATGATTGGAATGCCTTGCCTGAGAGTGTGGTGTCTTCAGAGAATTTGAGTGTTTGATAAAAGGACCTCCTAGATGAATCTTTTGACTCCATGGGGGGTCTTGGGTAGTAATAATAATAAAATGTCATTGCAGATAAATCTACTGTACTTTTGGTACATCAAAAAAAAAAAAAAATAGGATTTGTGGGGGGAGGGGTCGATATTATACTTCTAAAGTATACTTCACAACCTCTCTCCCCTTCAAGACGAACACATTTTATGGAATATAAACACTTTTAACCAGAGCATTCTGTACCCTCGTGTTGCTTGCAATTTAGCATCAATCAATAGAAACAAATATGACTTTTATGTATTTATAAATCTATTTCATTCCTCTCAGAATTATTATACCTTCCAGATGATGTCATTGTTAATCTCTATGCCAGGAATAATATATCAAGTCTAGAAGGAAAATGATAAATTTAGTTTAATCCTTTATCCCAGTGAGAGCAAACAAAGTTTGCACCTGAAAATATCTTCAGAACTGAATATAGTGTTGTACTATCTTACCTGGGTAAGTAGTACAACACCATGCAACTTGTAGCAAAGGTGGAGCAAGCTACCAACACTCCTATCCCAGTATAATATAATATAATATAATACATATAACTCGTAGCAAAGGTGTAGCAAGCTAACAAAACTCCTATCCCAGTATGGGAGATACTGGGATAGGAGTGTTGGTAGCTTGCTCCACCTTTGCTACGAGTTGCCTGGTGTTGTACTACTTACCCAGGTAAGATAGTACAACACTATATTCAGTCCTGAAGATATTTTCAGGCGCAAACGTTGTTTGCTCTCACTTGGATAAAGGATTAAACTAAATTTATCATAGTCTAACCTAGTGAAAAATAAACTTTCAACATCTAGAAGGAAAAGTTGCAGCATGTGACGCCTAACACGGAGGGCTTTGCACTAGTAGTAATCGAAATCCAAGAAATCTGAGTGTGACGACTCACAAAGATGACCACCTTATAAGCGCCCCCCCCCAGAAAATTAAAAAACCAAAAGAAAAATTAGAGATACGATTGGAATACTTGGTTTTCTTTTCTTTTTTTTTTTTTTCTTAACACCGTAATATACTAGAAAAGAAAGGCCAAAACTCGCCTTGTCTATTCTTGTAACTGTGGCTCCAAAATCGCACAGAATCATCCCACAAAAGGGCGCAGGGGCGAGGCCAGCCAGTTCTAAAACTTTTATCCCACGAAGAGCCATTTTATCTCATACATGTAACACGAACTTTTCAAGCGCAAGTTTATTATAAACTTCGTTTCCATACGCTATACACATTCTCTGCCTTTAGTGATAACGAAGAGAGAAAGCACTTATTGGTTCCGGCGTAATCCAAACTGCTGTTAAAAGAACAAATCAAAAACTAGTAAGAAAGCTCCGGAATTACGGTTGTTCTCCTCGCTATACTCGTTAGAAAGTAAAAAATAAAACAAATTATTAGGATCTGAATATTTCAAAGTAATCACATCTTAACGCATCATATCATTAATGTATTTCATAAAGGATTAAATTAATAATTAATTTAATTAATAAGCTATCCTATAGATACCTTATTAATTAAATAAGCTTGGGAGGTGGCTAAAGGTGTAGAATTTTCAATTAAGACAGGGTACATGTGGAATTATCGGGCGGGAAAGTATGACAAGCTTAGGAGTTTGATTGGTTCAGTGCCATGGCATATACAACTGCAAGGACTAGAAGTTGATAGTGCATGGGAGGTAGTTAAGAAGTGCTTGCATGAAGCAATGGCTGACTGTATACCTAGAGTCCGAATAATAAATCAAGTAGGGGTTAAATGGATGAATAACACCATTAAGCTTGAGTTGCAAAAAAAGAAACAACTATGGAGGGAATTTAAGGAGAAGGGTGACCGGCAGGCGCATGAACGGTATAAAGCGCAGGCCAGAAGGGTGACGAGTGTGGTAAGAAAAGCAAAAAAGGATTACGAAAGAACATTGGCCATGCAGGCTAAAGAGAATCCTAAACAGTTTTTTAGATATGTAGTAAGTAAAAGGAAAAATGTACATGGCAGATTGATTTTAAAGGATGCCGATGGTAGGGAGGTAACTGAATCAGTTGAGATAGTTGAGTTACTGAGTGAGCACTTTGCAAAAGTATATCATCCAGGTGGTGACATTGCAGAAACGAATAAACCAGTAGATTATACGGGAATTGTGGTTAATGAAGTGGAGGTGAGTAGTCTATTGCATAACCTCAATGTCAATACATCTGTGGGATTGGATGGTATACCAGCTCGTGTTGTACGAGAAGCAGCTAAAGAATTGTCAGTACCCTTGACCATTTTGTTTAATTTGAGTCTCGGGTCTGGGTTAGTCCCGAGCGGGTGGAAAGAGGGGAAAATAGTTCCACTGCATAAAGGTGGTTCCAAGACTGCTGTTGTAAATTACCGACCGATTAGCATATCAGGAATCATTGTCAAGGTCTTAGAGAAAATAGTCAATAGGAAAATACAAGATTGGATAGAAGAAAATGGGATACTGTATCGGGGACAGCATGGTTTTGTGAAGGGTAGGTCATGCCTCAGTAACTTGCTCACGTATTATAACACAGTGACGGCTGAACTGGATAAGGGTAATGGGTTTACGGTGATTCTGCTGGACCTTGCCAAGGCCTTTGACAGGATTCCACATGGAATTCTAATCAGTAAATTGCAGCATATGGGAATGGACATGGGGTTGGTGAGATGGATAGGAGGGTGGTTGACGGAGAGATATCAGAGAGTGGTTTACTCGGGAGTAGAGTCCACAAGACGGCCTGTGACTAGTGGTGTGCCACAAGGATCTGTTCTTGGACCACTGCTGTTTAATTTGTTCATAAATGATATAGGAAATGATCTGAGCGGAACAGTTCATTTGTTTGCGGATGATGCGAAGTTGGGTAGGGCAATAGTGAATGCAGATGACGTCAAAATTTTGCAGGATGATTTGGATAGATTGGAGGTCTGGGCTAAGGAGAATGGATGTCAGTTTAATGTGGCAAAATGTAAGGTTATGCATTTTGGGGTGAAAAGATTGGCGGCAGTTTACTGCATTGGTGGAACCCTGCTCCAGGAAATTGATGAGGCACGAGATTTAGGAGTGTTGGTGGATAAGGAATTGAAATTTAGGGGACACATTGCAAAAGTGACCAAAACAGCTCATCAAATCACTTGGTTGCTGAAGAATACGTTGACAAGCAGAGACAAGCAGGTTATTGTTCCTCTGTATCGAGCCTTGATAAGACCCCATCTAGACTACTGTGCTCAGATTTGGTCACCTAGGTTTCTTCTTGATGGGGAGGAGGTGGAGAGGATCCAGAGGCGAGTGACCAAGATGATAGCAGGTCTGTGGAATGAACCGTATGAGAACAGGTTGAGGATTTGTGGGTTGCAAAAATTGGTTGATAGGCGGAGGAGGGGAGATATGATTGAGACATTCAAATTACTGAAGGGTTTCTATAAAATTAATTCAGAAGATATTTTTGAGAACATGGGCTGGTTGTGGGAGGACTAGGGGACATCCATGGAAACTGGGCAACAGTGTGGTTAGTAAAGGTGTTAGAGCTGGGTTCTTTACTTTTAGAGTAGTGAATGAGTGGAATGCGCTCCCTGAGTCTGTAGTGGATGCTGTGACAGTGAATGAGTTTAAGGCGAGGTATGATAGATACTGTATGAATGTCAGATAGTTGTGATGAATATGATTTGGGGCCTCCCTCGATGAGACTAATGACTCCCTGGAGTTGCCCGTAATAATAGTAATAGTAATAATAGATTCGAAACTCACTCCAGAATAGATGATTGTGTTAGTCTTTATTTGGTTTTCAACATTTTCGTCACTCGGCGTGACATTACCACGTTTATTCAAGACATGAAGTAGCTTGAAAAAAATACCATAACTGTTAAATGGATAAGAATCCTATATTGTTATATAGCCAGTAAGTGAAACTCAAGATCGATAACTACGATCTATGAGTTTCAATGCCGAAAAAATTTTTCAGGTCTACCTACTCACTGATGAGACCTCAAAAGAGGTTGAAACCGGTCTGGGTAGTGACCTCCCCTCATAATGTAATGACAGCATAAAGATGCAAATCTTTCGTGAGAATACGCTATAGAGAGCTTCTTGAAATGCCCAATCCAAGATCACGGTGCCGAATTGATGTTCCTGGACTCTCAGCAACACTCTCACGAACTGCTTCGATGTTTTCTGTTGAACGACTTGTTGAAGGACGGCCAGAGTGTATAAGATCACTAATTGATCCAGTTTCCTTGAATTTTTAAATTAATCTTTTCACAGTTGATGAAGTTAAATCACTATTCCGACCATATGTTGTATCAAAATTGCGAACTGTAGCTGCCAAACCTTTTTATTTTTAAAATATTGCTCAACAATGAAATGCGTTGTTCTTTAGTGTAGCGCTCCATTTTTAATAACCCTGAACTGTCAGCTGTCACGTTGTCTTTTTTTTTCTCGTTGGCAACACTTTACCGCACAGATGGTGCTAAATTTAAATCTAATTTAAATCTAAATTTAAATCTATATATATATATATATATTTATATATATATATATGTGTGTGTGTGTGTGTGTGTGTGTGTGTGTGTTAGTCTTTATTTGGTATTCAACATTTTCGTCACTCGGCGTGAAATTACCACGTTTATTCAAGACATGAAGTAGCTTGAAAAAATACCATAACTGTGTTAATGTTCTGCATATATAATCTTCAGCCAGTTGGATCAGTTTGTTAGGGTGCACAGATGCTTTTGAGAAGAATATGATCGCTATAGTCTGCATGAAAGTGTAAATATAGGGGACATTTGTGTCCCGATGTAGCTGGACAATTCGGATGAACCACGGGGCGCCCAGGATCATTCTGAGACATTTATTCTGGATATGTTGTAATTTGAGAATATTAGTATTTGAAGTATGACTGCAGGCCGGTGAAGCGTAGATGAGTATTGGACAAACCATCCGTTTGTATATGAGAAGTTTGATTCTGGGGCTCAGCTTACCGTTTCTGTTAATTAGCGGATAGAGCTGAGCTATGGTTCTTGATATGTTTGCACAGAGAGTCTTGATATGGGAGCTGAAAGTCAGTTTTCTGTCCAATATCACACCAAAATACCAAAATATTTAAAGTTTTCCACGGAATTTTAGTATTGAAAAGGAGAATATCTTCTTTAGGAAGCATTGATCTTCTAGAGAATAGGACGGCTCTTCAGGTGATTCACTTGGAGTCGCCATTTGTAGAAATATTGTACGATTAGCAGTAGGTTTTCTTGCAGTTTCTTGATGGCTAGGTGAGGCTTTAAAGATCTGGCTAATATCGCTGTATCCTCAGCGATTAGAGCTTTAATTGAAGATAATTGGTTGTGCAGTATATCATACAAGTATAAGGAGAATAGGATTGGTGCTAGTAAGGATCCTTGTGGAAATCCAGCCAAGATGCGTTTTTGTGTCGAGACTACCCCACATATCCTGACTTGCATGCGCCTATCGTAGAGGTATGTCTTTATAAGATGAATGATTCTGATTGGTACGCCAGATGATATCAGTTTGTATAGCAAACCATAATGCCAAACCTTGTCAAATGCACTGGCTATGTCAAGGAAAACACGTGATGATGATGTGTTCCATTAATCTGTGTATTTGTTGCATGGTGCTATGCAATTGTCGAAAGCCAAACTGCTCCTCAGGCAGGATATTTAGTCAGAGTACTGAATCTTGGAGTCAGGTAAGAATTACCTTCTCGGCAATTTTGCCGAGATTTGAGATGAGGCTGATTGGATTGTAATTTTGAGGCAATCTGGGATCTTTTCCAGATTTATGGAAAAGTCCGCCATTTTCCAGTAGGAAGGGAAATGTTTGTAGCGAAGGATGGAGTTAATAAAAGTAATAAAGATGGAGTTAAAAAAAGTAATAAAGCCTCTATGTGGAATAAGCTTTATTACTTTCTTAGAGATACCATCGGGTCCAGGAGCCTTTTTGTTCTTGAACTTCTTAATAATAGCATATATTTCAGCAGGTAAGGTGGGTGCAATTCGAGTGGAATATGTGAGAGCAGACTTGAGTGAATATCTGACGTTATGGTGGATCTTGTATATATGGTTAAAATCGAGGTGATCGTATGCAGGTTTACATTGTTTTTCAAAATGATTTGCTATTGCTTCAGCTTTATTGCTTCAGGTTTATTTCTGTTTTTAATCTTTCGGATGAGATTCCATATGGAGTGGCTATCAGTAGAGATGGAGGTCAGTTTTTCTTCCCAGAGTTGAGTTCTATAGGCTGCAAGAACATCTCTCACTGCAGAGTTGAACCTGTTCAAGATCCGTTTGTCTTGCGGCACCCTGGTGTTGTGGTATCTTTTTCTTGCCTTATTTTTTTTCTCTAATCAGATTCATAATATCTTCTGGCAAGTGGTTGGATTTGCGGGTAGTTACAGGGGTAGTAAATGCTGCACAGGCTGCTTTAATCCGTTCTGTTAGATTTTTAACAGCTGTTTAAATTTCTTCTTTTGATTTAATGATGGGAACAGGACCAATACATTTTGGAAGTCCCTTGGAGAGCCTTTCCCAAGGAATGAATGAGTGAGGCGGGGGAGATAATTTTTAAAGGTTTCCCAATTTTAACCATATTGGGTTATGGTCTGATGACAGATCGTTAATCGTCATTAAATTGTATTGGAGTCTGATCTGCTGTAATATGGCTATGTCCAACACATCAGCCCGACCATAAGTGTTGTGATGGGTGGGGTCAGCGGGACCTATTATATGGAGGTTGTTGAAACCAGCATAGTTTCGTAGTATCTCTCCATTTTCGTTCGTGGAACGGCTATCCCAGGTTGAATGCTTGGCATTTAAATCACCTGCCACAATGATAGGCTCTCCGGTATCGAATAAGGCGTTCAAATCCGAGAACAGTAATGATTTTTGTGGAGGATGATATGCTGCTAAGATTTTTAATTTGCCAACAGAACTCGTGAGAATCTCAATGCCAGTGACCTCGAGGTTGGTGGTAGGAGGGATGTTTATGGAGTGATGGGAGATGAAATTTTTAATGAAAATTGCCATGCTTCCTCCTCTGTGGGATAGTCAATCAACTCTGTACAGTTGGTATTCACAGATTTTGGGGTTGTCTGAAGGTCTTAGGTGCGTCTCACTTAGTAAAAGTACACCTGGCTGATGTCTTTGGACGAAATTTTGAAGTGCTAAAATCTTACTCCTCAGGCCGTTCGCATTCCACGCAATGATCTCTAGAAATTCTGGTTTTAATTTTTACTGTTCATTAGTGAACGCTGAAATAATGGCCTGTGTGTCCTTTAGAAATCTGTTAGCAGAACTTTGTGAGGGGATGGATCTGCTAAAATCCAACAGCATATTTGCGAGAGGAGAGGTAATGATAGCTGTCAGATTTGTGTGTGGTGTTGTCTGTTCACGGGATGACTGTTTAGGACGAGTTACATCCGCAAATGTCCTGGATTGTTGTTGCGGAATTACTCTTTTGGGAACCTCTGGCTTCGTCTGAAGGACGTCTGACCATTTATATTGAACTCCAGGAAACTGTGAAGTAATCTCTGACATAGGTGTGCTGAGTGAGGAAGAAACTGTTTCTGCTGCTGATTTTCTATTTCTTGGATTGTGAGCGCATCCTTTGTAATTGGCAGTGTGAGGACCGCCACAATTGGCACATTTAGCAGGGGTAGATTTTGGTTTAGTGCATGTATTTGTTGGGTGGGCCACCCCACATTTTAGACATCTGAATTCAGTCCTGCACATCTTCTGGGCATGGCCAAATCTTTGACATGTGGAACTGCCCTATTGAAGCTCATATTCTTAGTGGTTCTATAGTAATTTTTAGTCCACAGATGGATGTTAGATCATATATGTGCTTATAAGCTCGACTGAGCTCAATTAAAACCAGTGGCATTGGAGTATTTTTTTGTCATTCTACTGACCTTAACGGGTAGTAGGTCTTGGTGGTGTAGATCTGCAACCACATCTTCTATGGATACGTCTTCCAGGACACCTGTGATTACTACCTTGAGCTTTCTT
Organism: Typopeltis vanoorti; assembly: GCF_054136105.1. Classification (NCBI taxonomy): domain Eukaryota; kingdom Metazoa; phylum Arthropoda; class Arachnida; order Uropygi; family Thelyphonidae; genus Typopeltis; species Typopeltis vanoorti. The sequence goes on from NC_143564.1 coordinate 98,072,666, forward strand.
TCTGATCCTAGTGAAAAGGTGTGATACTGTACCTCTGGCATCCAATTCACCAGTCAATCTTCGATTATCCATCACTGAGCAGGGCTGTATTTTAATACCTTCTGTGACATTCTTTGTTTGACCGTAAGAAATCTTTAAATTGGACATCATAATCCTTAGGGACATCCATTTTTTTCTTTTCTCGCAGAATAATCGGAGGTATCTTTTCCCTTGAGGAGGTATGAGAGTCTGGGTCAGGACCGTCTTCTTCGATCCGTTTTTGGTGGTTCAGACTGCAGTTTTGCGTTTTTTGCGAGCGCGAACCTCCTGATAATCGCTGTGATCTGCAATGGAATTGTCATCAGCAGCTGTTTCTATTACGCTGGTGCTATCTTGATGGAAACTGGGAAAAAGTTCAGAGTTGAGGGTCATCTGAATCAACCTCTTTTATTTGATGAATTACGACTTTACCTGGCCATTTAGTGTGCAATAGATTGCATACATGCTTGAAGATAGCCAGAAGTTCTTTGAAATTTAGTTCTTCATATGGTGCCTCTATGATTGGCGCCAAAGTCGGTTCTGTGGGGCAGGATATGACTTGCCCTTGTCACGATTGCAAATAGACAGTTGCTTATGATTACAAGATATGAAACAATGGCGATACTAGCGCAGTAGGCCTAGCGTATCGCCCTTATAATTTCAATTGACTTACCTGGAGGATAAACCACTATGGAAAAATAAAGTGTCTGTTTATGGTAGCAAGCAATTGACTACTATTATTAATGAATAAGCATAAATCGCTAAAAAACATATCAATCAAATTCACAATTCACCATCAATAATACACGAAACACTGAGCCGCCATCACGAACTGTAATCCTGTCGTTTTTAATCCTTTTTCCCAAGTAATATATATATATATATCAAATCAGTGTGTTAAATATATTTAATGACTGAATTCCGAGATAACAGAGAAACAAGTAAATTTAATATAACCACACTACTAGTTTCGTTTGAATGCCGACTTCGTCAGGTGTGATAACATAAAAAGCAAATAAAAGACCGTAAAAAACATTGCATCATTAGAACACAGAGCATTTAAAAACTAGTTATGTTTGAATTGGAGTCCGAGCTACAGTTCTATTGTTATGTACATGCAAGCGTATACACTTACGAGTTTGCCAGAACCGAATAGAAGCGCTATGTGAGTCTGGCAGAAGACTATAGCAAATGATTTCACGCACAGGCTATGTAAAAAGATATGGACAGTGCCGGCTGGTGGCGTGTGCGAAGTGTGCAATATATACACAGTCGCCTAAAAGATGTCAAAAAATATGAGATAAGAGTTTAAACGAACAACAAATAGTATAGAATGGTACATATAATTATAAATGCACGTCGTCTTCCGTTCGGGCCCCTTCAGATCTTCCCGGAAACGAACAAATAAATTCTGAAATTGTATCCTGGACCCGATTATATAACTGTAATTTTTGATTAAAATTTACGAAAATATACCAAAAATAGTTCTTTATTTTTTGATGTATCATAAATCAACTTATGATTAATTGTTTTGTTCCATGTAAAAAACAAATTGTATAAGCAGGATTAATGCGTAGGTAACATCATACTGTAAAGCGGTTTTCATTTGTTTCCTGTTCGTTTTATTCACACTTTATTCAAAAAAAACTTTTTTTGGAAAGGCTCCGAACATTAAATCACACACACAAGAAAAAGACTAGGCACCGGCTCTGGATATGGATGTGAATTTTTATATGTGTGGGGTGTTTGATGGCAGAAAAGATTTGTATAAGAATGATGACCTGCACTTGAATTCACTTGGCATCAGAAGCCTGGAGAAATTATTTCTTCGTATGAGACTTAATGCAGAGAGTCAGGGAAACTAGATCAAGGGAGGAATGGGAAAAATGTGTGTGAAAGTTCAGCTATGGTATACAAACATGATAAAGATATAAATGCCTCTGAACATGGGTATCTATGCGGAGAAGGGGTGGAAAATTTGCTTTGGGTTGACCTTTTAAGTATATCTGGGGAGGGAAAAGAGAAAATTCTAGAACAAGACCAAATACATTGCATATCTAATTATAAGAATAGGCTAGGTCGTAATTTGTTATGACTATACACAAATGCCAGGAGCATTAGAACAAAGGGGTTGAGTTTGTTGCTTTATTGAATACGATGTTGCCTAAGATTGTTGGTATTAGAAACCTGGCTATCAGAATAAGATATGGTAAGTGGGATCGAGTGTAACGGATATACTATTTTTAGGAATGACAGAAGAGGAGGAGGAGTGCTACTAATGATATCAGATGACTTAAGTAGGGTAGCAAATTTAGCTTTATGGGTACCAAGTGAATGATCATTATGGGTGACTTTAATTTTCCAAACATTGATTGGGTAGAGGAGAAATCTCATGATTAGAAAGAACAGGAATTTATTGAATTATTGCGAGATAACTTTCTCAAGCAGGTGTGAAAGAAGGAACTCGAGGTCAAACAGTGCTGGATTTACTCAAAGCACCAGAAGGGATCTCTGTCAAGAATATGGCTATTTTACCACCAACTGGTGACGGTGATCATGCTGTTCTTTCTTGGGAAGTATCTACTTGTATTGAAGCTCCAATTAAATCAGGCTACATTCTGAATTACAAAGCAGGAAATTATGATCAACTTAGAAGAATACCATCTTTGGTCCCACAGTATCAGTTACTGAATGGAAAAAATGTCAGCAATGCATGGAATCTTTGAAAAAGTGCTTGAATGAGGCGGGTATCTGAATGTATCCCTAGTGTTCGAAGAATAAATAGGTTGGGAGTGAAATGGATGTGCAGCCTTATTAAGCTAGGGATCTGCAAGAAGAAGATGATGTGGAAAGAATATAGTGAGAATAAGAGTGAGAGGAGTTTTGAAATATATAAAGCTCAGGCCAGAAAAGTAATGAGTATTGTGAGAAAAGCTAAAATGGAGTATGAAAAGAAATTGGCCATGCAAGCTAGAGGCATTCCAAAAGAATTTTATCGTTATGCCGCAAGCAAAAGAAAGAATGAATGAATGTGGAAGAATAACTTTATTGAATGCACATGGTGCGCAAGTGTCGGAAGCTAATTAGATTGTTCAGTTAATGAGTGCTCACTTTGCTAAGATATATCAACCAGGTGTATGTAGCATTGTGCATGGTGCTACTGTTACGTTGGATGAAGAGTTAGAGGTTCATGAAAATGAGGTTGAAGAGCTCTTGCATAACCTGGGTAAGAATTTGTCAATAGGAACAGATGGAATATCTGGCCGTTTGTTAAAGGAATGTTCAGCTGAATTGGCTAGGCCTTTCACACATTTGTATAACTTGAGTCTCAGTTCAGGAATGATACCACAGGAATGGAAGGAATGTATGATAGTTCCATTGCACAAGGGTAGCAGACACTGATATGTCTAACTACCAACCTATTAGTATCTCTGGTGCGATAGTGAAGATTTTAGAGAAGTTGGTAAGAACTCGCACACAGAAATGGGCAGACAAGCATTCCATAGTCTGCAGGGAACAGCATGGGTTTACTAAAGGAAGGGCATGTTTTAGCAATTTGCTCATATTTTATAACAATGTTACGGCCGAGTTGGATAAAGGGAATGGATACATTATATCCATACATAATGTGGTATCCATTAAGGTAACCAGTGGTGTACCTCAGGGTTCAGTCCTTGGGCCATTATTGTTCAATCTACACATTAATGACATCAACTAGGATCTATCATCAGTTCTATTATCAGATCAGTCTATTCACGTTTATATATATATATATATATATATATATATATATATATATATATATATATATATATATATACAGGGTGTTCGGGATAAATTTGACAGTTTCGTAAGGAAAAAGAAAATCTTCTTTGTATCTATTAAATTTAATGAATTGACAAAAAAACATTACAGGCAGAGTTAATTACAATACTATCAACAAGATTTACTCAAAATAACCACCATTAGCATCGATCACAGCTTCAATTCTGCTTCGGAACCTCGAACAAGCTGATGCTACAGTCTCCCTGGGAAGGGCCGCAAAAACTGTTTTAATTTTATCCATTAACTGGGCTTTTGTATTACTGGAAGTGCGATTGGTGTCTTTTTCAACTGCGCCCCATACAAAATAATCCATGGGGTTAAGGTCTGGGGAGTTTGGAGGCCAAACATTTGGACTGGTGAAGTCGTAGAAATTTTCAGACAACCATTTTTGACTTTTCCCAGAGGTGTGGCAAGGGGCCGAATCCTGCTGCCATACATACGGCCTACCATTGGCTACCCTTGTTATCCAGGGCTTGACTACAGTTAGCAACTCCACGAACAAAGCCCGAATTCCAATGCCAGGGTTCTTCAACACCTGTTCCTGCAGATTTGCGAGGAATTCTGCTGTACGAACGCAATCAGATCGTCTGCTAGGGATCTTTCTTCTTGCTACATCCTCGTAGTCACCATTGCAAGTCTCTAGTTCATGCCTGATTGTTTTTACTGTATTCAGGGAGCATTGGGCAGCAGTCGTAATATCCTTATTTTGATGGCGGGCACGAATCATCATGATACAAGTTATTCTCTTCCATGATTCAGGTGGGTTCCAGCTATCCATCCTTTCTGACATCTTGTATATGAATGAAGAAGGGTCCAAACTTTTAAATGAAGAGAAGTGTGTGTTAATACATGTAACTTACGGAAAAATATAATTAATTATAAATATGTCAAATTTATCCTGAACACCCTGTATGTATGTATGTATTATATATATATACATATATATATATATATATACATACATACATATATATATATATATATACATACATACATATACATACATATATATGTTAGCATTGACATTTTCCATATGTACAATTCGTTATATACATACATATATATATATATATATATATATATATATATATATATATATATATATATATATATATATATATATATATGTATGTATGTATGTATATATATATATATGTATATATATATATATATAATACATACATAATATATATATATATATATGTATATATATATATATATAATACATACATAATATATATATATATATATACATACATACATATACATACATATATATGTTAGCATTGACATTTTCCATATGTACAATTCGTTATACATATATCTTCATTCTATATCTTTGTTCACATATTTTGGATGATTATTTTATTAACTTAATTTAAATGCATATCTTATTCTTAAAATACATACATTGCTTATGTTTTTATTTACATTTATATATGCATATATTTTGGTAGTATCTCTATATCTCATGCAGATTTTTTTTTGTAGGCACTCTTATTTTTACAAAAATGAATACCATATTGCTTTAACATTATATTGTTTGCTTAACTTAAGAGGTAAATCTGTAATTTCTTATATACAAAAGTTTTCTGAATTGCAGAATTAGTTACAGGTCTATAAATGGATAACATATCCTATTAACATTTTGGGTTATTTTCATGTTATGAACTTATGTTATCTGCATTTCTTACAATTGACATTTCTACCGTCCTTGTGTCTGTATATACAAGAACATATACATATTTGTGGTAATATATCTTAATCTACATATTTATTACTAGAATAGTATTGACTTATCTTAAGGAGTAATTTGCTATTTACATTTCCAATTTTTTTTTTTCCTTACACAATTAGATATACATATATAACATTCTTATCCCTTATATATAGGCGTACCTATATATTATTATTAATATTTTTATTATTTTTTTAAAACTTTTATTTATTTATTTATTTTTAATTATTGTTTTTTTTTTAAATTAAAATTATTTTTTTTTTATTAGATTTGATATCTTGTTGTCATTATTTCATTATTCCTCTCATTGTGGCGAATGGGCCTACGTTAACAGCACCTTTGTCAGGGATTATGCTTTTTGTTCAGACAGTGGGTTATCATTATTGTTTACCACTAACTACGGGAGGGTTCCATTATCAGTATAAGTTTTATTTTTCCTTCTTCTTCTCCAATTAGGCCGAGTTTCCTCCATTGCTGTGTTGTTTTGCTTTTGGTTTGTGTAGTGTTTATGATAATTTCCTTTAAATAATTGTTAATTTTTTGCTAGTATGTCTGGTCTGGTGTCTCTTCCGTGTATTTTGTCACATCTGTGGGATCATGTTGCATACATTGTTATTATTATGATTATTAGTTCTGTTTTTTTTTCATTTTTTGGTCTTCCAACCAAAATGATGTGTTTTCAGAGAATGGTTGTGTCTTATGTAGGAGTTTCTGTATGGTGTTCCATACTCTGGACGTTTTGCTACAGAACATCATAATATGATATATTGTTTCTGGGTTGGGACAGAAATGATACTTCACTGGGCCTTGCATCCACTGAGCTACACAGGCTCTTCAACTTCAAGTTGCCTGAATTAATACAATGTGAAAGTAAAAAGAACATCTTTTTTGAAATCTTGTTTCTCAGAAGAGTGAGAACATCTTGGGTGGGAACATTAGTAAAAGGTGCTACTATATCTAAGCTTGCCATGATATTGAATTCTTGAGTTTGAGATTTTTTATCTTGGAGACAAAGTCAGCTGAATTTTTGCGAAGTCTTTCAAGGAGGTAGCAAAATTTTTTGATAAGTTATATGTAGGAGAGTCAATACTTTCAACTATGGACCTTGAAGGAATATTTTCTTTACGTATCTTTGGAAGGCCGTACAATCGGGGAATGAGCGGATGAAGAAAGTATTGAATCTCCTACGAACCGTGCAGCACTGACTGCCCTATAGAAATAAGTATTAATGAATAAAAGAGATTATGACTTCAATCTTAGTAGTAATAAACATAGGAAATTATGACTGTTTTCCAATATGTTATAGAAGAGCATTTTAAAGATGAAAGCATTAAATTTAAATTACCAGAAAAATCAATGAAGTCAATACTTTAATTTTATTATTACTTGTTTAGAGAGCATAGACAAATACTGGAAGTAGATAGTTAAAAATACAAAAGTTTAGAGATGCCATAAATGGGCTAGAATAGAAAAGCTGTTAATGTAATGCAGACTTTATTTAATATGGAATATAAATTTATTAAATAGGGAATATATGTAGACTTTATTACATGTGGTGAATAATTACTTACACTCTGAACATTAACTTTTAAATAAAAAAATAAATAAATCAGCTAACTCCTTTTATTCCCTAATAGGGAGTAGGCGAGGCCTTTATACCCTATCTAGCTTTTGGAGACTGAGTGGGCAGTTCAATCTCCACCGGTAGTCATTCAGAGATAACTGGCCCATGTCTATCACTAATTATAGGTGGCTACTGATGAAGAGACTAGCAAACAAATTCTGCCATCTTTTGGTGCCTAACCCTATCTGAAATAATGTGGGTACTACAGTCAATTTTCTTACGTTTACAGGATGAACAACCACAACCCGAGTTTCCAGGAGGAAAAACCTTCTTGCCTGGGGGACATATAGAATCAATATTCTACCATTGATTCTATATGTCCCCTAATCTCTCTCATAATTGTGGTTTTCAGTCATTGATCACGTTTTTTTATTTCTAGTCCAGCTCTTAGATCACTAAGTTGAAATTTTTGTGAAGATTGTTGTTTGTGCAGCTAGTTAAATTGTATACGAGACAGTATTCCTACCAATTTGATTTTGTTCTCTGCTATCCCAAATAACTTTATTCTGCATAAAGCAAAGACTTGAGATTAGCATCTCCAAATACAATTGAAAAAGATACAGGAAGTTGGTTTGATGCTAATTCTGGTGTACGGCGAATGGTCCAGAGCTGCACTGTTATGGCACCATTTTTCATAATGCGATCCATATAAATGATGAATAACAGTGCAGCTCTGTACCATTTGCCTTACACCAGAATTAGCATCGAACCATCTTCCTGTATCTTTTTCAATTGTAACTCCTAACGTACAACTGAAACATAGATTATGCATTGATCAGTATAATAGCCCATTTACTACATACAGCTGTAGCGTTTCAAACAGGTTTCTCTTGGCATCTAACAATATGCATTTTCTAGATCTACAAACTTAAATACAGATCATTGTTATATTCCAGTGATTTATTTAACTTTTGTCTTGATGTGAAAATCTGGTCCTGACGACCTCTATTTCGCCTGAACCCAGTTTCCTCTTCTCCAAGTATCCATTCCACAGTTTTTCTGAGCCTGTTCTCAAGTATGCTTGCATTAATTTTACTAAGAACTCTTAATAGGGAAATTCCTCTGCAATTCTCATATTCAGTTTTGTTTCCCTTTTTAGAGACCGGTACTATGAAAGCTTTACTTCAATTACCTGGAATTCGTTCCTCTGACCACGCATTTGGAATTATGCAATATAAAAAAACAAAAAAAATCAGCTAACCATTTGTTCCCCTGTATGGAGTAGACGAGGCAGTTTTATCCCTAACTTTTGCAGACTGACGGGGGGGGGGGGGTCAGTTCAATCTCCACAGGTAGCCATCAGAGAGAGCCGGTCTAAAGACCATCACTAATCATACAATCATACATGCGGCTAGCAAGTGCAGCCATCTCGTGGTATCCCATCCTAACACTATGTCTGAAAAACAATGCCGTTCTTCGGTCAAATTTCTTGAGTTTGGACGAAAAATCTGAGTTTCTGGGATAAAAATACACACGCTTGTCTATCGACTAATCTAACTCTGGAACCGGTCCCCTCTAGTCGGCGACTAGAATAGAACTTGCGACGGTCTTCCTTCGGGCGTTCTAGTGCCATAGACCAGTCCTTCCCAAAGTTCTGGATGTCAGGGCCCCCTTTCGAAAAATTAAAATATTTCAAGGACCCCTTCGAAAAAAAATCGTAATACAGTATAGACATATATTATTCTAATATTTATTGTATTTATATTCAATACAAAACATACACAGCGAATATTGCAAAAATCAAATACAAATATTACATTTTAGCATCTTAAATACACATTTGACATGATACATTATCTTATATTTTTATACAGATAGATATATTGTTATTGAACATTTGCAGCACAAGCACATGAAACGTAAAACGATTAATAATAAAGAAAGAATTAAAAACATAAAAGAAGTTTAATAACAATTTAATGTGATGGATGCGTTTCAATACTGCTATGCCAATATCAGGTGAAATATTTGAAACTGCAATTCATAGATTTCTGCTTTGAAATGAAACTTATATGAATAAGCATATATTTACTAATATTCATTAAGCGCCGAAATACGCAGGAAGCAAAATTTGTGAACCAATGAATATGTGATTTTTTCCATTAAAATATAAAAAATAACAAAAAAGAAATAATAAAAATTATATACGTTTCTTTTAAGATAAAAAAAAAAATCTACTTAGTCTTAAAACACTCAAAATTTGTTTTCTTTATTTCACGGTCCCCCTCAACAAAACCTTCAGTCCAGTTTAGGAAGCGCTACCGTATACGACACATCTACTTTCGCTGAGCTGCACAGGTGTTTATAACTTTATACTTTCATGTGTGTGAGCATTTCTGGTCGAATAACTTCTCTTTCAGCTGCCCTTTCACATATCGGATTTTTGGTAGCTTTTGCTTCCTCAAGTATTGATATGTTCTCCTGATTGCATTCTTCTTAAGTTACTAACTATTATAATAACGGAATTAACTCACGTAAATTATTCTTTATTCGTAGAGTTTTCAACTGAGTATCAAAGGCATCATCAACACATGTACAAGGCTAATTAAACAATAACTGTTATATTCGCAAAGCGCCACCTAAGTAGCTAAGGTTAAATTTCCTAAATTTATTTAATTATTATTATTATTTATTTATTTATTTTTTAATGATTTAAATATAATTATTTAGTTATTTAATTATTAAATAATAATTATTTAATTATTCAATTATAATAATTAAAAAAATTATTATAAAACATATATATAAATATAAATATATATATGTGTATACAATTATATGTTAGGAAAGATTTGCTGCTTTATAAAGTACTATTCCCCACGAGGGTGAAAGATGTAGACCATCGGATCTGTTTAGGCTGGGGGAAGTAATGTTACACATGTTTCTTTGTATAGCCGTTCCATTAGGAACCGACTTTCGTGAATCACTTTTGTCTTGTTTCACTTAACTCTATGTCTGGTGTTGATGGCATGTTCTGCAATTCCAGACTGTTCGGGTTCAAGGTACTGGATGTACGACTGGTGTTCTTCTAACCGGACTTGAGCAGATCTTCCTGTTTGTCCAAAATATGATAATCCACACAAGCAAGGAATCTGGTCACCTGGATAGCTGAGATGTGGGAGCTTGTCCTTTGGAGACATTAGGAATGTGGAGATTTTTCTGATGGGTTGAAAAGCCACACAGATATTTAGTGGTTTTAGCACCTTAGCTATGCGTTCACTAACCCTGTGTACATAGGGGATAGGTATACATGTAGGTTCTTCTGTACTTGAAGAGGATGCTGGAGCACGACTACTTAAAACTCATTTTATGAAGGCCTTCTTATAGCCATTGGATATGAAGGAGGAATTAATATACTGTAATTCTTTTTGTAAAAGTTCTTCTGAAGAACAAAAGGAGTGGGCTCTATGAACTAGTGTTTTTATAGTACCTGCCTTTTGGCTGGGATGGTGATGTGATTCAGCATGGATGTACTGGCCTGTATGAGTCTCTCTCCTATAGACTGTGAATTGTAGATAACCATCTGGTTGGCGAAGAATCAAGAGGTCTAGAAAGGCTAACTGCTTATTTACTTCTACTTCTAGGATGAACTGGATCCTTGGATGAAGTGCATTAATTTTTGAGAGAAACTGTTGTAGTTCTTCTGAGGTGCCCTTCCATATGGCAAAAATCGTCCACATATCTGAACCAAATGTTAAGTCTGGGTGTAATGTTGTCAAGGATACGCTCTTCGAAATGCTCCATGAAGTAGTTGGCAATAGCAGGAGATATTGGATTACCCATTGCTGTCCCTTCGATTTGTTGGTATAACTGGTCTTTGAAGGAAAAATAACCGGACTTCATTACAAATTCAAATAATTTGACAATGTCTAGAGGAAATTCTTGGTGTAGTAATTCTATGCTGTCCGCCAATGGAACATTCGTAAATAGCGAAACAACATCTAGACTAATCATAATCTCCGAATCGTCTAGATGCAAATCGGAAATTTTATTTCTGAAGTCCACAGAATTTTTATATAAGCAGCAGTTCTTCTAGTTGAAGAAGTGAGTAAATTTGACGGAAATTTTGATATTTTTTAAGTGAGACAACCTGTACAGTCTACAACCGTCTTAATGGAATTCCTGGCTTACGCACTTTTGGAAGACCATATAATCTAGTATTAATCTTTAGTATTTTCTTTTTATCTTCATCCCATATCGATATTTTTTCTATAAGGGCATTAAGCTTTTTTATTTGACTACCAGTAGAATCTGAAGGGGGCCTATAAGTCGAATAGTCGCGGAGTAACAGTGATATTTTTTCTCTCGTATTCTCTTCTGTCTTGGATGACTACAGCCTTCCCTTTGTCAGCTTTCGTAATAATTAGGTTCTTGTTATTTTTTAGCGATTTCACTGCTTTTTGTCCAGCATACGATAGGTTCGGCCGCGGAGGCCTGGCGTTAAAAAGAATTCTTGCACACTCGAATCTTGTTCTGTTAGCTGCTTTTTGGGGTAAGGATCGAATACCTGTGTCAATACTATGGATAAAATCTATTATGGGTACTTTATTCGGAGCAACATGAAAATTATGCTTTTTAGACAGAACGAAACGTTCGCTGTCTGTCAGTGGGCGGCCTGATATGTTGGTCACTACTCTGTCTGTATCAATGACAGTATTACTAGATTTGGGGTGGCTCACCAGTGAATGAAACTTGCGTTTCAATCTATCACAGGAAGCATTAAAGACCTTTCGGTATGGCATCGATGAATAAAGAAATCTACGAATAAAGAATAATTTACGCGAGTTAATTCCGTTATTATAATTTTCAGAATATTTTGCCATTTTCACGATATTCATTTCCTATATTCTTGACAAATCCATCGTCCTGTTTAGCGGTTTGCGCAGTGCTTCTCTTTCTTACATTTTTGTCTGTATTCTATCAGACAAAAGCTCACTTACTTGCCAGGAACTTTGAATGTGCTTTCTTTTCTTTGACTGCCTCTTTACCGGAATCCACTATGGAGTAGACTCCTGCCGATATTTCTACTGTGCAACCTAACCGTATGCTCTCTAACTAAATCAAGCAATGTTTTATTATTTCTGTTTTTAATTTTTGATTTTCTTATTGTCTTCCACCGAATCTCCAAGATTTGATTCTTGTTTTCAGTCTCAGTTTTTCCTGAATAGTATTTGTGTAACTGTATCTGCAGTTTATATCTGAAAGCTGATCACATTTGATTCTCTTTAAAATTTTCTTACACACATTTTGTTACATTTTCTTTAAAACTTTCTTCTATTTCGATGACATTTAGTTTTTTTAGTAGTCAAAATAATAGTGATCACTTCCTATTTCCCATCTGCATACTCCTGTGTTTTGGACCAGGACACAGGAGTATGATACATGTGATACACGATATGAACATATCGCTTTCAACAAGAACATAGTCAGAGATAATTGAAAGGGAGATGGTAAATCCCGTTTTATTTTATAGCCGGGTACGAAACTCGGGTCGAAATCCATCGACATCCATAGAGTTTCAATGCCGAAAAAACTATCGGCGGAACCAAGTGTAAATGATCACTTGGATAGTACAACACCAGGGCAACTCCATGCAAAGGTGGAGCAAGATCCATCATTAACTTTAATATTCTCTCATAATGTAAAACCCAGCTCCTAAGAGATGTATATACACTGTCTTACATTATGAGAAGAGGTCACTACCCAGACCGGTTTCAACCTTTTTGAGGTCTCATCAGTGAGTAGGAATATCAAGGTTTTAAGTGAACCGAAACTTACATACCTCTACTATCGAATTGCCGAAGTGGTGTACTTGTTAATTACTAAGATAATAAGACGAAAGGCTATTTTACCGGCGAATTTGTTAATTGAAAGGGAGATGGTAATCTCCCTTTCAATTAACAAATTCGCCGGTAAAATAGCTTTTCGGCTTATTATCTTAGTAATAGTCAGAGATACTTTTCTTATTTCTTGTGTTATCTCTCTATGTGAATTTCTGCATATCTTTATATCAGAAAATAGTGTTAGCAATGACTAAGACTATGTTCTCAACAGCAACCCTCTAATGTGATAAAGTAATATCATTAAAAATTATTAAATTTGTTTAACCAGCTTACTTTATTAAGAAAAAAACGTTCTATTTATACATTACTTCAATCCTTCTTTTCCAAGATGTAAAAGCTACATAAATTTTCAAGAGGCCGACTTTTTTTTTAACCGTGTTTAACAATTTGTAACTTATTCTTGGTTTAAAATAGGTGTACACAAAATATCTTCAACAGTGTTTCAAGTTGTTAAGAAGGATAAAACAATAAATTTAAAACATCAGCTAATGTCTTTTATTCCGTTATAGGGAGATGAGGCCTTTTAACCCTGTCTAGCTTTTGTAGACTGAGTGGTCAATTCAATATCCACCGGTAGCCAATCAGAGATAGCTGGCCCAAGACTATCACTAATTATAAGCAGCAACCTATGAAGAAACAGGCAAACAAGTGCTGCCATCTCTTGGTACGTAATCCTAACAGGATGTGTTTTTGTCTGAAATAATGTGAGTTCTACGGTCGATTTTCTTGAGTTTATGTGACGAAAAATCCAAGTTTCCAGGAGAAAAAACCTACTTGCCCATGCCAGAGATCGACTAACTAGGGGAACCGATCGAAGAAAGGCTTAGAATAAGCTCCTCCCGTCGGCGACTAGACTTGAACTTAGTCTATCTTCGTGCGACTTAGCGTAGAGGATGTGAGCACAATACAGTCGGATACAGTTGCCTAACAGAGAACCACAAGGAATAACTCCGATTAGAAAAATCACATAGAAAATCTCACTCTTCATAGGTCACATACAGTCAGGACTTTCTTCGACGAAAGCGCTCGCCTTATCTGATTTACTGTCAATTTCTGAATGTCTTGATATTTATAACAACTCTTCATTATTTATTTCAAATAAATAACTGCTCAAAAATTATATCTTTATAAGTTTTCCAGGTGTGTGACGCATATTTAGCACACCCGAAATATATACTTGTGGGGGGTTAAGTTAATTTGAGAAAACAACAAGTAATTCGTTTTTACTACTGCTAAATTAGTCGACACTCATCGTCATTTCAAATGATCAGACTCGTAAAGATGGTCAAGCAGTAGTCCATTGTTCTGTACTACTCGAGTTTTCTACATTCACTCAGATTACTCATTATATTATACAAGACATCAAGCTCGGGGTCCTCGCCTTATGCGAAATGCCTCCTCTTTCAGCTTTTGTTAATACTTCATAACAAGACAGAAGAAGTTGAACCATACGTATTATTTCTGGGAAACTTCCCGTCATACCCCTCTTAAAAACTATTATTGTTACGGCTATTTCGCCTGCTTTCGTTTAGCAGTGTCTCTTTTTTGTGTCATTGGCTTTCTACTCAAAAATTCTTAGGGCATTACTGATGTATTATAGAGACAAATATAAACAGAATAATAGAGGGAGAAATTTTGGGCATGCTTTGCTTGGATGTTGTTGGCTATCTTCTTTTCGTGATGCATACTTCTGATGTTAGGCTGTTAAAGGAAGTGGGGGGGGGGGTTGGAAAAAGTGTCTCTCAACACAGAAATAAAGAAATTAACACAGATTTTTCAAAATCGAAACTATCCTACACAACTAATAAATTATGCTAACAGGACAGCAAAAACCCGTCAAAACAACCCTACAATCAAAACAAACTTCTCAACACAAAACGTTATCAAACTGCCATACGTCCACAACACATACAAAGCTTACAAATTTGCCAGCAAAGGTTGGTCGATTGGTAGAGCCTCTGCAACTAATGGCTCGCAAAAAGTTAAGCAAGTTTGAGCGCGGTTAGTAGTTGGAAGGAAACCAATCGTTCGATGCTGTTGGCACACTCTCCCTCGATGAGACTTTGGACTCCCTGGAGGTGTAATAATAATAATAATATCATAATAATATCATTTTCAAACATACTGATTATAAGCTGTTATTCACCACAAACCAAAAATTGGCAACAATTCTAAAACCCACTAAATCTCTCACACACACAAAGAAATATTAGAACACCACAACTTAGTTTACAAATTTCCTTGCCAAAAAGACTGATGTCACCTATACAGGTTCTAGCATTAGGTCTTTATGGGCAAGACTACAAAAACACTTCCGTGACTGTAACATTCCTATTCCAGATCATTTAAACACTAAAAAACACAACAACAAAAAGAAAATAGAATACAAAGTACAGGGAAAACAGAAATAGCAACTCACGCCCTTGAACAGAAACATACCCCGCAAATCGACAAGGCCATAATAATAGACAGACAAGATAACGAAATAATGCTTAGAATATTGGAAACGATAGGCATAAAATGTGACGAAAATTCAATCAACGTCCACCGACTCTACATAATCTCCGTGTGTTGGAAGCTCTACGACATAAAAATTAGTTCACGACCCTGACCAATAGGCAATAATACAAACACTCCAAAGGCAGAAACACCAAGCCGACATGACATAGCATCCACTTCCTCCATGCTTTCCGAAGATGACGAACGGTCGATTCGTACTCCTTTAACCCTCTCCCCTGACGCATTTTCTGATAAACCCTTCCCCTTCCTTAAAAAAAATATTCCATCTCTTCCCCCGCCAAAAAAAGCGCTCCGCCCAACTTTAATAACAACATTATAGATATATTATATAAAAAATCCGTTTTTTTTTTTCAAATCAGTTCTCTCACATTGCCTCAACCCCCCCCCCCCCCCCTTTACTAACCTTCCTTGAACAGCCTAACAACAGAAGTATGCACATCACGGAAAGAAGACAACCAACAACATCCAAGCAAGGTATGTCCGAAATTCGAAATTCTCTATAATGCCCTAAGAATTTTTGAGTAGAAAAGCCATCGTCATCATAACACTAATTACGGGTATAGATCATATTGGTCTGTTCCGGTCTCATTATCCATCCAATATCCTTTTTTGAGGTCTACCCTGCCTTCTCTTTCCAATTGGCTTATATTTTAGTATTTGTTTAGGGTGTCGGGTTGGCCATTCGATTTACATGTTCAATCCATTTTTGTTTATAATTGTTTAGTTCTTCTATTGATTTTACTTTTAGTTCTTTTAAAATGTCTTCGTTTTCCTTGTTTTGATCTAATAGTGTGTATTTTGCAGTTCTTCTCATAAATCTCATTTCACTTGTTTTTATTCTTTGTTTATCTTGTTTGCTTATTGCCCAAATTTCACTGCCATATAATAATGTGGGGCACTGCTAAAGTATTGTATATTTTCAAGCATGTTTCTTTTTGTACTATATTTGGGTTGAGTGTTCTATTTATCAGGCCATTTATCAGAAATAGAAAGGAATAGAAAGTCAATGACACACACAAAAAAGGAGCACTTCTAAACGAAAGCAGGCGAAATAGCCGTAAAAATAAAAGAAGTTCAACCATCACGTCTAAGGATATTTCTGGGTTCCTGCTGTCACAGGGTCAAGTAATAACCAGATATCTGGTATGGGTATTATTTCTTCTGTCAATCTTTCAAGGCAACACCTTCTAGATTAAATTCAACTCGGTTTGGAATAATCAGACCTTGCCTCCAGAAGGCTTTTTGAAAAAAGAAATCTGCACGGATCAACGGGGTCCATTCTATGTTAGTACTAAATCATAAACCTTTACAGTGATGAGACTCGTATTGATGACTTGCATTCCTATCTGGCGCTACGTTGTCTACTCTTCATTCTGTGGAAAGATAAATAGGAGTAGTCAAAAAGAAAGTGGAAGATATGAGGACTCACGGGAAGATAGTGAATAGAAATATTAGGACACGTCACATAAGCTTAGCTAATAAAGAAAGATTGGGCGGGAGTACAAGGGTAAGAGAGGAAATGAGAAGGTTCCAAGAAAATGTGAGGGCATGTGAAGAGGGACGAATGAAAGACGTGATGACATGCGAATAATGAGAGAGAGAGAGAGAGAGAGAAAGAGAGAGAGAGAGAGGGTATCGGAGACCAGAGAGGGAACGATGCTAGTAAGTGAAGTAAAAGCATGGATGATGTAGTGAATTAATAGTTGTACTGAAAGAAATAGCGTGCTTGGTGGGGTCTTTCACAGGAAGAAGCACGAGCTTGAGGGACTGAATAAACCCCTAACAAGTGGTACCACTGAGAAAAGAAAGAGAAAAAACAGGTACGAAGGAAAAGAAAGAGATGTTCTCCTAAAAAAGAAACAGAGAGTATAAGAAGACATTTATACTGATTCTGTGATAAGAGGCTGGTTTGATGAGATTATGACGAAATCATGCTTCCCGGGTACAAAGATTAATGATGGTAGTGAAGCTATTAGCTATTAGCAGAAAGGAAAGTGAAAGATTTGATTGTTTTTGCAGATACGAATGATCTAAAAGGTGAAAAGTGTAGTATGGGAGAAGACATGAAAGAGTTGCTGACATTTGCAAAAGAATCTAAAGATAACACAGGTTATTGTATATAATAAGGCTTTCGTAAGGTCTCCTTTGGATTTTTGTGCACAGATCTGGTCACCTGGTTTTTTTGGAGATGTGGAAGGGGTGGAACGGATCCAGAAGCGAGTAACCAAGATGGCAAAAGTCTGTAGGGTGCTCCATATGCCGAGACATTGAATATCAGTGGGTTACGGAAGCTGGTTGATAAGCGGATAAAGGTGGGGATATGATAGAGATATGTAAATTGCTTAGGGGGTTTTATCGGAAAATTTTCAGTATTTGACGTGTAAGGAAAATTAGAGGTCATCCATGGAAATTAAATAAGAGTGTGGTTAGCAAGAGCTGAGGACGAGATTTTTTTGCTTAGAGCAGTGAATAAGTGGAATGATTTGCTAGTTGTGAGTGCTTTGTCGGTGAATGACTTCAAAGTAAATTATAACAAGTATTCTACTGATATCGGTGGTTAATGATGATATTAGTGGATCACCGCTATGAGTCTATACACTACGCGGAGACGCCCATATAAAATAGTAATAATAATAACATGAAATGACGATATCTAAATATTCGATCATATAATATCAATTTATGTATAAAAATAAATAACCGATGTGCTAGTAGTGTTATGTTCTTATAAAAAGATAAGATGCATGCATGTATAGTTAGTGCACTAGAAAAATTCGCATTCATAATGGAAAAGAAAATGTAATCGGTTGGCTAAATAATTTTTGATGGGTTCTGTGGACGATTGGACAAGCCTTCGCTCGCAAACATTCTGCTCTAGCATTACTGTTTGCAAAACACTTTTCAAATCTGAAAATTTGCTAGCACCCCTCAAATTGTGGTGATAAATTTTATGAATACTAATATATAATGAACAGCATTAATGAACTAATAGTAATAATAATTAAAATAAAAGTTGGTTAAGCTTAAGTAATCCAAAAACCTTGCTCTAAAGTAGACCAAACATTTATTATTTTTATTTCAATCAATATTTATTGAAGGGAAATTTTATTTTGCACAAATAACAGCAATAATCTCCGCGAAAAACGTTTTAAAACACAATAGTTTGCGTTCTTGCTTCTGTCAAATAATTTTGTTTGATTTTGTTTTCGCGTTTGTTATGTATTGCACCCTGAATAGCGGTACATGATAGTTTTTACACATGAGTAGTCTACTCGTGTAAAAATGGATTTTAATGCCATTTCGCTGTATGATCTTGCAGCCTGTTGGATGTGATGAAGAATCTGAAATCGTCGTCACTGAATGGTGACACGCTGAGTTACATCTATTCTTCGTAGCAAAAGTCATTTCTGCATTTCTGCTGATCACCTCCAAATAATAAATCTACTGCCTACGTTTAAACAACAACAACAACAATCATTACAATAACAATAACTTTATAGAAAAAGGTTCACAAATTCTTCACTAGAAACCGAATATATTGTATACAGCATCTGATTTTATAAAGCATCAGGCATTTACCTCTCATTTACTCTTGTTTATAAGGATCGATGAAATTATTATTATTATTATTATTATTATTATTATTATTATTATTATTATTATTAAATTCATTAAATTTCATTATTAAATTCATTCTTAAAAAAAGACAAAAAACTAGAAGAACATGTTTTATAATTTGCATAATATGCAATCATAATTCTAATAATAAAAATCATTGAATTTAAAAAATACTATTATTATTATTATTATTATTATTATTATTATTATTATTATTATTATTATTATTATTATTATTATATGTATGTAATTTTTAGAATTTTTAAATTTTGTAATTTCTATAATTTTATAATGTAATGTATGCAAGACATAATAAAGTGTTAAAAAAAATTACGTGACGTTTCCCGGGAATCTACTGACCCATTGCGGGATATCGCCTCACTCAACTCCTCATTCACATGGTTTAATCCTCCATCTAAACACTATGCCATCTGCCGAATGATAGCATTTTTGTCTGTTGATTGAGTTTGTTCTTTGGCTGATTTGCCTGTATGTGGGAAAAACCGAGTTTTTCGAAGAAAAATTGTATTTGCGTATGAGATCGCTTGTTTGCTTTAGATGAACAGCCCATATAAAATTGTCTTGTCATATATTAAGGAACACTTCCTCTCGTTATGATAAGAATTGAATTTAGATATGTTGCAGTGGGGAGAGGCTCAGTGTCCCGTCATTCTTACAACTGCACTACGGGATCAATAGTAATAAACAAGTCGTATATCAGCAGTGCCGACAATCTGAGACTGTGTATAGTATACATGACAGCAATGTATTTACGTCAGTCATTCTGAACAGTAGTATCTATGATGATAAGTGCAGCATTCAGATGAATATAGAGAGTGGATATATTCAGGTGTAAATGATATTCACAAATATTGCGTGGTCTCGCAGTGGAAGTGTTGCCATGGTGAACTTTGGTGTGGTGGGTGAAAGCCTTGCCCACTGTGCTGCATCATGATATACTAAACCATTCAGTAGAACCTGAAAACTGATTTCCACATCGACGAAATGGGAAAAGTTGGAACGTTTATTTTATTTCCTTATACATCTTTTGACTTAGAATTTGATACTAAATTTGAATAATCTATCATGAAAAAAGTGTTTTTCAGCACAAATAGAAACATCTTTCTACAGGAGGAATTTCGATGTATGTGAAACATATAAAGATGTTCATATAATAGAAAGATATTGGTATTCTACTTCTCATCTGTTTTGTCCTAGGTAGTGCTTTCTTTCTCATAGATGCTGATTCTACATCAGTTCCTATATCGTGCTCTCATAATCTTATAGCTTACGAAATCTGCATTTGTTTGTAATATTTTTAACCACGCTAAGCATAGTTTTCCACAAGATCGCAGTTCTTTCATCGGTCCATCCAATACTGAATACCAGTTATTCAGTAGGATTATTGGTATTCAGGAGGGCTGTAATTATATCATAGGACTATTACACGTAAAAGACCTTGAAAATAAAGGGGAAATGTTTCTAGTAGTTCTCCTTAACTATACTACATTTACCATTTCTTGTCATTTTCTTTCAAAAATAAAATAATATACAGTACATGACGATAACTGCTCCTTAATAACTTTGGTGGCATCAAGAATAAAATATCGCTGTCTCGGCGGAGTTCAGTTACAAGTCGGCAAAACTCCATTTTGATACCTAAATTTAGAAAGCAAACGAAAGGATAAAAAATGCTGTCTTTTATATATAAAAGCAAAATTCTATTCGCGTATTTTAACTAAACTGGGTTGAGAGAGTTTTTACTTCCTTCAATAGTGCTATTGTGTATGAGAAATTGCTATTATGCTATAAGGAGAGATCTGAATACTGTTGTTTATCACTTATTAAAATAAAGGTGGGAAATGCCGTGATATTATTTTATTTTATTTTTTAAATGACGTGTATCTGATTTTTTGTGGATAAAGTGATTAAATCATGTTTTTAATTAATTTAGAATAAATAGTAATAATAATAGTAATTGCAAAAACCAATCGTAAGTATTTAAGTCCTTCATTTTCTAGATGCGAATACTAATACAGTGATTAACGGTTGTAACGCTGATGTAAGGGAACTTGGGGACATCTTGGGTAGTAAAAAGGAAAGGTTCATTAAGATTTTATTTTAAGATTAATTTTTGTTGCTTATTAGGAGGGTTTTTTTTTTTCATGAAATTTCAGTTTTCGAAGATGATGACTGCAAAAGCTTTATTGCATCCACCTTCTATTATGCTTCTACCATATTATGCTAGTGAAATCTTCATATCTGAATCCACTGTATATGCGACTGTGTTATAACTGGGGCATGAATACCTTATTGAAGATACTCATATCTTATCTGCTAGTTAACTTTTCGAGGATACCATAAGGGAGACGAGAAGAGGCAAGACACCTTCCTCTTCTCCGAAAGAAACAGAAAAAAAAAAAAAAGAAAAGAAAGAAAGAAAGAAATTTCTTTTAATCACCAAATAATACTTCTCGTCCAAGGAACAATAATGTTAAGTTGAATGGACAGGAATGGATTACTTTAATACTGAAAACTTTAGGATTTATAACTCTTGACATTAAAATTTTAGAAGAAAATGGTTTGGTAATCATAGTCAGAAGAGAGCATGGAAAATATATTTTGGGGTACAGTGTTTGACTGAATAATCCAAATCAGAATAAAAGAACATCTAGTGAATGTAACACTCACAGGGTATGCACCCACTCAGTGGCGTATACAGATGGGGGTCAAGGGCCCTGGCCCCCTCAAAGAAAAAGGAAAAAAAAAACACTAGAAAAATTTCCAAAAATCTTTTCCTAATTAAAATTAATTATTTTTTTTTTATTTATGTTGTGTCGTGTCTTCTATTTCTATACTACTTATGAATTAGCGATCATTGCAGATACTCAGTCATAGGTCGTATGCGATGCGTAGTGTATATTCTCAAATCTTTACGATTTTACAATCCCCTCCCCCCAAGATTAAATCTTGAGTGCGCTACTGCATCCGGAATAAATAATTTGGGATATGTAATGAGACAGTCCTCATAGATGAAAAATCTGAGGCAGATCCTGAACGATTAATTTAATTATGTTAGTTAAGAAAGAAAGACAGAAAGTATATCGATTCCTTTGAATTATGGACGTAGAAGAGACCATTAAGAATGCATTGGACAGCAAGAAATTAACCAGAAAGTTTTATAGAACGTGGAAACGTGAATATTAAACAGAAGTTAATATATTTTGAGCATATTATGCGAAGAGATGACTTGAGCAAGAGAGAGTGGGAGGGAGGGAGAGAGAGAGAGAGAGAGAGAGAGAGAGAGAGAGAGAGAGAGAGAGAGAGAGAGAGAGAGAGAAGAGAGAGAGAGAGAGAGAAAAAGAGAAAGAGAGAGAGAGAGAGAAAGAGAGAGAGAGAGAGAGAGAGAGAGAAATAGTTAGGACAAACAATTTTTAAAATTTTCTATCCACTCCATCCACTGTCTCTACTACGAACCACATTTGTGCATAATTTAAATACACTAACGCCTTCTATTCTCCAATGAGAGCAGGCGAGACCATTTAGCCCTTGCTAACTTTTAAAAACTGGTGGATTGCAGACTTCATTCTGATCTGAGCCACTCGCAGATAGCAGACCTAAGGCTTTCAGGGATTTTTCATCGAAATCCGGAGAGAGACCACGGCAAATAACATCTGTCATCTCGTGGTCCCTAATCCCAAAACTAAATACCATTGTCAGAAATAGTCCGAGTTCTACGGTCGATTTTCTTGAATTGTGGAAATAAAATTTCTGCGAGAGAGTTTCTGGGCGGAAAAACCCTACTTGCTTGTGCCAGAAATCAAGTAATTCAGAAACCGGCCAAAGTAAGCCTTAGAATGAGTTCCTGTAGTCGGCGACTAGAATCAAATTCGCAGCAGTCTTTCTTCTGATTGCCTAGGAGTATGGATACAAAGGCCTTTTCCACAGAGCTCCACAAGTCATAGTTAAAATATAATTCCTAAGTGTGTAAATAGGATGACAAAAACATACCATTTAATATATAAATAGGAAGAGCAGATAACATAAAGTATTCATTTTTGTGCGTAGATCTGGTCTCCTGGTTTCCTTTGTGATTCTGATACAGTGGAGCGAGAGAGAGAGAGAGAGAGAGAGAGAGAGAGAGAGAGAGAGAGAGAGAGAGAGAGTGCGTGTGCAAAGGAGAGTGTTAAAAATGATATATATTAGGATTGTGGAATACTGATTATGAAGACAGACTGAGAATTTGTAGACAGTAGACACTAGCAACCAGGAGAAAGAGGGGTGATATGATTGAGACGTACACTTGTGAAAGGGCCATAAAGGATTTCAGTTCATGGAATTTTTCAATTTATGGAAGGTTGGGAAAGGACAAGAGGGCATCCTTGGAAGCTGAGAATGAATGCTGCTTAGAAGGGGTGAGGGCTAGAATTTTCTCTCATAGGGTGGTGCGTGATTGGAATGGATCGCCATTGGATGTCGTGAATGAATTCAAGAATAAATATGATAGCAGTGCGTGTAGTATGTGGCCTCTCTTGATGAGTCCCTAACTCCCTGGAGGTCTCTCTTAATAATAATACTAATACTAATTTATATATTTTTTAATGTCAAATAATACTTTATTATTTGTCAATTAAATTACATACATATACATATAATACACATATTTATATAATATATACAACTTAATATAACTGCATACAATTTAAGAGATAACACTACAATTTTTCACATGTGGTTCAATTCAGATTCTAATTTATCTCATACTTTGTACAGTGCGCAAGTCATATAGTACAAGATTTCGTGTGTTATTAGTAGTAATAACGATTTTAGTAATAGTTTACAATCAATTATAGTTCAGTTGCACAGGATAGATTACACGATTATCTATCTATCTATGTAATTTCTTTTTTCAGTACAGAATGCTATGAAAATATCTTATTTAAATTGCATGAATAATGATATTAACAATGTGTTTTACACCTTTTTTCACATTCATATTTACAATGATTCGTTTAAATTTACTATCATTCACTTTTTATTAAATCGATTATAATATTTACTTGTTTCTTTGGATGATATTTCTGATTTCTTCCTAGAAGCTTTGCAGAGCTTATCTGAGGAAGATAATATATGGCGGGTTTTTCGTGGTTTTATTTCTATACCCATCTCAAGCCAGATGTTGATTCTACTGTTTGTAGGAACGTGCTCGGAAGACTATTACTGCTTGTGCACGGTTACACTTTTTTGCAAGTGTGGTAGGATTTGGATGTGGCGTATTTGTGTCCTTGTAATGGTGTTTTTTGAGAAGGGTTTGTTATAGGTTTTTTTTTTTTGTGTGTGTGTGTGTGAGAGGTGTGTGTGTGTGAGAGAGAGAGAGAGAGAGAGAGAGAGAGAGAGAAAGAGAGAGAGAGAGCGAGAGAGAGAGAGAGAGAGAGAAAGAGAGAGAGAGAGAGAGAGAGAGATGAATTTTCTCACTTTCATTCTCGCTATAATATTTATATAGCGCCTGTTTCAGCGACTTGTAGGTCCCTAGGTTTCTGTCGTCGAACGGCAGTTTGTTTATCATGTCAGGTACGTAGAAGTTTCGGGTGGCTTTGCCGTAGTGATTGCTATACTTATATGTTATGCAGTTTGTTGACTGTGGTCTTGTTATCTAATATGTTGTTGTAGTTCCTCTATAGGTTGGGCTGTAGCAATATTTTAACATGACTGTGTAGTAGCGTAAGTGTTTCACCTTAAATATTTTGTGCCCTGTCCATGCTGCACGCATAAGCGTGGGTTGTTCCCAGAATATCACTTTTACCATTTTATTTTGCAACCATTGTAACCTGTTAAGTTTGTAGTCTACGCAGAATGCGTATGATGTGATTGTGGACCTTAAAATGTTTTCACATAATGCTTTATAGATTAGTATTTTTGTGTGTCAGGGCAATGTCTTTAAATCGTTTGTCTTTAAATAGTTTGCTTGCTATTATCCTCAATTTGTTGTGCAGGTAGTTTATATGGCTATTCCAACTTTGATCAGCATCGAAGTGAAGTCCTAGATAGCGTGTTGTTTTCACCTATGTGATGGTTGTGGTTTTAGGATCAGCGCTTTGTGTATAGGAGGATGGATGTCGGATAGTGAGATATTTAGTTTTTATGGGTAGGGTTTATAATAATAATAATAATAATAATAATAGTACCATATTTTTAATGTTTCATTATTACAGTTATTATTACTACATTGCGCTTTTTTTTTTTTTTTTTTTTTAGTTTTAGGAAATTAGAAAATGCAGTGAGTGTTATCTCAAGTTGGGATTTAGGAGCAATAACTTTTAAATACGTTTTTTTTTTTTTTTTCTTAATGCGAAATAATTCACAGAGATTACAGAAAACATTAGATTTCAGACAGCAGATTATTCTTTCACTTCCTATTCTGAAATACAAATAAACTATTTGTTTAATCTTTATTTCATTATCCAGCTATTACAATCAGCCTGATTATATTTATCCTTTACTTGCCTCTCTTTGTTACCTGTTTTCTTTCTATACTTATTTACGTTTTTACCATTGATCTTTTCTTTTATTGTGTGTATTATCCTGAAACATCAGTAGCGTATCAACTGTGCAAATAAATCGTACAATGCAAGAGGAAGATTGAGACTTTAGGTGTCTCAATAAAAACACTAAGGTAACTAGAAAACTCTCGAAGGGCTTACTGAAAGCTAAAGGAAACGAAGAATCAGTATGATTGACTTACTCGGGAAACAAATATTATTAGAAATTAACTTCATATTTATTTTATTTTTATTTATTTTTTTAACATGTCTTAGTGCAATACAATTGTCAAGTTACACTGTGACACTCCAATGCTTTCCTAGCATCCATTGCTACAACCATTGGGATGTACTCTTGCCATTATTGCTTCTATCCTGATAGCGGTCGGTGGATTTCTTAAAGTATTTCTGTCATGTGTATGTGTGCGCATGCAGTTCACACACAGATGTAGGTTCTGTCACACAGATGTCAAAATGTTCAGGCAAACACCGGTTGAGTTGATAACAAAGATAACCAGTGCGCAGCACTTAACGTAAACGACTCACGTGCGTTCATCCGCACGTCTCCTACGCCTACGGTCAGCTCTCCCGATAAAAAGTGTAGATGATCATCAGCGACTCTCACACATTCAGCGCGGATCATTCAGATTCTTGAAGCTGTAAAGGTGTTAAAAAAGCTTTGAATGGAGCTAAGAACACTTTTCATAACAATTAGTATTTTTGTAACTTCTGTGGTGGCCCATGACCGCAATGGACAGTTCACAAATCATTGGGTGGTCCGAATGACTGGTGGAATGGAAGCGGCAAATGATTTGGCTCAGAAATTTGGTTACCGTAATCTTGGAGAGGTTAGTTCTATTTATATGTTATCATTACTATAATTACTTAAGAAATGTTGGTAACATTTAGAAAGAGGGGATTACTTACAAACATAATTTCCTTTAGAAAGCATGATGGTGAACGCCTGAATCACATAATTTACACTAGTGTTCATTGTCATGATTTGATTACTTTTGCGGTCCAGTTAGATTTTGAAATTGAACAACTTGAAATTGTACAGATGAACTTCGTTTCCCCCAGTTTGAAATTGTAGTTATAATCATTTTTAAGATAATATATATATTCTATTAATAACCCTGTGTGAAAACGATGTAGTAATCTAACACATATGGTTCATCTAAGCCGTACCTTAATATTTAAAATGCTACTATTAAAACTATATTAAAAATTCGTTAGACTCAGAAGGAAAAATTTTCGACTTAGTAGGAAAAAGATAAAAAAGGGTTTATTTGCAATGGATAAGGACCATAATTATGGAATTAATTACAAGGATTGAATATATTATATTCAATCCTTGTAATTATTTCCATAAGAAATAATAAGTATTTCTGTTGTGTGATTAAAAACAAAAAAAAACTTTATATATGATAAATATTGTCTTTTTTTTTTTTTTTTTTTGAAATCGGATCAAATATTTCTGCTTTTTAAATCAGGGAATTATTACATTAAGAAACTGAAACTTTTGATTCTAATTGTTTTTGATAGCATACAACTAGTTGCATCATTTTACAGAAGTACTTCATGTATTACTAACGACTTGATAGATCCGATCTTTTTTCAGAATACTTCCGATTTTATTTTTCTAAGCATTACATATCAAGATTCAAGTGTTTTTTTTTTGGATATCAGGAAATTTATCAAGTCTTTTTCTTGCAAGATTAATTTAGCTGATCTCATTATTTATGTTATATATATATATATATATATATATATATATATATATATATATATATATATATATATATATATAATGTTGATCTTGATATAATGCTTAGAAAAATAAATTCTAATATATATACAGGGTGTTCGGGATAAATTTGACATATTTATAATTAATTATATTTTTCCGTAAGTTACATGTATTAACACACACTTCTCTTCATTTAAAAGTTTGGACCCTTCTTCATTCATATACAAGATGTCAGAAAGGATGGATAGCTGGAACCCACCTGAATCATGGAAGAGAATAACTTGTATCATGATGATTCGTGCCCGCCATCAAAATAAGGATATTACGACTGCTGCCCAATGCTCCCTGAATACAGTAAAAACAATCAGGCATGAACTAGAGACTTGCAATGGTGACTACGAGGATGTAGCAAGAAGAAAGATCCCTAGCAGACGATCTGATTGCGTTCGTACAGCAGAATTCCTCGCAAATCTGCAGGAACAGGTGTTGAAGAACCCTGGCATTGGAATTCGGGCTTTGTTCGTGGAGTTGCTAACTGTAGTCAAGCCCTGGATAACAAGGGTAGCCAATGGTAGGCCGTATGTATGGCAGCAGGATTCGGCCCCTTGCCACACCTCTGGGAAAAGTCAAAAATGGTTGTCTGAAAATTTCTACGACTTCACCAGTCCAAATGTTTGGCCTCCAAACTCCCCAGACCTTAACCCCATGGATTATTTTGTATGGGGCGCAGTTGAAAAAGACACCAATCGCACTTCCAGTAATACAAAAGCCCAGTTAATGGATAAAATTAAAACAGTTTTTGCGGCCCTTCCCAGGGAGACTGTAGCATCAGCTTGTTCGAGGTTCCGAAGCAGAATTGAAGCTGTGATCGATGCTAATGGTGGTTATTTTGAGTAAATCTTGTTGATAGTATTGTAATTAACTCTGCCTGTAATGTTTTTTTGTCAATTCATTAAATTTAATAGATACAAAGAAGATTTTCTTTTTCCTTACGAAACTGTCAAATTTATCCCGAACACCCTGTATATATATATTAGAAAAATATATATATATATATATATATTATTATTATTATTATTATTATAAAATATATTATAATAAATATAATATAAATTATATTATATAATATAATTTATATTATATTTTATTATATATTATAATATAATATAAATATAAAAAATATAATATAAAAAATATTATTATAAAAATATAAATTAATATTTTTTTTTTCTATACATATATATTATATATATAAATATATTTATGTATATAATATATATACATACATATATATGTATATATATATATAATTTTAATTTTAGGGGATTAGCTCACATTTTTTCTACAGTAAGCAAACCATAGCTGGTTTGCTTACTGTAGAAAAGGAACACATGCGATCACACTCGAATCGGACTATGGAGATTAACCTTTTACCTTTTTTTATTTTTTTTTAAATTCTAAATTCAAGCTTTAAAAATTTCTATGTATGAAAAGGATTTGAGAAATCCCAAGAAGAATTTATCTGATATCCAAACCCATTTACTGTAATATATATAATTAAGTCGGAATATATATAGGGCGGAAGTTGAAGTAGAAAGTTAGTAATTTAAGAGTTATCATCCGCTATTGTTATCATTATGCAAAATGGTTTCCTTTTTTATTTTCATATTTTAATTTGTTAATCACAGATGAATATTAACTAGAAATATTTTCCTTTGTCAAAATAAGAAGCAGGCCAGAAATCAAAAGGATTTAGATGCCTTCTCAAAATGACTAAACAATATTAGATTCGTTTCGTACGTATACACTTACATAACATCTGATCTCTGATTAGGCGAATTTTAATGAAACAGCATTTAAGGTCTTCACTAAAATGTATGTAGTCATCTCAGTCTGGTTAAATCTGGCATTTTTAGCAGGATCAGATAGACAAAGCGATGTAAAAGTTTGTTACCACTGGCAATAAATAAACTTTATACAGCTCTAGCAACAGCTCTAGGTTTAGTTGCGGTGATAATGGAATGACATCACCATAGATGTGTATCATTTTCTTGTATCATTTCCATATTTTTTAGCAATGGAAATGTCACTTTTTTAAGAATTGTATTCTTTTAGAACAGTTTAAAGTGATCAAAAAAG
The DNA here is from genome assembly GCF_054136105.1 of Typopeltis vanoorti. Classification (NCBI taxonomy): domain Eukaryota; kingdom Metazoa; phylum Arthropoda; class Arachnida; order Uropygi; family Thelyphonidae; genus Typopeltis; species Typopeltis vanoorti. The sequence continues at coordinate 98,102,280 of NC_143564.1, forward strand.
CTTTCAGAGAAATGCAGAAAGGAAAGAAAACTAGTTCCATTTGTAATTACGTACAAGTTCATTATACTAGTTATAGTATAGGAATTTTCATAGCGTTATTAAGAATTCTTCGAATCAGAATCCTGATACATTTTAAAATTTAAAACGATCACATTTGGAAGCCTTCAATATGCATTTTTACATGAAATATATCTGGAACAAATTCCACATTTTAGTGAATTTATTTGCGATAAATAATCTAAATTCATCTGTTAATTTTTTTTAAAGTAAGTTTTGTGGAAACTAAGATGTATTCAGACTACATTAAGCACTTACCAACTCCCTTCCCCCTTCTTTCGCACAGACGTATGGTCTCTGCAGTATGTATATTCTACAAATATTTCCATGGGAAATGCTCATCGGAAATATCAACAATAATTCCTCCGCTCAGTACTAACTCATTGGAACACGTGCAGCTGCTGCACAACATCCCTTCACAGTTCACCTAGAAACAAACAGAACAAGTTTCTTTTCCTCTTCCTTCATCGCTGCAACTGCTGCACTGTGGAACAGTCTCCCACCTGCTATGTTTCCCAAGGAATACAATTTAAAGTCATTCAAATGAAATGTAAACAAATTCCTCCTTTCCCAACCCACCACTCATACACGGTACTAATGTACTATACGTTGACCAACCAACCAACCTCCTGTGTATGGACTCAACATTAAAAAAAAAAAAAAAAAAAAAAGCACACATCAAAATCAAACTTTTAAAAGGATCACATTTTCCAAGTAAGGTCAATGTACGCATAAGTCGAATTTTTAAAATACCTCATTTTTTTGCTTTCATTCGTCCGTGCTGGACAACTGCTATTCAACTGATGTTATGATATCTCAAATATTTTAGAAGAATATATTCAGTTGTTTGCTTGGGGATGATGCAAATCTGGATACAGAGAGAAAAAGAGCTATGAGAAATGTCACTAATGTAATGGTTCTTCAGGAAATAGACTAGCAACACGTGCAGATGAGTAAAGATATTAATTACGGTGTAAAGCGCAGGCCAGAAAGGTAACGAGTGTGGTAAGAAAAGCAAAAAAGGATTACGAAAGAACATTGGCCATGCAGGCTAAAGAGAATCCTAAACAGTTTTTTAGATATGTAGCAAGTAAAAGGAAAAATGTACTTGGCAGAATGATTTTAAAGAATGCCGATGGTAGGGAGGTAACTGAATCAGTTGATATAGTTAAGTTACTGAGTGAGCACTTTGCAAGAATATATCATCCAGGTGGTGACATTGCAGAAACGAATGTACCGGTAGATTATACGGGAATTGTGGTTAACGAAGTGGAGGTGAGTAGTCTATTGCATAACCTCAATGTCAATACATCTGTGGGATTGGATGGTATACCAGCTCGTGTTGTACGAGAAGCAGCTAAAGAATTGTCAGTATCCTTGACCATTTTGTTTAATTTGAGTCTCGTGTCTGGGTTAGTCCCGAGGGGGTGGAAAGAGGGGAAAATAGTTCCACTGCATAAAGGTGTTCCAAGACTGCTGTTGTAAATTACCGACCGATTAGCATATCAGGAATCATTGTCAAGGTTTTAGAGAAATTAGTCAAGAAAAGAATACAGGATTGGATAGATGAAAATGGGATATTGTATGGGGGACAACATGGTTTTGTGAAGGGTAGATCATGCCTCAGTAACTTGCTCACGTTTTATAACACAGTGACGGCTGAACTGGATAGGAGTAATGGATTTACAGTAATACTACTGGACCTTGCCAAGGCTTTTGATAGGATACCACATAGAACCCTAATCAATAAACTGGAGCAGATGGGGATAAATATAGGGTTGGTGAGATGGATAGGAGGGTGGTTGAAGGAGAGATACCAGAGAGTGGTTTATTCAGGTGTGGAGTCTAAAAGACGGCTTGTGACTAGTGGAGTGCCACAGGGCTCTGTTCTTGGACCACTGCTTTTCAATTTGTTCATCAATGATATAGGAAAGGATTTGAGAGGAAGTGTTCACTTGTTTGCTGATGATGCAAAGTTGGGTAGAGCAATTATGAGTGCACAGGATGTCAAAATTTTACAGGATGATTTGGATAGTTTGGAGGACTGGGCTAGGAAAAATGGATGTCAATTTAACGTGGCAAAGTGTAAGGTTATGCAATTTGGGGTGAAAAGAATAGCAGCAGTATATCGCATTGGTGGAACCGTACTCCAGGAGATTGATGAGGCCAGGGATTTGGGAGTGTTGGTGGATAGGGAATTGAAGATTATGGGGCACATTGCAAAAGTGACTAAAACAGCTCACCAAATCACCTGGCTTCTGAAAAATACTTTAACATGCAGAGACAAACAAGTTGTTGTTCCTCTGTATCGAGCCCTGATAAGGCCCCATCTGGACTACTGTGTCCAGTTATGGGCACCAGGGTTTCTTCATGGTGGAGAAGAAGTGGAGAGGATCCAGAGACGAGTGACCAAGATGATAGCAGGTCTGTGGAATGAACCTTATGAGAATAGGTTGAAAATTTGTGGGTTGCAGAAATTGGTCGATAGGCGGGACAGGAGTGATATGATTGAGACATTCAAATTACTGAAGGGTTTCTGTAAGATTAATCCAGAAGATATTTTTGAGAATAGGAATGGTAGTGGGAGGACTAGTGGCCATACATGGAAACTGGGCAAGAGTGTGGTTAACAAGGGTGTTAGATCTAGGTTTTTTACTTGGAGAGTGGTGAATGAGTGGAATAAGCTGCCAGAATCTGTTGTGGGTGCTACGACCGTGAATGAGTTCAAGGCAAGGCATGATAGATACTGTGTGAATGTCGAATAGTTGTTCTTGACATGATGTTAGAGCCCCCCTCGATGAATCTGTCGACTCCTTGGAGTTGCCCGGGAAAAAAAAAAAAAAATAATAATAATAATAATTCGACGTAGCTAAGCGTAAGGCGTTCCACCTCGTAATTCAGAAATGGAAGGCTACATACCGTATTGGTGCAAGAACTTCAGGAACTAAGGAATTATAGAATCTCGGGCTTCTGAAGTGACGGAGAGGATTGCATTAATTATGAAAAGGGTGAGGATGACAATGCATCAGTAGTTTGCCTCTTCTATGTCTTTGATCAGACAACACCTGAACAACTGTATCTATATTTGACTGCTGGATTTTGGAATGATATGCAAATACTACTAATAATTCACTCTCTACAGGAATTCCAGAAAGAAAAGGAATGCCTGTAAAATCTGCATTATTGATATAGATTTAGGGAATATAATTTGTAGCGCCTACTAGATAGTAAGAAAAGTAATTATGTTATGATTCAGATGTGTGTAGGTTATTGTGACAGTTTTTCAGATGGATATCTTGAAGATTTTTCAAACGCTTGAAGCGGTGAGAAGATGTGGCCATTCCTAGAAAAGACATAAAGGTGTGCGGAGCAGGTGTTTTCAGTGGTAAATGCGGTGAACCTTCCGCTGTGTATGTTGATTGCATTGATGATAAAAACAATAACAACAACAATAATAATAATGAAAAATAAAAAAGGAAAAAGATGAAAAAGAAGAAGAAAAAAAGAAAATGCGAAATAAGTTGTGGTTAGTAGTAGTCAATCCCAAATATAAGATGATGCAATTGAATAAATGCATGGTCTGTATAACACAAAGCGAATGATAAACATGATCAATTGGATAGTTGATTTCAATGATTTTAATACTTCAAAAAAAAAAAAAAAAGCTTTGCAAAGCATTAAATGAAACTGTTGAGGGAGCTATTGGACTAAGGAATTCGACTGCTGCTCATTTTCAATGAAAAAAATATTTTAATAAGATGACTTGACCATTGGAATATGATTTACACGAGTTTTATACTCATATTTGTCATCGAAAACAAGAAAAATAATTCCAGAAAGCTCTTAGACTTGAACATTCACGAAATAATCCTTAATCTTTACTGAAGATGTCCTTTCTACTATTTTACTTTAATATATAAGGAATGCCGATCGCATGAAGGTAACTGAATCAGCTGAAATAGTAGAATTACTAAGCGAACACTTTGCAAGAGTATATCATCCAGGCTGTGATATTGCATTAATGAGAGAACGAATGACTGATACAGGAATTGAAGCGAATGAAATGGAGGTGAATAGTATATTACAGAACCTTAATGTAAATACATCTGTGGGATTGGATGGTATACCAGCTCGTGTCTTATGTGAAGCGGCAAAGGAATTGTCAGTTCCCTTGACCATATTGTTTAATTTAAGTCTCAGCTCGGGGTTAGTCCCGAGGGGGTGGAAAGAGGGGAAAATAGTTCCATTGCATAAAGGAGGTTCAAGGCTGTTGATGCAATTTACCGACCGATCAGTATATCAGGAATCGTTGTCAAAGTTTTGGAAATATTAGTCAAAGCAAAATACAGGATTGGATAGATGAAAATGGGATATGATCTACCCTTCACAAAACCATGCTTTATGGGGGACAGCATGGTTTTGTGAAGGGTAGATCATGCCTCAGTAACTTGATAACGTTTTATAATACAGTGACGGCTGAACTGGATAAGGGTAATGAATTTACAGTGATACTGCTAGAATTTGCTAAGACCTTTGACAGGATACCACATGGAATTCTAATCAGTAAACTGCAGCACATGGGGATGGATATAGGGTTGGTGATATGGATTGGAGGGTGATTGATGGAAAGATATCAGAGAGTAGTTTATTCAGGAGTGGAGTCCAAAAGAAGGTCTGTTACTAGTGGTGTGCCACAGAGTTCTGTTCTTGGACCACTGCTATTTAATTTGTTCATTAATGATATAGGAAAGGATCTGAGAGGAATTGTTCATTTATTTTCTGATAATGCAAAGTTGGGTAGAGCAATAGTGAATGCACATGATGTCAAAATTTTGCAGGATGATTTGGATAGATTGGCAGTCTGGGCTAATGAGAATCGATGTCACTTTAATGTATCAAAGTGTAAGGTTATGCATTTTGGGGTGAAAAAATTAGCAGCAGTATATCACATTGGTGGAACTGTACTCCAGGAGGTTGACGACGCCAGAGATTTGGGAGTGTTGGTGGATGGGGAGTTGAAGCTTATCGGGCACATCGCAAAAGTGGCTAAATCAGCTCATGAAATCACTTAGTTGCTGAAAAATACTTTAACAAGCAGAGACAAACAAGTTATTGTTCCTCTGTATCCAGCCTTGATAAGACCCCATCTTGACTACTGTGCCCAGATCTGGGCCCCTGGGTTTCTTCTTGATGGGGAGGAGGTTGAGAGAATCCAGAGCCGAGTGACCAAGATGATAGCTGGTCTATGGAATGAACCTTCCGAGAACAGGTTGAAGATATGTGGGTTGCAGAAATTAGTTGATAGGCGTAAAAGGGGTAATATGATTGAGACATTCAAACTACAGAAGGGTTTTTACAAGATTAATTCAGAGGAAATTTTTCAGAACAGGTCTGGTGATGGAAGAACTAGGGGCCATCCATAGAAACTGAGAAAGAGTGTAGTTAGCAAGGGTGTTAGAAGTAGATTTTTTACTTGGAGAGAGAGATAATATATATATATATATATATATATATATATATATATATACACATCTACCATTAATTCAATTGTTCCAATCTCAAATGCTCAGTTCTAGCTAATGCCTTAATTATGTCTACTTGAAAGTTGCCTTAAGGAAGATTACTCCATAAAATATTAAGTTTTCAATATAGTTGTATATTCTCAGTTTATTGTGTTGGTACATAAGCAAATGCGAAATTCATCTACCACCTAAAAATTGTTATATGCTTAAGGATGGAAAAGCAACACGAATCTTATTAAGTATTTACGCAATAGTGGGAAATGCACCTATACACTGCCAGCTGGAGATGGATTAAAATAATATGGGCCAAGAAAAAAAATTGAAACCTTGACTCGAAACAACAATGCAATCATGTTTATATGTCCATCAATGAATTTTCATGACCTGCAGAATAACTTAATTGTTCCTACGGAGGTTTCTGTGGTTAAGAAGTTCAATATAATTATTCCGGTTTTGTGACCACATGTTTATTAAAGAAAGCTGTTTTTAAAACTAAACAAGTACTAAAACAACACACGACAAGTTTCGTTAGTCGTCAGACAAGAGAACTAAAAGTTTAAAGCACAAACTACTAGAAATTACGAAAATTAGTTCATTGTTGGTCTGACTACTAACAAAACTTATCGGGTATTGTTTTTAGTACTTGTTTAGTTTTAAAAACAGTTTTCTTTAATAAACATGTGGTCACAAAACCGGAATAATTATATTGAACTGAATTGTTATTATCAAAACAGAATATAGTAGTACAATATTCTCTTCTACGCGAATTATTTTTGAATTCGTTGAACACAAAACCCTTGGACTTCTGAGAGATGCACCAATAATAGTTCAGCCAAATAGAAACCACAAGACAGGGAAAAATAATAACTTTCTTTCTAGACAGGAAATTTTTTTAAAAAAATTACAAGAGTTGCATTTACTGGTAATAACATCACAGTGCATGCTGCGTTCAACTAATGGAAAGTAGAGATTTCTCTTTAAACGGACTAAAATGCAAAGGCTCGAACTGTGGGTGGTTTGCAGTGGGATTGTGGTTTTCAAAAAAATTCGTATAAAGTAAAATCAACAGAAAAAATAGTGTGCTGTGTTTTCGTACATTTTCAGTGCCCGAATAGAATGCTAAAAGACCTATCCACATGAGTCACGTAAACATTTTGCTTTTAAAATAAATCCACGTGTTCGCGTGTTTACAGACTATAAATTCCTTAAGATGCAGTTGGTCTGGACTCTATTATTCTGATATTTTAAAAGAGGTCGCAATTGGTACAGATATTTTTGAAGAATGCCTGTACCTTCTTCAAAAGTGACACGAAATAAAATATTTCGTGTCACTTTTAGTCTCTCCATACCTGCTATAAAACGTATGCATCTCCAGAAGTGATGAAGATGGTAGCTGAAAGTCAAGTCGATTTGAAAAAAAAAAAAAAAAAGTAAAATATATAAAATAAAAAATAAGGCAAAAAAGAGAGCCGCCTATTCCTTTGGGGGGAAAACATTAAAATTTTAATAATTAAAACATTAATTAATCTAAAAATATAATAGCTGCCAAAACAAAAAGCCAAATTTGTATTTGAGATAATTAACTCTTTTTGTGCATGACTAAATACTTTTTATTATCATCTTAGGGAACTGCTCTCTTTTCATTAACTTACTATACTCGAATTTTATCAGAGGCATGACGAAATGAGGGTTCATGATTAGTGCATGTAAACGTGGTGACCGAAGGTTTTAAATGCCCCACCTCAAAATAAAGTGATTTGCAAAAACATAAACGTATATGCAAAGTATTTATAACTTTATATACAGATTATTGATATGAACTGAAATTCTTTGGCGGTTCATATGAAGACTGCGAAGCATCAAATTGAGGACTCCTGCGTTATATATATTCAGCAGACCAGATTTGCTACTAGATTGCTACTAGAAAATCTATCACGCAGGTGAATTATCTATCATTTAAAAACATTTTTAAACATCCGTGTCAGAGTGGAATTAAAACCCATAGCATACAGGTTACATTTTGAGTTTATTCCTCCACTTCAATAAATCATTTCAGAAAATTTTAGATGAAGAACTAACTTGCATCGATAAAGCTATGTAAGTATATAAACAAATTCAGAGATTAGCTGCCTATCGTTCCACGACTCACTTCTCCCAAAACCGAAGGAGTGGTTTTGAAGAGTATACGTCATTTCATTTCAGATGATCGAGTCAAGACGGTCGTGAAATATGCTGTTCGGTCAAGAAGACATTTATTTCTATCGTGATCCGCATATCTCAGTATTAATAATCTATCTATGAGGTCTGTAGAGACACTAAAGCTTTTGTTAAAACGAACAACATTAAAACCGAGGATTTCAGAGTCGAGAAAGGTGTAATGCAGGGATACCCTCTCTCACCTCAGCTCTTTATCATCTTCCTAGAAGAAGTCTTTAAAACCATAGTTGATGAACCAGGTGTAAAAATCAATGGTATGGTACCAACATTAATCATGTGATTAATGTTGGTACCATTGATAGAATTAAATACGCGGATGATATCATTATTTTAGCAGATTCTAAACCACAGCTAGAAAAAACTATTAATATTTTAAATGACTCTTGTAAAACTTATGGTATCAAAATAAATCTTCATAAAACAAAAATAATGAAAGTACATAGAGAAGAAGAAAATGTTTATATAAATCTCGAAAATCACCTGCTGGCACAAGTTAATAAATATGTTTATCTTGGCAGTCTTATATCTAGTACCCTCAACAATATGGAAACAGTAAAACACAGGCTAAACTTAGGTTGGACCAACATGAATAAACTAAACAAAATATGGAAAAATAAAAAAATCCCAACAAGTCTAAAATTAAAATTATATAAAACAATTATTATCCCAACGGCTACTTATGCTTCAGAAGCCTGGCGATTAACTCAACAACCAATCAAGAAACTTCAAGCATTTGAAATGAAATGCCTCAGAAAAATTATAACACCCACTGGATGCAACACAAGACTAATAATCAAGTAAGAATAGATTGAAACTTCCCAGATAATATAATAGATACAGTCATTAAGCATCAACTGAGATAGTGTGATCATATTCAGAGAATGGCCCCTCATAGACTCCCATATTTATCTCTGAATGAAGAAAAAGACCTAGAGGCAGACCAAGAAATACTTGGAAAAAGTTGCTGAAAGAACATTCCCCATCTACCCAGCTATAGAGTCAAGATTGAGATGGCTAAATATCGCGATAAGTGGAGAACACACACACACACACACACACACACACACACACACACACACACACACACACACACACACACACACACACACACACACACACACACACACACACACACACACACACACACACACACACACACACACACACACACACACACACACACACACAAAAAAAAAATTTCCCATTGCCACACCTTTGCAACGCATCGAAACTAGGCGTGGTAAAATGTTCTATCTTCTTGACTGGTCTTCTTACCAAATGATGGTTTTACAACCTGTTTAATCGTATCAGTATCATTCTGTTAAAAATTTGTAACCTTAAGCTTCAACAAGTGATAAGCAGAGTCCTCGATATTTTCTGCCCTAACCGGCTCTATTTAGATATTGCCTATACATATTTTACTTCCGGTTGTTCTTTGCAGGCAGAACTATGGTTTACAGAAACTTCCATTTTTGAAATGGAAGTTTCTGTGTGTCTACCACTGCCATTAACAATGCCTGCTTGGTTAATCAAGTGATTCGAGTATTTCCTCTCCAAGCAACTGGCTATGAGTTCGAATCTCGCCGTGGACACAAATACTATAGGAGTGTCTTTAGATGGTGAATGAATTTCATTGTCCAGTATGAAGTCTGAAGTGGCTTGGAAGAGTTTGACGTGTGATCTCTAGAACAAGATTCTCTAGAGCTTGATTATCTAACTCTTGCTTGTATAAATGCACTATAGCCTAAAAGTCTTTCGTGAATAGGATTTACATAAAATTTTTATTTTATTTTTATTTTATTTTTTAGCTTCATTATTCCGCTTCAGAGGGAAATTCATTATAGTTCGATTCTATTTAGTAAATAGAACTTTTCTAGACTTTTTTTTAAGTCGAATTCAGAGTTAATCAATTTTTTTCTCTCTCTAGAGATACCCCTGTTTTTAATGCCTGTATTCAAACAAATCGACCTTAGGACTCATACATGAATACATATAAATACTAATTAGGGTTAGAAAATATCGCCTTTTTCTTAACCGGCCACAATGCCTATCGGTTCCACAAAGTTAGGGCTAAAAGGATCGACTTCTCTCTGTTGAAATGGGAGAAAGGGACCGAGGTACTTGGAGAGTTTATTTTATTAAAGATATATACAACTTTTTAAACATCTTCGTCATCTATTATAATAACTTCGTTATTTGTAAATGAAAAGGTATACGATATATTTTTGAGCTTCGGCAATTCTGTGGTTATGTTGAATCCTTGAGAGTTCCGGTATAAAATCACATCATTTTAAGAAAGAAAAAAAAATTTAAAGTTTTCATTTCTCTAATAGTATATTAACACTTCTTCGGCAGAGTTTGTTAGAGCTCAGTTAAACAACAGGAAACATTTATTGTACTTAAGCTGGAATGGATCAGTCTGATAACGTTTTATCTTTTAATTACGTAGTCTTTACACCGGAGCGTTCAAGGTATACATTTTTGTTCACTGATTATATTGATATAGATATAATGTCTACACTTATTATTGAAAAAAAAAAAAAAATGCGAAAATAAATTTTAACTCGCTAAAATTTATCTACACTTATTATTAAAGAAAAAAAAAGCGAAAATAAATTTTAACTCGCCTTTGTATTATGAAATCTTTTTTTAAAAAATAATTTTTTTTTCTGAAAGCGAAAGCTATTTGAGTATTCGTCTGAATATAATACTTAAAAATTAAGTGCGCGACTAAACAATCAGTGAGATGAATAGAAAAAGTATTTGTTGAAAATATCTAGATTATATTCTCATATATCAAGATTCACTTTCAAAAGCTTTCTTCTGCTTAGAATTATCATGATAAAGAAGTCGAGATGGAAATAAAAAATAAAAAAATAAATAAGTAAATCGCCTGCCACAAACAGCCATTCGAGGTCGATTAGGTGTTAAGGCTGCAGGCCAGAATGATATAAAAATCCCTGGTGACAATACCAGGTGTCATAGAGATTTACTAGAAAAAAAAAATAAACAAGAAACGAAAGAACGAAATACTGAACATCTGGTTCACCTGATAAAAAATAATTGAACGTGCACTTCGCAGAGTCGTATACGACTCTATGACGTGCAGAATGAACACACTTCAAATGAATGCATATTCTCATCCGATTATATAAACAAAAATGACTATACTGATCTTTACACTACATAATGCACATCTTTCCAGAAAATATCACTTTTACGGTTGTTTTGCATTTTTTTTTTCTTCTGGCTTACGAATTTGATTCTCTATAAAAACAAATAAATAAAAATAAATAAGAAAAAACGTGATTCTAACTCTATAAAATGATACAGAAATAGCAAATTAGTATTGTTTATTTTAGCTAGTAAAGAATTTGTATCTTAGTAAATGGTCAATATTTAAATTCCAAAATACTAACAATAAATAAATTATGGAATTAAAAAAAAGAAACATAGGAGATGGCGCTATACACAGTATGACGTGATGCTATGCTGTAATTTCTTTTTAATTTATATAAGTTGTATTTGTCACGGATATCCACTATTTTGAGTTGTTTCATAAATATTCGTTGGTGGGACGTGCCTGAAGAAGCATTTTGATCACATTCTGAAATTTTGGGTGAGTATTCATTATCAAATCTCTAGTTCAGCAGAAAGCAGTCTGCTAAGCCTATTTTTATCACCCTCGCGTAGTTTCTAGTAGAAAGTATATTTTGTATACATTAATAGATATTAGAATAAGGATTAGTTGAAACTCTGGTACTAAACACACGTACTATGTGTTTGTTTTGAATTAAAATAGTGCTTATAAATTTTAGATAATTAATAGTGTTAATTCCCTGAAATTACTAATGTTAATTAAAGGTGGCATAAGAACTAAAGGTAACCTACGGTTTTTGTATACTAATACAAGAAGCATTCGAAATAAGAGGGAAGAGTTTTTTTGGTATTAGTCAGTGCGATCTCGCCAAAAGTTATTATTATTATTATTATTATTATTATTCCTGATACCTCCAAGGAGTCCGAAGACTCATCGCGGGAGGACATCTTCAACTGTCTCTACACCTTACCTCTACTACGAATCAACGCCATCTACCGCCCACCTCCAACACCACCACAACTAGTAATTTTTGTCTGTAAATTGCGTGTGTTCTGAAGGGCCGATTTGAATGTATGCGGGATGAAAAACCCGAGTTTCCGGGAGAAAAAACCCTGCTACCTCCGTATGAGATCGGCTAACTCACCATCGATTGAAATCGACCAGATAAAGATTCCTCCCATCGCGACGAGAATCGAACTTAGGCCTATTCCAATCGAAGGGCGCAATGTACCGTCGTTCTTCCAATTGCGCTACGGAGGCGTATAGGCATTAATGAAACTTGACTGGCAGCAGAAGATGTGGTTACCGGAATTGAATGTGATGAGAGTATTTTCAGAGCGGATGGATATGATAGAACAGGGGGAGGAGTACTGCTGAAGAACTCTGCGGGGTTAAAAAAAAAAAAGATAGTAAGAAGACAGACATGTAAATGGTAGTTCATTTGAGGCAATCTGGTGTGAAACAGTGGCCAACGGAACAAAATATACAGTTGGCTGCTACTATAGGCCAGGGGATGGAGGTACGAAGGGTGATGTGGAAGAGATGCATGAGCAAATTAACGCAATGAGTGCAGGTCGAGTAATTATTATGGGGATTTTAAATACGGAGATATTGAGTGGAAAGAGGAAAGATCACATGGCAGAAGGAAATGGAATTCATATACCTTCTAAGAGATAAATATTTGAAACAGCATATCAATGAAGGGACTCGTGGTGTGAGGGTGTTGGATCCGTTCATAGATTCAGATCTGTTCATAAATAAGGTATCCACGTTACCTCCGCTTGGTGAGAGTGATCATGCGGTATTGGCTTGGAAGGATGCAAAATTTGTGAATTTTTTTTCTTAAGAGATATATATATACGGAGCTACAGGTAGGTGATAATAACAAGCTTTAGAGGCATCTTACAACCGTCTCATGGCATAAGAAATTGCAGGGGAAAGATGTTAGAAGTGCAGCGATAGTCAACGGGTCAAGGAAGCAATATCGGAATATATTCCCACAGTTAGGAAGATAAATACGGTAGGATTAGATGGATGAATAGTAGTATTAGGCGTTATATTCAAAAAAAAAAAAAAAAATTATGGAGGATTTACAAGGAGAAAGGCGATCAGCAAACTCCCGAGCAGCAAAAAGTCAGGCCAGCAAGGTTACCAGCATAGTAAGGAAGGCTAAACCAGATTATGAGAAGACCTTATCCAAGCAGGGAAAAGAAAATTCCTAAGAATTCTTTTTCTACGTGGCAAGTAAAAGGCTATTGGAAGAGTAACTTTAGTGGGTGCTGATGATAGCGAGGTGACTGAGTCAGATGTCATAGTAGAGTTGCAAGACACAGACATATCCGAATGAGGATATATCTGTGTCTTATGTAGCAATAACTGATATAAAAATTGAGGTTAATGAATCAGAGGTACTTAGGCAAAATTTACATTTTTGCAAAATTTAAATGCAAATACTGCTGAGTTTAGATGGGCTATCTGCTCGGGTATTTACGTGCATGTGCAAAGGAATTGTCAATATCTCTTACTTGGCTGTTTAACTTAAATTTGAGCTCTGGTAAGCTTATGGAGTGGAAGAAGGATAAAACAATTCCTTTACATAAAGGAGACTTTAAGACGGTATAAAATTATACACCAATCACCATCTCGGGAGTGGTGGTAAAAGTACTGGAACAGTTGGTCAAAGACAGAATTTATGATTGGTGGATGAGAATATGATACTCCATGGGAGGCAGCATGATGTTTTTTAAAGGTCGGTCTTGTCTTAATAATGTATTAACTTTTTATAATAGAGTGGCAGCTGAGTTGGACAAGGGGAATGATTATACAGTTATACTGCTGGATTTTGCTAAGGCGTTTGATAGGATTACTCGATGGAATAATGTTACTCAAATTGAAACAAATAGGGATGGATATTAAACAGGTGATATGGATATGAGGATGTGGATACGAGAGTGGCTCATGGACAGATACCAACAAGTAGTGTATGGAGGCGCTCTAATACCTCCCATATCATGTTCTGTTATATGTTAAAATTTTGCATTTAGAGTTTAGACTCTAAATGTAAATTAAGGTTAGACTGACAGTTTCATAATAGCACAAATATTTCGTATTATAAGCAGAATAATCCCGAAAACTAAGATTTTCTCTTATTCCGTAATATCCTTCAAATAATTAAACCTTAATTAACAGTACTTCTGATTTTTGGTATTATTAAAGGAATAATAATAATAATAATTTTTTTTATTGATTTCTAAAATATTTACACAATTACAATAATCGTGTTTAGTGACATTCCAGCTTGTAATTTTTACAAAATTCAGCACTAAGTGCTGCATATGTGATTAATTTTTTACATAGCATTTTAATTAAAATTTTGATAATAATACTTTTTTGCATCTATATTTACAACACATTTTCTTCTAATATTAACAATGAAGATTACACGGAATTTTTGAATAATAGATGATAATAATAATAATATGATAATGTCTCAGATAAATTACATACATATGATTATTACAGACATTTTTTGCATGTTTACACATTATGTATAAAATAACAATTTTTCTATTTTTATCGTACAGAGTGTTTGCATATTTACAATTAATGCATATTATACTTGATGCTCTGTACATTAGCAGTTTAAAGCACATTATTTCTTTTCAATAGTTTTTTTCTTTGGATACAAATTCATATACTATATATATATATGTATATATGTATCTTCATTATTATTATACACCGTACTGACTGTTTTGTTACATAATTTGCAGTCTTTGATTGTGAAGATTACGTGTGGATGAATGATGCGGATTAATCCCACCTACTTCGAAGCTTAGGTTAATTTTCATGAAGAGAGTGGGATTAGCCTTCACTATTTATGCTGTTGTTACTGTTTATGGATAGGATGTAGGCATTGGATGCTGGTGATTTGTGATGTGTATATTAGTGTTAATGGTATATTAACTTTGTTGGTATATTTTCCAGAGTTCGTGTTTTAATGTTCTGTAGTTCTCTATGTGTTTTAAATTTCTTGGTAGGTTGTTGAGTAGCATGGGTATCTGATGTGATCTCATCAAAGAACCATATGAATTGTTGAAGGGTGTAGGGATGTAGAGAGCTGTTGTGGGTCGTGTTATACGATGTGTTTCTGTTGTTTCGATAGGTGATGTTGAAGTAATTCCTTAGTAATGTTATCTAGTGTTTCATATTTTTAATGCTCAGGATTCTGTGTATCGCCATGTGTTGGTCGGATATTGGCGTTGCGTATAAGGTGTCCGAATCACCGTTGACACAATTTTCCTATGTAATATTTATAATTTTAATAATAAAATAATTTTAATAAATAATAATAATAATAATAATAATAATTTTATTTTTTTTATTGCTAAAATATTTATACATACAATAAACATCTTGTGTGACATTGCACCTTATAATTTTACAGAGTTCAGCACTAAGTGCTGCAATTCCTACATTGGATTTCAATTAAATTTTTCAATAATACTTTTTTGCCTTTATATTATGTATTTACAACACATGTTCTTCTACTATTAACAATGAAGATTATACAGAATTTTTTTTATAATTTTTTATTTTATTTTATTTTTTAAAGTTTGAGAAAGAGTGATTATACATACAAATTTCTGCATTTGCTTATAAGGATTACTTGTAGATGAGTGAGGCAAGTTAATCCCACTTACTTCGAAGCTTGGGTTAGCTTCTATGAAGAGAGTGGGATTTAGCCTTCACTATTTGTGTTGTTGCTACTGTTTATGTATGGGATGTAGGCATTGGATGCTGGTGATTTGTGATGTGTATATTAGTGTTAATGGTTTCTTAACTTTGTTGGTATATTTTCCAGAGTTCGTTTTTTAATGTTCTGTAGTTATCTACGTGTTTTAACTTTCTTGGTAGGTTGTTGAATTGCGTGGGTATCTGATGTGATCTCACAAAAGAACCGTATGAGTTGTTAAAGGGTGTGGGGATGTAGAGAGTTGTTGTAGGTCGTGTTATACGATATGTGTCTCTGTTGTTTCGATAGGTGATGTTGAAGTAATTCCTTGTTAATATCATGTAGTGTTTCAGGTTTTTAATGCTCAGAATTCTGTGTATCGCCATGTGCTTGTCGGATATTGGTTATTGCATGTAAGGTGTCCAGATCACTGTTGACACGAGTTTCCTATGTAGTGTTTCTAATTTTGTTAGGTGGCTGTTTGATGTATTTGAATCGACTGTTATTCCGTATCTGAGTAGGGATCCGAAGATACCGTGATATAGGAGTTTTTTTTTTTTATGTTGGGTGGGATAATGTGTTTAACTTGGAAGAGTTTGGCTGCGATGATCCGGAGTTTGGTGTGTAGGTATTCTATATGTTTTGTCCATTTAAGGTGGGAATCTATATAGAGACCGAGGAATTTTACGTCTGTTACACGTTCGATTTCGGAACATTGGCAGGTATTTTTGTTGTTAATGCAGCGGTGTGTGACAATGTATCGATAGTGATGCGGGACGTATGATTCTTGGGTTGTGTATTATCAACATCTGTGTTTTGGTGCCGTTGATTAGCATTGCGTTTTGGTGGAAGTATGTTCTGATTTCGTTTAGGTTTTGGTGTGCTTTGCAGAGAGCTGTGTTAATGTCTGTGTGGATTGCTAGTAGTGCAGTGTCATCTGCGTATTGAAATATTTGACTTCTTATGGATATGTTATGAACATCGTTAATGTATATGTTGAATAAAGTGGGTGATAATATGGCACCTTGAGGTACACCGTGTTTTACTTGTATACTCCGACTGTGACATATACCTATTTTTGTTACTTGTGTTCTGTTTGAGAGGTAGTTCTTGAACCATGTATGCAATGTTCCTCTTATACCTGTTGAGTATAGTTTGGTGAGTAGTATGTCATGTTCAAGTGTGTCAAATGCTTTGGTTAGGTCCAGCAGTATAAGGACAGCATACTTGTTTTTGTTGAGAGCTTTGTTTATTATGTCGGCGATGTCTTCTAATAAAGTAATGGTGCTTTTTGTTTTCTGAAAGCCGTATTGGTTTTGTGAGATGATGTTGTACTTCTGTAAATAGTTCTGTAGTCTGGTGTGTGTTATTTTTTCTAAAATTTTTGAGATGACTGGTAATGTAGTTATTGGTCTGTAGTTCTGAGTATCGTTTCTTTTGCCGTGTTTGTATATTGGCGTAATTACTGCAGTTTTTAGTTGTTGTGGAATAATGCCTGTGTCGAATATTATGTTCACGTTTATATTATATAAAAAAATTATATAATTTTTTAATAATAATAATGTTTTATTACATTATTTTTCTTGTTACATAGTAATATTATATTAATGATATTATCACATAATAATAATAACAATAATAATTTTCTTTGTTTCTTTTCTTTGGGAGGCATTTGTGATTTCTTCCTCGAAGCTTTGCAGAGCTTATCTGAGGAAGATAATAAGTGGCGGTGATTATGTTTCTATACCGGTCGCAATCCAGGTGTTGATTTTACTGTTTCTTGGTACATGTTTGGAAGACTTTAACTGCTATTTTGCAGCTTAACTTTTTTATGCAAGTAGGGTTGGATTTGAACTTGTCCTTGGAGTGGTGTTTTTTTGAGTGGGGTTTGTCATAGGTTTTGTGTGTGTGTGTGTGTGTGTGTGTGTGTGTGTGTGAGGGAGAGATAGAGAGCAACAGGAATTTCTCTAATTTTCACTCTCGCTATAATATTTATATAGTGCCTATTTCAGCTCCGTATGTCTCTAGGTTTCTGTCGTCGAACGGCAGTTTATTTATCATGTCAAGTATGTAAAGTTTCGGGTGGCTTTGCCGTGGTGATTGTTGTACTTATATGTTATGTGGTCTTGTTATTTGATATGTTGTTCTGGTTACTCTATAGCAGTGGTCGCCAAAGTGGTCGATATAACATTGTTAGTGGTAGATTCGTGCTCAGGGGTAGATTGGGGTCGATAGAAAAACATAAGACATCATTGTATGGGTAATATTTAATTCGATTAACTTGGATTACCTCCATTCTGAATGACAACGCAATTAAGAGTGACTCGTGGGAACAGTGACATGAATAGGACCTATAAGATGGAGCAAGGTCATGAAAATAGTTACAGAAGCCAATAAAGTAGGCCAAAACGACGTATTTACCAATAAACGGATGTGTGGTTCCCGTCCGGCCGGCGCGGTGGGAGCGAGATTGCAACACGCGCGCAGGTGCTTATTTACTTATACCTACACGTATTCGATCCCAGTCTCATTTTTGTGCATCGACATACAAGTGAGCGTTAATATTCTAAAATTCATCAACATACATATTACATAATATTAAAATTACATAATAGTAAAATAGAAGGGGTCGATAAAAAGTCCAGAAACTCTTGAAGGGGTCAATGGTCAAAAATGTTTGGCAATCCCTGCTCTATAGATTGGACTGTAGTAATGTTTTAACATGACTGTGTAGTGGCATAAGTGTTTCACCTTAAATATTTTGTGTTTTTTCCGTGCTGCCTGCATACGTGTGGGTTGTTCTCAGAATATCAGTTTTACCATTTTGTTTTGCAACCATTGCAACCTGTTAAGTCTGTAGTCTGTGCAGAATGCATATGATGTGATTGCGTATCTTAAAATGTTTTCACATAATGCTTTATAGATTAGTATTTTTATGTGTGTCGGGGTAATGTCTTTTAATCGGTATAGTTTGCTTTCTATTATCCTAAGCTTGGTGTGTAGGTAGTTTATATGGCTATTCCAACTTTATTTATTGTTAATTATAGCATACTATAGCAAGTCAGCGTGAATGGCAGGGCAACAGTCTGCCCTTTTGCTTCGAAAACAGTTAAATGAACTGAAGAAGAATCCAGTAGAGGGATTTTCTGTTGGGCTCATGGATGGTGATGACATCTACAAATGGGAAGTTCTTATTATTAGACCTCCAGGTACCTTGTGTGAAGGGGTTTCTTTAAAGTTCATATTTTCCAAAAGAATATCCTTTTCGGCCACCAAAGATGAAATTTGTTACAGAAATCTGGCATCCAAACATTGATAAAAGTGGGATGTCTGTATATCAATCTTACATGAACCAAGTGATGATAAGTTTGGTTATGAGAAGGCATCAGAACGTTGGTTACCTGTTCATACTATGGAGACAATACTGAATTCAGTTATTTCTATGCTTACAGATCCTAATGGATGGGTCTCCAGCCAATGTAGATGCAGCGAAAGAATGAAGAGCAAATTACACCGAGTTCAAGAGGAAAGTAGCATGGTTTGCCAGAAAAAGTCAAGAAGATCTTTAGGAATAATATAATTAGGTTGTAAATTTGGTTCAGCAAGGGATGTGCCAGTGTCAAGTGATTGGAGCAAGGTTCATAATTTTCCTACCAAATACCTGTTCAGTGACTGGCCAGCAACATTCACAGATGTTCTCTAATTCCGGCTGATGTCCTCAATTGTCTTTATTTCAGTAATTTAACCTACCTATGAAGTTAAATACCTCAGGTATTTGTTCTTTTGTTTTTTTAAATATTTTATTTAAGTGGATTTATACTGGGCTAACAAAATGTTACCCCTTTCCCTGTTTGTTGTCATTTCTTGTTAATACTTCCTTGGTAACTTTTTGCTGGCACAGAATCTGAACTTTTCAGTGCAAGTGGGATTCTATCCATGTTCACATTATGGAGTGATTGAGACGTTCATGCTTACCGTTTTGGCAAAGTGCATTGTGTCAAGAAGGGCAATGTTAATTCTGTACAGAAAAGAGTGTCTGTCTGTGTTCACTGGGCATCTACAGATGCCGTATGGTCACTCCGATGCTCGACGATGTTCCACACTAGGCCTCGCCATGTATCCTGTTGTTTGCCCTTCTGGCAGCCTCAACTCTCTGAAGATCAGTCACCCCACACACGCCATCCATCCATCTCATCGATGGTCTACCCCTGCCTCTTTTTGTTACAGAAAAAGAGTGCACAGTTTTAAATGCTGTATAAACTTCCTTAAAAACTTTCAACAAATCAGTCACTGATCTTCACCTTTGTACAGTTTTACAGTTGTTTCGCCTCACATGTATTGAAATAAAATTGCCATCGATCCAGATCCAGAATTTATTATTATTATTATTATTATTATTATTACACAAACATCTGGGTCAAGACTCATCGAGGTAGCCAATGGTAAGAGGCATTCTAGCAGAGATAATGTTTACCATACCTCATCTTAAATTGGTTCAATGTTTGTGCACTCGCCACTCATTCGGCAAAACATTCCACTCACTAAACACTCTCCATGCAAAAAGAGTCTTGCCTCCTCACTGTCTTATGTACCACACCTTTATACAACTTCCAAGAATGACTTTTTGTCTCTATATCATACCCTCCTTCAACCTTTTGAAAAATATCCTTGGTATCTATCTGATAAGCTCCTCTTAACAATTTGTAAATTTATATACCCCAATCATATCGTCCCTCCTCCGCCTGTTTACCTGACTCTGCAGATTACATTCAGTCAGCTCTATTTCATAGTCAGTATTCCACAAACTCAATACTGCGTTTGTTATCAGCCTCTGGACGTTTTCCAGAGCTTGTTTCTCACCTACAAACGTAGGTGACCAAATTGGTGCGCACTAGTAGTCCAGATGTAGTCTAATCAAAGTTTTTACAGTGGAATGACCACATCCTTATCTCTACGTATCAATGTTCTTCTTCTTAGTATACTGGCATTTCTTAGTACTGTTTTTATCACTTTTGCAATTTGTCCTTTGAACTTCAGTTCTCTCTGCACCAATATCCCAAGATCATTCTATTCCTCCACCCCTGTAATACAATGCTTCCAATATGATATAGAGCAGAGTTTCTAAGCCCAAGGACCAGTAAAATGCCTAAAACAATTCTACGGACCACTAAGTTATGTGATTTTTTTAATATATGTGGGGGACTACTAACATTTACATATACATTTACAAACAACATATACATATTACATTTACAAACAACATTTACATATTACATTCACATATACATATACAACATTTTACACATACCTAAAAATTTACAAATACATATGGAAACATAATTAAGTTGGAAGTAAATGATTAAAAGTGTATCATCACTGAACAAAGTTTTAATTTTTATTAAACAAATAAAGTATCAGTTTCCGATTTCTTGTGGGCAAATGAATGGGAATATCAGCACCGTTCCTTCTCCCCATTCATCTGCCCACAGCAACATTTATATTTTATGTTATCCCCATTCATCTGCCCACACTCATCAAGCTCACCCCACAAACAATATTTTTAATGCCGTTGGTACCATGGGCAAATGAATGGGGAATGTCAGCGCCATCCCGCTGATACCTTCATCAACATCTGTTCACAACGACGTTTATCTTTAATCCCCATTCATCTGCCCACAGCAACTTTTATATTTTATATGTTATCCCCATTCAACTGCCCATACTCATGAAGCTAGCCCCACAACAACGTTTATCTTCACGCACTCTCTGATTCGACCAGCGACATGTAAACTGTTCCATTCGCTAAGTGCGTTATGATATAAGGGAAAAATGCTGTTCTTATCTTATTCCATTCATCATAATACTGAATACGAACTTGACATCCATGGATTCCATCATGGATGACATCCCTTGTCCTGTCCAAACCATTCCCTGCATATACCCAAAAATTTCACTCAGAACATCCCAAAGCCATTAATGTCCCTCCCACACACTTCCGGCCGATACAAATCGCGCCTATTTCCCTGAGAAGTTTTCCATGACCAGCAAAAAAAAAATGTAAGACATCCTTATTAGATATATGAAGAGCCAAAGGCTTGAAACCGGTCTGGGTAGTGACCTCTCATAATGTGGAACAGTAATACAGCTCCTAGGAGCTAAGTTCACATTATGGGTAAATATCAAGAATAGTGATCGGAGCTTGCTCCACCTTTGACATGAGTTGCCTCAGCTTGCACTACCTTAAGGGTCAGTTGCTGCAGTATCCAGGTATTTGCTTATGCTTGGAATCGCCGAACTTTATATAGTTTCTACTATATTCGGCATGAAACTCTTTGAGTTTCTTATTCGGCTAAGAAACGACATGGGATGTAATATCCCTTAACTTAAATATGTAAGCCATCCTGTTATGTGAGTCATTCCTAATATGTATAAACAGTCCAACCCACGATGTCAGTCGCAAAGTGGCATTCACGTGGTAGGGCGAATTCCCCCAGCAACCGTATCCCGTATATACCGTACGCATTTGATTTGTACTAGTCGTGTTATTATGATGGTGCTTTTAATTATATCCGTCCTGTTTTATCCAGAGGCACAACAGTGGTCATCGTAAATCTGGCAGATTCATTAATCGTGTGGTGGTTTTATTTATATCCGTCTTGTGTGCTGCTTGTATTCGTTACGTTCTGATGTGTGTTTCTGTACAATCCATGACCGTACGGATGTTATCTGCATGCGACGGATTCGGTGTGCTCGGCCGCATATTCCCGCAAGCGACAGTACGAGATACGGAACTTCGCTAAATGGGACGCTGGCTGCTATCCTAATCCTCGCCAGCAGAGCTGAGCCTCACCGTGATGTCACTTTGTGTAACTGTCGTTTCATCCCTGATTTTGT
Organism: Typopeltis vanoorti; assembly: GCF_054136105.1. Lineage (NCBI taxonomy): Eukaryota > Metazoa > Arthropoda > Arachnida > Uropygi > Thelyphonidae > Typopeltis > Typopeltis vanoorti. The sequence continues at coordinate 98,124,805 of NC_143564.1, forward strand.
CCGATACATTACTAATGCACAACACCAGTTTTTTTTTTCTTTCTCTCGAATGCATTTATTTTGTCGTAGGCATCAAGAACAGTTAAAGAATTTCCCTGAAGGGAGAGATTTAGTTCATTTAATTTCGAAAAAAATGTCTGAAAGATAGGATAGTCCTGATAACCATGCTTCGTCAACAAGGAGTGATGCAATATTAGAATTACGTTCATTTACAAACAATAAAACTTCGTGCCTTAATTGAAATGATCTTGTTAGTACTTTGCCCTTGGAAAGCCAGCGAATTTCAGAATGAAGCAAAAGTTGTATATGTTCACTGCCCATTTCATCGCAGAGTACTGAAAATAACCTGTTATTTAACGGTCGAGTCTTAATAAAATCAACTAGCTTTACAGCCTTGTGTAGTACAGTTTTAAATTCTGGTGGCATTCCTTTGAAGGCTAACGCTTCCCTATGTATGAAACAATATACCCGATTATATCCGGAGCCACTTCCTTGACCACAGAAACAAACATTTTTCCCACTGGATCCATTTGTGTATTATGTAATTATTGAGAATGTGAAATATTTCTTCTCCAGTTGTTCGGGATGACAAAGTTCTACAAAACAGAATATCATCATGAATGTTGTTAACATGCGCATATCTTAGGTAGTATATTAACTGCGCATCATTTGTAACATCAGCGTCTATTTGTAACGCATAATAAGGGCTCTTCTTAACTCTTTCGATTAATTGTGATTCTACGTCATCTGCCATATCATTCTGCGACCGACAGTGTCATTTGAAAGAGGAATCAAATTAACATCTTTTAGTAACTTGTTGCCAAACATAGTTTTTACCACATCTTTTATAGCTGGAAGTGGTAAATTTCCCCCGATAGAATGAGGTTTCCCTGTTTTCGCTATGCGCAAACTTAAGAGATAGATGCTTCTAGCGCCTTGCTATTAATCGAACCCATGACCGAAACTGCATCTTTTCCATGATTTAATGTTGCTAAGCGTCTCTGAAATTGGCTTTTTTTTTTTTTCAATTTGCTTATTTTTCACATCACAATGTTTAGTTTCTAAATGTCGGAGTTTCGCAGGTTTCATGCATCCGTTCGTCAACACTTCATAACACAAAACACATTAAGGTTTCTGTTCACTTTCATCTCCACACCAAGTAAACCCGAATTCCAAATATGAAGAGTTATATTTCCTACTGTATTTGTTCTTTAATTTTCTTCTACTTTAATAGTATCATATTTCCTCGCCGTTACAACACGTGTATCGCAATTATGGTTAGCATCACCTGTTTCATTTGCTCTTCTTTTCAAAGTCCTAGTTCTAAGCCACTTTTCCATTATTAAAAAATGTTTCCGAAAAATATATAAATATATGAATACTGCGGTTAACTCACGACACACTTTGTCCAAGTATCATTTAGCACTTCTGAAGGTATACTGAGCCTTGTTTGAAAGAGGAAAACCTTCAATAATAAAAATCAATAAACAACAAGCAATTGGTTGAAATGTGGATAGCATTTACTTCAAATCTGACAAAACAGCAAGGAAAGGCAGAAGCAATAAAACTATATTGTTGTCCACTTCACCCCTCTTATTATCCATCATTCTGCCGCTACAAATTATTTTAGTCCCAGAATGACTAAAGTAATAAAAGAGGGGTGAAGTGAACAACAATATAGTTTTATTGCTTCCACCTTTGAACATTCTGACGCTATTTGTTTGATTTCAATAATTTAAAAAAAATTATATATTTATTTAATTGATTTAAGTCTGGTTGCGGACCACCTGTCCCATCGTCGCGGATCACCTGTGGTCCGCGGACCACAGGTTGAGAAACATTGATATAGGGCATTGCATTTCTGAGATCCAAAGTGCAAAACCTTACATTTACTGGTGATGAATTGGCATCCCGGCTTGTCTACCTACATAGCTACTCTATTCAAATCGCTCTAGATCATTGGTACATCTATATCATTCCTAATAATTTTCCCAACTTTGCAGAATCTGCAAATAGCTGAATATCGGCTTGCAAATCACTCGCAGTATTATTAACAGACAAACAAATTAAACAGTAGTGGGCCTAGAACAGAACCATGTGGAACTCCACTGCTAACTCCCCTCCTCAGAGAACAGCTGTTTGCTATCTATTAGAAAGCCAATTTCCTATCCAATCAACCAACTGATATTCAATCCCATTTGCCCTCATTTAAACACCAATTTATTATGTAATAGTCTGTCAAATTTCTTTACAAAATCCAGAAATATTATCGTATATGAATCACCCTTATCCAGAACTGTAGTTACCTTATTATGAAATGTAAGTAAATTAGTGAAACAAGAACCCCCTTTAACAAACCCATGTTGACCTCTATACAGAATAGAACTGAAAGTACAAATTAGTCTCAAGTAATGCAATCATCGAACTGAATGGGCTTTAAATCGATGTCTTTTTTCTAAATTTAATTCCTGAAAATCCTTCTAAGTAATCCTTTGTGATCTTTAGTGATATGAAGTTTATTGACATTCTCGTATTGACATTTTCAGACATTCTCGCAGTGCGTAAGCTTCTTGGTGTATGTTTATAATGTCTAAGAAAATCGAATCGCCCGCCGTGACTTCTTGGGTCAAGGCTCCACAATCAACGCGAGTATATACTGCCAACCCTTAAGGAACTGCGTCGTGCGAACCAGAATAAACGACGTGGCATGCTTACCAGGGGCTCTGTTTTGATTCATGATAACACCCGCCCACACACGGCCGGCCTAACAACAATTTCTCGCCACCTTCGGCTGGGAACAATTCCATAATCCCTCATATAGTCCTGACCTCGCGCACAGCGACTTTCACCTGTTCAAACATCTGAAATCTTTCCTTGGTGGCCGGCGGTTTTAAGATGACGACGATGTCCAAGAAGCAGTCAATACGTGGTTTGCGTCACAGGCGGCAATCTTCTAGGACGAAGGTATACAGCTCTTGATGCCCCGTTATGATAAGTGCCTGAACAATGGTGGAAATTATGTAGAAAAATAGTGAAAGATGTCCTCTGACAACCCATTGGAACTTACTTTCTGAACGTCCCTCGTATATTCGAGATTTCTGTGTCAACAGAATTCGTCATATCGAAGTTGTGTGTGCTGGTGAGAAACAACAACATGAAAAAAAAAATCAGTTAACCAAGCCGTGACGATAATTTTTAGAAGAAATATGTAGATCCAAAGAACAAAATGCCCTCAAAAGTTAGCTATGTCAATAGGACATTATCTGATACTGATTATGTGTGACACGAGATTACTGGTATGAAAAACACAAAAATTCTGGCTTCTGTGACCAAGCGCCAAGTGGGCTCTTAGTAACTCAAATCACGTATTATAGCTGATCTGGTTTCATCAGAGAACAAGGAATTGGAACTATTCGGTTTTATTCAGTGGAGTATCTGGAATAGAGCATATCAATATGGAAGGAAGAAGAAGAAGAAGAGAGAGAGAGAGCGAGTTAATGGTAAAAGCAAGGAAATCTATTTTATAGCTGTTACCGAGGTTTATTGAGTGGATGGCGTGTCTACTTTCTAGTCAGCAAGCTGTAGGTTTGTGAATCTTGTAGGTGATAGATAATTTTCATGCATATCTCATCCAGACTGTATGAAACTACCACCATCTGGCCTATAAGAGGACTAAAGTGGCTTAAAGAAAGTACCATGTTTAGTTCCCTTATTACTGATTCTTGGATCACTTAAACGCTACTAATGTACAATAGGTTTGCAATTTTTCTTGGAAGGAGGAGGAGGAATTATTATTAAAAAATTATGTGGATGAAGTCGAAGATTCCACAAAACAAATTATGTTATATTTTAGTTTTTTTGAGTTTTTATTATGCAGTTCAATTAATGGGTGAGTGCATTACTTTGATAGGGTACAACTTTCTAAACTTCTGTACCGAAGTTAATAATTAATATTAATAATTAATAGTTAATAATTAATATTCGAAAAGGAAGAAAGCGAAAAGCTGTAAATCAAAAATCGAACTTCAATTTCTGACAATGCACTGAACATCATATACGACAATATATCATATCTCGTACAACAAGAATGAATGCATCATCCTTGTATCTGTAGGATATTTTGCGGGATGAACCCGAGTTTCTGGGAGGAAAACCCTTCATCGTCGTATGAGACGGGCTAACTCACCTTCATTTGAAAAAGTCGTAGAATTGAAATTCAGGTCTTAAAAACCACAGGACATGGTCGATACCGACTGGACTACAGAGGCCCTGTATATATATATACTTTTATTTATTTATTTATTTATTTTGAAAGTGTAAATATTTAAATGTTTATGGAGAAATCTCCTAGTACCGGATTTTTTACCAATCATACCGAAAGTGTTCTGTGTAGTTTTTTTTTTTTTTTTTTTAAAGACAAGTATGTTATTTGTTGTTAGACTATTCTACAGCAATTATAAAACCATGAGTGATATTTTGCCTGTTTATTGCTGTTCAGTCCGAATTTTTTGAAGAATAGGAGGAATGGTGACAAGTTTGTGGGAGGAAATCCCTGCAGCTTCCACATGAGTCAGGCTAATTCACTTTTAATTTAAAATTTTTATAAAATTTCCTCGCGTTTTAGATATGGGATTCCAGCTCCCATGCCCTTCCAACCTTTAAAATAAAAGTTGTTTTTCAGGCTGCGCCAGGCGAGGAATGACAAGGGACGTTTTCTTTTTTTTTTTTTTTTCTACTTAAGAGAAGAGAAAGAAGTTCTTCCGTTCATGCGCTTATTATAATTCCAGTCTATCTGGATTGATTCACGGAAATATGGTATTTGAAGGTTTTACTCACATCTACCAAATAATCATCAGTTGGTTTATGTAGCACCATTACAGAGCAAAACGTTTCAGAATAACAGAATAATAACTCCACTCAGGCTGTATCGAGTTGAATGAAATTTGTTATTTAGGATTTCTGCTAACATTTCTCAAGTCACTCCAGTTATGGTTTAAATTGCCATTTCAACGGAAAAATTTGCCAAGACGATTCGAAACAATGCAAGCAACGTTACAAACAACAATAAATAAAAACTGCGTGATATGCATAATTAAAAAAAAAACGATAAGTTTAATTGGCATGATAATAAATTGCATCACTGTACACGAATAGCTTTGACAAACGTACTTTTAAAAATGATTACTTCGGATCCATTCACTGCTTTATTTATTTTGTGCTATTCAATGTTCCAAATCAATTTCTCAAAGTGTAATATTATTTTTGTTTCAATTTAACATTCAAGAAAATCTTCCCGCTTCTTATGGCTCACCCGATCTTTCCCATTATTATTTCTTGCCTTTTGCATCTTAAAGAGTTCATTTTTTCTTTTTCGTTTTTTTTGTGAATGTGCCTGTGGTTCATATCAAAATTGACTGGAACATATCTTGCTACAATTTTAATGAACTGTATTTAAATCAAGACGTTGTATATTAATTACACCAGCTAACGATGATTTCTCTCCCCTCCACAAACAAGCTTGAACTGTTTGACAGATCTAGATAGGCCGATTTGGAGTTTAGTCGATCTCCCTCCCTCTTAGAGCTATTAATGGTCTCACTCTCATATCCACGCAATTAAATGATTTCGCAGCATGGTAGTTTTGCAATTTTTATTTACTATTACTTACAGCTTAACCGATTTTAAATGGGTCCGGTCATTGCTGTAAAATCCTATCATTGCTTTATGATTCTCATGGCACAAGAGCTGTGAAATTATCTGACAAATGTATTCATGTTGTTTTTACATATCTCCTTTGAAAGCGGTCCTATTATGTCACTGTCAGCTACAACGTTTGGGAGCTTAAAAAGAACCTAATGTTGGAATAATACTTACGTGCTTTTATGTAAAGCACGTACTGTCCTTAGATTCACGTGAACTTGGAAGTAATTTTCTTTAACTGTAGTATAAGATAACACAGTCGGAAGCCAGCCAATTACAGAGAGGAGAATCGATAACCTTGGAACTGCATGAAGGTTGTCTAAGATAACAAACCGGTAATTAGAATTTGAAACTAAATCCCCAGCTGTTGTGTTTATTCTGTTCCATTTGATAATAAAATTGTTTTTAATTGGTATTCAGGCTGGGTTTTAAGGTCATTAGAAAAGGCAGCATTTAGTCTTCCTGTAAATCCTCGATTCGATAATGAAGTAGGAGGATGATTTAAATTAATACTCCCCCCCCTCCCCGCAAGTGAATGTTAATACAAATGATGTCGATATAAGTATTTAAGATATCGTCTGCTTCAGAGTGAGAATGCTGATCTATATTTTTTCTGTCGTCCCACATATATACAATCTATAGAGAATCGACTGTACATCTGAGTACTCTCAATAGCATGTAGAGAAGAACTTATGGACTTAGAAAGGGATGCTTTCATAGAAATGCCATATCATTACCATATCCGTTCGCGATATTGGTTAAAGACTGCATCGCCCAGAATTAACTGTAAGCAAACATTCTCATCTGATGGAAATGTGAGGGTACTAACACAAAGAGGTCAAAGGGTTCTGTGAAGGGTGGTATATTTTTTCTGTCGTCCCACATATATACAATCTATAGAGAATCGACTGTACATCTGAGTACTCTCAATAGCATGTAGAGAAGAACTTATGGACTTAGAAAGGGATGCTTTCATAGAAATGCCATATCATTACCATATCCGTTCGCGATATTGGTTAAAGACTGCATCGCCCAGAATTAACTGTAAGCAAACATTCTCATCTGATGGAAATGTGAGGGTACTAACACAAAGAGGTCAAAGGGTTCTGTGAAGGGTGGTACCAAATCAGTTTTGGGTGCGTTGATAATTTTTTGAAATTGTTTTGAACATAGTATATATATATATATCATCCAAGGTTATCGATGAAATATATATCTTCTTCTTTTTTGTGTGTCATCTCCTATCGGAGCTCGGCAACCACCCTGGCAAATTTTGAGCAATCCTCAGCGTCTCTGAACAGTCCTTTAGAACTCATGCCAGTCCACTGTCTGATGTCTTCCAACCAAGATTTTCTTCGTCTTTCTTGTCTTTTTCGATTTATACTCCCTTTTATAATCAATTGAAGTATCTTATATTTTTCATGACGAAGTAGATGATCAAGATATGCAGTTTTTCTTCTCTTTATAGTATCTAAAAGTTCGTGCGATTTCTCTATTTGTTGCAGTACTTCTTGGTTGGACGTTTTTGCTGTCCATGGGATTTTTAACATTCGTCTGTATGACCACATCTCAAAGGCCTCAAGTTTTTTTTATATATATTTTTTTTATCGATTCTGTTTTTAAAGTCCAGGTTTCTGCAACGTACAGCAGTACAGACATACATAGCATTTACTCATGCGTATTCTAAGCTCTAAATTTAATTTGCGGTTATACAGAGTTGATTTCATCAGGAGAAAAGTTTTTCCTGCCATTGCAATTCTAACTTTTATTTCCATTTCTGGATTGCATTCTTCATTTAACCAGCATCCTCTTCTTCCTCCCGGTGCATGTGTGTGTGTGTGGGGGGGAACAGAGTGTACAGTATTGTTTTAGCCCTAGCTATTCTCTTTCTTCCTTTTTTTTGGTAGTGGGGAAGATGGAAATCGGTGGCAGTTCATATACTTCAAATTATAGGACCTTCCATTATCAGTATACCTTAAACACCGCTCTCTTTGATATATTTCAGTGGGGTGAAGACAACCTTGTCAACTTCAGTGACACCAAAACACAATCCTGTTTTATTTCACTCAAGAAAGACCATGCTGCACAACCCCTCACCTTTGATAATAGTTATATCCCAACGTAACATCAGATACTTCGTCTTGGACTGACTCTCTTCTGGCATCCACAGCTCCAAGAAATTGGGTGTCCTTTTCCTCTCTCATTACTTCATACCTGTACAACTCCTAACACTGTATGAATCCCATCTGCCCTATCTTAGGATATTTTCTCACATATGGAGTAGTGAGCCAAAAACGTCTCTAAAAATGCTTAATATTAACAAGAAGAGGATCTGATTAATTGGTGCTCCCTCATTTGTCTAGTTCACTCCTATTTTAAAGTTTAATGGAATAAATACCGCACATATAAATAATTAAACAACACGTTTAATCACTCCCATATGTCATCTCAGTCACTGAGACATCGTCAGAAAACAATATTAAAATTGCATAAACGCACACAAATTTGCACAAAACAATAATTAGAAAACATTAGACTGAAAGCCAATAGTCCTATGATGGGCGTCCTCTATAGGCGCTGTTGGCTTGCCTTAACTGTGTTGGACGAGAGGCGTAAGAATTAAAAATTTCCAAATTTTGGGAAGTTTAATATGCCCGATAATTATTAAGATTAGGTTGATTTCTTAAATCTGCTACTGATTCTAAAAAAGTTTCAAATTTGTATTTTTGGGGTGAAGCTATATAGTAGTTTTTTCCATTTCATTCTGTGCAAGGTATCCAGAGCATGGTCAGCAAGCCCTGATTGACCATACTTATGGCGAGAGATGTATTTTTATGTTCTTGTAGACGGATGTTAGCAGATCCCCCAATTTGATCGTAATATGATAAGTTGCATCAACAAGGAACTTTGTAGATACCTGGAACAGGGAGAGGAGGTAGATGATCCTTGGGAGAGAGAGGATTTACTCGGCCAGCTTCAGATAAGGTTTGAATGCAATGCAGAGATTGTACGTTTTTAGAATTCTGGCTGTTTTTCTGAGGTGACCCGGATATAAGGAAGAACAATAGCATTATTATAGTCAGCATGTTGAGAGGGATGGGAGGAACAAAGTTCACTCCAGTCGCTTTCACATAGACTTTCTGTTTCTGCCTTATGTTTCTTCCACAGGAATTTTCACGGATGTTGATCTGCTGTATTGGCTGCCACGTTCCTCCACTTTCACTCAACTGCTGGTCAACATTCGTTTACTGTCCAGCTCCAAACATACCGAAAGAAATTATTCTTGTCGTCGTCTTTCATTCCATTTATCTCTGTTTTGGAAAACAATCTTCTTCCCTACGGTATTTTTTATTACTACAACCTCCAGTTGTTCAATATATATATATATATATATATATATATATATATATATATATGTGTGTGTGTGTGTGTGTGTGTGTATTAGCAGGTTCCTTTTTTCTTTTTGACTACTTGTCTATACACGGAACTAATGTTCTGTAGGTTTTGCAACCTTCTCATAAATAAAATAAATAAGCAAAAAAATTGGCCTCTGTCTTTCATTATTGCTGCAGTTTGCTGCATGATCCTAATCCTAATTTTTCATGGCATTCCTATCACGAAAGGTTGCCATTCCATAATATATTAATATAATGGATGGACATAATATTTTTTTCATATTTTTAATTTTATTATATATATATGTGTGTGTGTGTATTTTGTTGAGCTGTGAGATTAAGACTCGATTTGTTCTGGGAAAGGGGAGGGAGAGAGAGAGAGAGAGAGCGAACCTACCTTACTTACCTGCTCCAAAGATCGACTAATTCTGGAATCAGCTGGGAAAAAAAAACCTAGAAAACGTTTTAATGAATATTTTATATAAAAAAGAGCCTAACTAATTTCTATTCAAATAAAGTAATATATCATAAAAATAAATGTTACATTTAATAACGGAAGTGTGTTTTATTCTTTTAAAAATTTTGTGAATGAAAGCGAAAATTTGTTTATGATGCTTGCGATTGTATGACGGTAGTTGTGCTTCTGATTACCAAAATGGACATGAAACGTCCATCACTAATTCACATTCTCTGCAGTTCCATATTGGACGTCACTAAGCTATTCACTAATGGTAGGGTAAACAGGCTTATCTCCTCCACATGAGCCTGTCATGTCACATGCAGCTGCTCTTAGGTTAAGAGGGAGTATGACAACTGTCTGTTTTGAGACAGAAAGAGAAAATATGATTCGAAACTTCGCTTCCTGTTTTCCCGTATCTCTCTTTCTTTCCCTCTCTCTGCTACCATCTATTATTGTCGCTTTCACTAGAGCAACATAACATTACCGTATTTAACCAAGCTTGTATTCGCCAATCCTCATAGAGGATTGGTCAGTGGCTTCATCCCCTAGAAATTCAGGTTTTCCTTTTTAAAATGGCAAATTGGCGAAACTAATTAATAACTCGTCCAAATGTATGTAAGAAGTTGTCTTTTCAAATAGTTTCAAAAAAAAAAAAAAAATGGGAAGAAATGCCTCACATCTATTACATATTAAACTGTATTTAAGAACGCACCAAAAGAGCTACATCAGCTGTAGGAATTTTTTTAAAAATCCCCATCAGGCAGAAAGTAGGTTTCATAGATTTAAGGTCCGATTGCGTTCACACACAGTTTGTAACAACACTACAGATAGTTTCATTTATGAGTTTAATCTTGATTACATGATACCTTGATTACTTGATTACTATGAGGAAAGAAAATGACGAGTTGTTTTTGAATATCGGCCGAAGCTACTAAGGCTACGAATCCAGTGTTGCTGTTTGCAAATTCCTTTTAAATATGACTTTCACCCACGAAAGTTGTAAACCTGCAGTATATTAGCACCGTAGGTGGGCTGAGGATTTTTTCTATGTTTATTAATTGTATATATTTGTTGTATTTTTATTTATTGTTTTACGTAATCTCAAAACACTACTCTAGAGACCAAACATAGGACTTTTTCAAGCCACTTCAGGCCTCTAGTAAGCGGGGGGGGGGTGTGGATGATCTCACACCGACCGATCTCTCACGTAAAGACAATCACAAACATCCATGCCCAGGACAGGTTTCGAAGCTGTAGCCTGAGTGAATATGCTAATCACACTGTCCACAAGGTCGTTCTTGCTGATTTTTTTTTTGTTTTGTTTTGTAATGAAAAAAATCCGACTTTCTGTCAGGAAAAACTATTCCACCGCCATATGAGGTTGGCTAACTCACATTCTCGAAAAGTCCTTATAAACTTTCTTCGTATCATAGACGGGATTCAGACCCAAGTCTTTCAAGCTAAAGAACATCCTCATAATTACTAATGAGCAAAAGAAATTGCATTCAAAGACTCTTCCATGGTGAAGTCGGAAGAATGGTACATTCTATTTTGTGGAAAAGGTGGATTTGAATGAGAAAATGAAAGACGAACTTTATCTACACCTTTATAGAGAAGAGCTTGCTGATCTTAAGGGAGGCGACAGGATTTTTTTTCCTTCCTGAAAATTCTGGTTCTTATAGGTTCTAAAACAAAATAAAAAAATAAAAAACTGATCGTTCTTCTCTGAAAAGTGCACGTCTCATCTGTGTTGTTTGCAGTCTGAAAATGAATACTTCGACTTATTCAAATACAATCAACCAACCTGCAACTGTTACTTAAACGCAGCTAAAACAGTGATGTATAAATTCTGTCTTCGACATACAATCCAAGATAGATAACGTTGACTGCGAGAAGCAGCTGGCATTCCTTGGAATATCCAAGCAGAAGATGAGAAGTCATTTGCTTCAGTGACATCAGCATACTGTGTTTTTCATCAATTACTGGAATGAGATAAATCAACGCCTTCTGCGTCCAAAAACATCTCTCTCTCAGAGACAGTATACCATCTCTATTGGAAACAAAGTGCAGTGAAATATAACTAAGGGTCCCAACAGTATTTCTTAATGGAAAGACTTTGCAAAAAATCTCTGAAGTTCTTCTCCACAAACCAAAATTATTTTCTAATGATCAAATTTAAATATGAATGATTGTCTCTAGCTTTTTCCACTTTTGGAAAATGATTCTGTTAAACACTTATCATCATTGTTTGTGAAAAAACAAAAGATTATTTTCCCACAAACAGTGGAAATAAGTGATAATAAGGGTTTTACACCCAGTCCACTGCGTGTATTATCACGCTTAACTTTCAACTTCTGTCCACCTTTATTCATTTTATCTCATGAATCCAGTACAGAAGATGGTCTCCATTCCAGAGAAAACTCTGCTTTGAATTGGCATGAGCGATACGAGTTGGGAAAGGCTCGTAAAAGTAGTTTCACCATTAAAATTTCAACTAAGAGAAATTATAGAGTATTGAAGTTGATATCTAACAAAGCAGATACATAAAGGCAAGCCACAAAATCATGTACTTTCAAATTTGTTATATCAATTATCATGTGGTGCGATATTCTTAATAACGTCAACCGGATATCACGATCTTATTAGTAATATGTTAAGAAATCCTACATTAAACATTACCTAATGTAAAGAATTTTTTTTTCAAATTAAGTTTGGCCAATGTTTTGAAAAATTTATTTCTAAAGCTTTGTTGTTATCACATGATTTGGAAACCATATTTCCTGCATTAGTATCTTTTGGAGCAAGACTCATGGAAATAAATAACGAAATCTTTTTTGTTGTTGTTGTTGTTGTTTATGAGTCGTTAGTCGAACCAATTACAGACCTAAAGTAGGGACTTTTATTTTACACTTATACAGCTGTAAACATTCACTACAAACTAAAGTCACGATGTTCAGAAATATAGACGCGTGTTTCATCTGATTAGTGGTTTGGCCTACATAGGGCAGCAAAAGCCATGGTTTTAAGATGAGAAAGATGGAACATGTTGGAGATAATTGAGCAGAAAAGAAAGGCAAGATCTGGTCTTGTCCATCATACTTCCATTACTAATTATACAATAGACTGGGATATATTTCCACTGCTGTATTCAGAAAAAAAAAACAAAAAGACATCAGTTGGGTTTGAGAAAATCTAGTTGGTACACGTTTTTAAATTTGCAACGAATAATAAAACAATTCTTTGTTATATTTTCTTCCTTAAAGAATACATTTTTAAAATTAACATTCAGATGCACACGTTCCTAGAAACGGCTCTAAAATAACTAGCTTTTTATCAGAAATTAGTGGAAATTTCTTCTCACCTATTGATTTTTGATGAACAATGCATGAAAACAGTTATTACGACCAGAGGCATGATAACATCTGTCGCGTAACGGTTATTAAGACATTGCATAAACTTTTATTTTCTACTGATCTTTAAAGATTTTCTTATCTCAACGAGGAATTGATCTGAACTGCAAAGTAAACCAAGGCTTTGAGGTGAGTGAATTATGTATGCAAATTGCATGCGTTTTCTGGTCGATTTGCATAACAGAATGAAAAAAGTCCAAGTTTTTAACTTTAACTTAGGTGTTCTTATAGATGTCTCTCTCTCGTATTATGATGGGAATCGAACCTCGCTTTTTCTAACCATATGAAATCATTGATACCAACTGTGCTGTGGAGGAGCTCCCTACTCTTTAGTTCCTTTGAAACGCACAAAGTTCCTTTTATTCCTTTGAAATACACAAATCAACGGTTTTTGGTCTCGAATGCAGCCATGGCATCCCCCCCCCCCCCAAGAAAACCGGGAGAATAACTTCAGCTACCAGGATGTATTCAATATTCACAGAACAATAACAGTAGGTTACATTCTGTGTTGTGCAAAAGCTCTATATGCATAGTTTATTCTATTTCTGAACTTGTTCATTAGCAATCAATAGCTGCGCATGTCAAATTATTCACTCGCATTCTTAGGGCTGTAATTTAATTAACATAACGACAATGAACTAAGGCGAAGAGCAACACGAGCCGGCTTGTCTGTCATGAATTGGAGGGGGGGGGAAGAAAGAAGGTAAACTTTACCTCAGATGAGACCAGTTAATTCATCTACAGCCGAATTCTAGACTGAATTCAAACCCAACTATTTTCAACCAGATGGCATTCGCACACTGTTGCTTATTCTGAAAATGTACGAGTGCTGTACTCCTCATTGCAAATAACACCTGTATATAAGGCAGACCATTCTTAATTACAAAATCTGTCTGTAATAATTTTGTAGAATTTTTAATATGAAGCACTTAAATATTCATATTTTTATGAATATTTATAAGCGATTCAAATTTTGTTCGTTAAATAAGCAGTACGTATGAAAAGGAGGTATGCTCAAAAAAAAAAAAAAAAGAGAGTAAATTAGTAAAAATTATTGGTTAACGTTTATATCTTTCAACAAGAAAACAAAAAATATTCGCTCCTATGCCCACGAAAAGAGAGCGAGACTCAGTTCATTAATACAGTATTATTATTATTTTTTAATGTATTGCTTATTTCTACATTCCCTTTCGGTAATTATGCTTCAGGTTACGGAATTCCTGCGATCTGCATGTACTTAGCATTCTTTTAACATCTTCAAATAAACGCACATTGGAAAAATTAAATGCACTCATTCCTCAAAGAGATCGTGATTTATAGAAGAATAGGGTTGTTTGCCGTGCTTTTCTTTTCTTGTGCATGTTGACCGTGTGCTACAATTTGTACTTCACTTCTAGATGGAGTTCAAAGAGCTTATCGATATGTTTCTCCTACTGTACTATTTACGCATGTCCGTTGTTAGTGGTTGAGAAATCGGAGGTAGGGCCGTCGTAGTGGCTGATTTTTTTAAGTGTTTCTTTTGAGATGGTGACTTTTGAACGGTTACAAAATAGATTGCTCAGTAATTATTGTCCTTGCCATTTGAAAAGGTAGGTTACAGAAGCCGTAACATGCCATTACTTTCAGTTTCATTTACTAGCATGTTTATTTGTGCTCATGTTTCTCTACCTAACAGTTCTACTGCGGAGTCAATTGGTAATTAATCTTTACTGTTTATCATTAAAGTAACTCTTATGTAGTATTTTGTGTTGACAAAAAAATAGTAGACGAAGTATTTTAGTTCCAAAACTGCGCTATTTATTTTATATAGTTAAGTTTTAATTATTTTTTTTTTTAAAGGGTACATAAAATTCACTTCCTTACGCGACTTACAGATTATAACGTACTGATTTATTTTAAAGAGAAAGTATGCAATTTCGTTCGTTGTTTTAATGGGCTAATACGTGTGTGTGTGTGTATATGTGTATAAACTCCACGCACACAGGTTGCAAAAGCTATAGCACATTAATGCTGTGTGTATGCCTTTACTAAAGGCATACATACAACATTTTTTGTTCTTTTTTTTGCAGGGTTGGGCAGTGGACAAATATGGTAATTTTAAGTATTTGCAAACAGTATGGTGAAATTCTGTGCTCGGTGAAATTCGCTGGCCCTGAGAAACCCTGTCGCGTCTTCCTCCTCTTCAGAATGAAAAACTAATAATCAATTACTAACCTCCACCCCTTGTAGACGTTTACCAAGCAAAGTGAAGTCGACGATTTATGGCTTGATAAACGGAGGACTTGAATGTTGCTAATTTAGCCATAATTAACACTTTGATAAACGTTTGAGGTGTCTTTTCAGGCGCAAGCAAATCAGGAGAGCAATATACACAAAAAATACACATTAAAAGTTATTTAATGCATAACTAAATGGAAATAAAAATTAAAACGAAAACTAAATTTTATTCTTCAATCAGAGAGGACCGTATTAGCCTTTTGTCATGGCGTAAATAAAAAAAACCTAATTTAGGCTCTCGATGATATGCACACAAATTTTTGTGAAAAACTTAAAAAAAATTGTACCGTTTTAGATTCCTGAATGTTTTATACACAGGGGAGAAAGGTGTTTCTGCTTTGAAATCAATGTTTTTTCCTTATAATAAACTTTTTATTGTATTGGATATGACAGTTGTAAATAATCAAAGAAAGTGTTTCCAATGTCTGTTCACTTTCCTAATCCCTTTCCATTTAGAACTCTCCTATGAAGAACTTTTCTTAAGTATGTTTTTCTTACAACATACCCATTACGTAAAATGCTAAATTCTTCTAAGCAGTGATGTTTATATTTAGACTTGATCCAAACTTAGAGGCTTACGGTTGTCACTTGCGAACATTATGTCAATTTGCATCAAATAGTTAGTGATGGCATTATGTCAGATACAGAAAGGGGTGATCACAAAATAGAGTAAGCAGCAGAATCCAATTGCCTATTTACGTATAGAGGGCACGACAACTTAATCCGTAGGGTTAAGCTCACATTTGCTTTCACTACGCTGTCGAAGGACACGGTTGAAACAATAACTCTTACATCCATTTCAAGCGATCATTTATTATTATTATTATTATTATTCAGAATTTTTCTGCATCTAAGCAGATCTAAATTAATACTGCTTTTTATTTTTTGCAAAGTAGTAAATCAAAGTATGAAAATGTGCATAGATAGTAATAAAAATGGTGCATTTCATAATTGCATTCTTGCTTAGTGACACAGTTCGTTGTCGCAGTGATTGAACCTGAAACCGTTTTTAGGTGCATTTTGAAAATTGTATCAACACCTATTAAGCGTTTTGTTCGTTCGTCAGAAGGCAAGTTTATTGTGAGACTGCCTAGACAGATTTGTATTTCGGGATTTTTACAAAAAATCTTTCTCATTTGTTTTTCGATCGGACGCTTTTGAAGGAGCAAAGAATAAAACTGTACCAAAATTATATATTGCAATAAGGAATTTAACGAAATTTAGAATTTAATACATACATAAGGTGTATTTAATTTTTGTTTCAGTCGGCGCATTTTTATTCTCGATAGCCAAACTGATATTACAGTTTTTCACTGGCTGGATGAATTTAATGATTTGGCATTTAGGATATCTGTCTGAAATTTTTTGTTATTTCAATTTTATGACTCGCACTCATGAAAGATTGCGAGCCTATTAGTACAGTGAGTGTGTTAAGGATTTTTATTTTTTATTATATACTCTGTGTGTGTATAGTTGTTGGCGGAGTGGTTAGTGTATTCGTTCTCCAGCCAAGAGACTACGGGCTCGAATCCTGTCAAGGGCATGGAGGTTTGTGAATAATATATAGTGCGAAAAACCCAGCTCAGGCCGCCTTTTAATATACGCCTGAATTTTAACAGTGCAGTCATTCAATAAAATTCTTTGAATAACTATTGTAAACAATTTCACAAATATTTATATGGGTACTCTATGGAGTCAAAAGATTCCTCGCGGGAGACGCACTCTACCCATTAACACAATACAGTAATCCTCCCTACGCGGGGAATACGTTCCATGATACCCCGCGGATAGTACCGAACCCTATATATACTATGTTTTTTCCTACACATACATACCTGTGATAAAGTTTAATTTATAAATTAGGTACAGTAAGATTAACAACAATAACTAATAAAAGAGAATAATTATAACAGCATACTATAATAAAGTTATGTGAATGGAATCTTAGCAACCTCAGCATACGTTTTATTATTATTTATTTATTATTTTATGAAAAATCTTTCACTCTTTATCTTAAAAGGAAGCACTTCAACTTCTCTTTGGCATATCCGAATTGCCAGCATCACTATTCTTGCGTTTTGGGGCCATTATCAAGTAAAATAAGGGGTTACTAGAACTGCGATACTGAGACAGTCGATCTGATAACCGAGAACTACTCAGAATGGCGCGCAATTTAACAATTGTGAATTGTCTATTACTAAAGGAAACAGCCATCCATACGGCTTCATTTCGGCGATGTAAAATTACATAGACAAAGTGGATATTAGATCAAACATTCGGCTTTGAAATAGTGTTGGATCTAATATCCACTTTGTCGATGTAATTATACATTGTTTATTTTCCATTTAATATTTTCGGAACTGATTAACTGCGGAGAGCGAACCCGCGGATAAGGGTGGGGGACTACGCTACCTATCATATATCTTAAACCTATTCACCACTGGGGCGCTCACAACCACCTCTGGTAATCCATTCCACTCATTCACCACACCCATACTAACCACACTCTTCGACAACTTCCAACTGTGACCCTTATTTTCCCCCTACTTCCCATGTATTAAAATTATTTTGTGTCAATCTTATAGAATCCTTTTGGTAATTTCTAATTTTCTATAATATCCCCTCTCCTTCGCCTGTTAGCTAAACTCTGAAACCCACACACCCTCAATCTATCCTCGTATGGAACATTCCACAGACCTCTAACCATCTTAGCCACTCGTCTGTAAATCCTCTCCACCCTCCGATCCTCAAGAAATGCATGTGACCAAATCTGTGCCCAGTAGTTAACATGTAACGAATCAGATTTATAAAAAAGGGAAATAGCCTCCCTAACTCTACTTGTCAATGTGTTCTCCAGCATCCAAGTAATCCTCTGAGCTATTTTTCCAAACCTTGCAAATATGTCTTCTGAATTTCAAATCTCTATCCACCAGATCCCTAGCCTCATCAATTTTCTGTAAAATAGTAAAATAGTATCAATATATTACGAAATATGTAATCTTTCATCCCGAAGTGCATTACCTTACATTTTACAACATTTAATTGACCGTTGTCCTTTCCCACACTTCCAATTTATTTAAATCATCCTGTAAAATATCTACATCACCTTTATTACCCTCCATAGTTTTGCATCATTAGTAAACAACTGAATATCCTTCCTAATACACAGCCTGGTAGCTAAACTCTGCAACCCACACACCCTCAATCTCTCCTCGTAGGGAACATTAGGCAGACCTGTCACCAGCTTTGTCACTCGTCTCCGAATCCCCTCCACCACCTCCTGGTTTTCTAGAAATGTATTTGACTAAATCTGTGCACAGTAGTCAACATGTGACAGAATCATAGCCTTATAAAGAGGTTATGATTGCATCATCAGCAAAGAACTGAATTCTCCCTCAGATCTTCTGATATATCATTAATGTACACATTAAAGAGTAGTGGTTGTAGTAAAGAGTCCTGGGGAACTACTAGTTATCATTGATTGACATTGATTCCACTCCATCACACATTATTCTCTGATGTCTGTCAGCCACCCTCCTATTCATACTATCAGCCTCATATCTGTTCCCATTTTTTCAACTTCTGTAATAGTTTTCCCATGAAGGTGCTTTTGCGAAGTCCAGCAGTATCATGGTGTAACCTTTTCCGTTATCCTGTTCGGTTGTCACCTTATTATAAAATGTTAATAAATTACTGCGGCAGGTCCTGTGTTTCACAAAGCCGTGCTACTCACCCCCCCTCCACCGAGTATGATATCCTTATCCACCATTCTTGAATTTTACTTTTAGCCAACTTCTCCAATACTTTAACCACACCTCCAGTAACTGAGCGTACAAATTTTTTGCCTTCAGAATTTCTAATTTCCAGTCAATTTTTGAACGTACTATAAAAACGAATTTATATGATAAATCATACTTGTCACTTATTTTATTTAGTAATTCCTCCGATGTCTCCATCCAATATTACTCTGACCCATTCCAACTTAATATACTTAAATTTAATTACTTTTAGCCTGTAGTGTGTGAATTGACGCTGACGTCAGCAACTTTCAGAGGCATATTTGTTGAGAGTGCCTACTGTCTAGCCAGCAGTCACTTGAACCCGTGCAAACGGTGATCGATTTTATTTTATTTTATTTTATTTTATTTATTTATTTATTTTTTTTAGCTACCCAGATTTAAGCGAATTAATTTAGTGCTCGCAGTTTTACAGGTTATAACTAGATGAAAAAAGGACAATGTTGATATCAGAAATTATATTAGCGCACACATTGAGTCTAAGACTAGAAACATGTGTACAAAATGTTTTTCATGCGAATATGAGCCGGCAAAAATTAGAGGGAACATTGTTCCACAGACATACTTTCTGGTGCACAGCTGGTTAAATGGCCACCCCATACTTCATATTTTGTTGCCCTTAATTTAAGACTTTAAAAAAATCTAAAGGTGGCATGTACTATGCTAGCTGAATTAAATCGGAGCATTTATTTATTTTAATTTGGAAAAATATGAAGTTTGACGTACAAACAGAACTGATTTTATTTTATTTAGCGTATGATGTACAGGTCTCAGAATAAAACATACAATTTACATAAAACAGCATAAAAACAATTGTAAAAATCATATTAAAAGGAGTACACTAGGTTGAAATGATTAAACATCAAAATTAAGAATCAGGAGTCAGAGCTTAATCCTTAAATCCCGGATCCACTCCAAGGATTCTGGGATCAGTTTAAAAAAAGTCCTCTTTAGAACCGAGAATGAGTAAATAGGGCACTCAAGCACAATGTGATTGATAGTCTGGATCCCTCTTCCGCATTCACAGTTTGGAGTATCGGACCAGTTCCATTTATGCAAGAGATGCTTACATCTCCCATGTCCTGTTCTGATCTGATTTAAAGTGGTCCATGCATGTCTAGGGAGATTGAAGCTCTCCAGAAGAGATGTCGGATTTGAGATGGGTATTTGAAGATTTGAGGTATGTTGAAACCAATACTCTCCTCATGACTCGCATAGGTCGAAGTTCTGGTCGTTTATTTGTATTGCACTCCTCCAGGCAGGGTGCCTGGATTTCAGTCTTTGTGAAGTATGGAAGGAAATGTCTTGGTGGATAGGCAAGGAACTATTTCCAATTATTTTTGTCCATAGTTTGCTTAAGGCTTGGGTCCTACGGAGTGAGGGAGGGCTATATTACTGAGAGTTGGGAGCCAGTAGCAGATCTTCAAGCTTCAGAGATTATCCTCATAGTTTGATTCAGCTGGACATCGAGCAAAGAAGCATGTGCGCTGTTCAGCCACACAGGAGCACAATACTCTGCTGTGGAATAGACCAAAGACAGTGCAGTAGTACGCAGTGTGTTGGCATCAGCACCCCAAGAAGTACTAGCAAGTTTATGCATTATATTACTATGAGTTTTTAATTTCTCAGCAATATTTTCTAGATGATATTTAAATGTCAAACTTCTGTCTAGGGTAACTCCTAGGTATTTTGGATAATTGTTAAATTTTACCTGTTTATTTCTGAAGTAAACTTTTGGGATATAGTTGGCCTGTATATTACTTAAATGAAAGGATGCTACTTCAGTTTTGTTCAGGTTAGGTTGTAATCGCCATCGTCTAAAGTATTTATCAAGTACAGCCAGATCTTCAGTTAAGGTGTTCGCAGCTTTTTGGAATGTTGAGTTGCAATGGCAATATCATCAACATACATGAATCTCCGTGATGCTGTCTCTGGGACATCACGAATATAAGTTAAAGAGCAATGGGGCAAGAACTGACCCCTGAGGTAGGCCATTTTTAATTTTAAAGAATTTACTTTGGGATTCGTTGAGAGATACTTGTATCCATCTGTCTGCTAGTATTTGATTAATTAGTTGGCTAGTTTTGGTGATGGGATAGTTTCTAGGAATTTTAAGATAAGACCCTCTCTCCACACTGTGTCATAGGCAGCAGAGAGGTCCACGAATACCGCTATTGTTTTAAATTGTTTTTCATAACCGTTCTCTATAAATTATGTATATTATTTCTGGGAAAACTCCCATGTTACTCCTCTTAAATAAACTATTATAATTAAGCTATTTAAACTATTAAATCTTTAAGTTCAACAACAACATGTACATTCAAATCTTCGGACTCCCCATGGGCCAAAACATCAGTGGACAACTAGCGGAATTATTTCTAGCACATATAGAATCACTCCTACTCTACCCTTCCCTTCCCCCCGGCATCACCTTTTATAGCAGATACGTGGACAATATTCTGTGCATTGGTAATCCCACACACATCACCACCTTTAAAAACATCCCTAAACGGTTACAGCAACAGACTAAAATTCACCACAGAAACCGAACAGAACAAATCCATCAATTTCTTAAACTTGACATTAACCAGAACACACAACAAAATAGCCACGAAAGTATACCACAAACCCTCGCATATAGGAAACTACCTCCATTTTCACTCATACCATCCATATTCTGTTAAAAAAATCTGTCATCTTATTCCAATTCATAAATACTTATAAATTTTCAACCAATCAGAATAATCTAAACGCAGAAATAAAAAAACTAACAGATCTTCATAAATCGCGACTATCCTACACAGTTAATTAGTTGTGATTAACTACGCAAACAAGACGGCAAAAAACCGCCAAAACAACCCAAGTACCAAAACGAACTTCCCAGCACAAAAAATTATCAAACTACCATACACCCAAAACACATACAAAGCTTATAAATACATCTTCAAACATACTGACTACAAATTGGTATTCACCACAAATCAAAAACTGGCAAATCTCCTGAAATCCACAAACCTCACACACAGAAATAGTTGAACATCACAATGTAGTCTATAAATTTCCCTGCCAAAAAGGCTGTGATATCACCTACACAGGTTCCACCATCAGGTCTTTATGGGCAAGACTACAAGAACACTTCCGTGATTGTAACATCCCTATTCCAGAACATTTAAACACTAAAAAACGTAACATCAAAAAGAAAAATCGAATACAAAGCACAGGAAAAACGGAAATAGCTGTTCACGCCCTTGAACAAAAACATACCCCGCAGATCGACAAGGCCATCATAGTAGACAGACAAGACAATGAAAACAATGCTAAGAATAATGGAAACAATAGCCATAAAATGTGACGCGAACTCTATCAACGTACACAGGCCCTACATAATCTCCGAGGTTTGGAAGCTTCACAACATAAAATTGAGGTCACAACCCCGACCAATAGGCGATAACACAAACACTTCAAAACAGAAGCACCTACCCGACCTGACACTTTCCCAATGTGTTCAGATGACGACCAAGAATTAGTCGAAACGGACCGCACCTCGTCAATCCCCTTTTTCCCCTTCCCTATATAAAAAAATCAACCCTTCACCTTTTCCCCCACCCTATATAATATAGTAATATAATATACATGTTTATATATATATATTACTGGAAAAAAATCCAGGTTTTTCTAATTTAATTCCCCGAAATTGCCTACCCCCCTCCACACACTCAGTAGTTTTTGGACATCGCAGAAAGAAAAGCCGCAACACCCAGAAAAAGGTATGTGTCAATTTCTCTTCCTTATGCTACATATACTTTTTGGTAAATTTACATCTACAATGCCCAAAGAATCCATGAGTAAATAGCCAATGACATTTCAACAGGGGCACTCCTAAACTGAAGCAGGCAAAATAGCTGTAATTATAATAGTTCTCTATAAAGGTTGTCAAGGCCAGTACTTGATTGCAACAACTTCTGTCAGGTTTGAAGCCAGCCTGTTCCTGTGGAGTTCTGTTATGTATACCTCAATTCTGTTTATAGCATTCTTTCGAGAAGTTTCAGGCAGATACTTAACAAGGCAATAGGACGGTAGTTGGAAGCAATTGTAGGGTCTTTGCCAGGTTTTAAGATAGCAATGATTTTAGATCTTTTAAAAATTGATGGAAGTATGCCAGAGTCCAGGATATTATTGTACATAGCAGTAAGTCATAAAATAATTTTTGGTCCACAGTTCTTAATGAATTCAGGTAGACGTTATCGAGTCCAGTCGTCTTCCCAGTCTTCAATGAGTTAACTGCCTGGGTAAGTTCCTGGGAAGTGAAAGCCTGAGATAGTGATGATGGTGGAAGATCTGTTTTGAGATTTTAGTTTTTGTTTCACCTCTCTCGTAGTTACTTTATCTTGAGGATATTTAGTCATTGAGACTATATGCTTTGCAATGTGTTTTGAATCTATGGCGGGCAGTTTACCAGAAGTCCTTATATTAGGGTCAAGCATCCTGATCGGGGATCAAGATTTTCGACTGGAATGAGTAAAATTGTTCATTGTTTTAATCCATTTGTCTTTTCTAGCATTGTCAAGAGACTTCAGTAGCTCAGTGGTTACTGTAGGGTTATTATTAATAGAGAATTCTTTATACAGTTTTTCACTGTCACTATTCCAGCCTGGGATATATTCTCTCCTAAAACCTCTTGGAATGGTTCGGTTTGGTAGCATCAATAACAATGCCAAGAAATCTATTGTAATTGTTTACAGTGGGCTTTATGAATCTTATTACAGTGTCAACCTGTTTCTTTTTAAGGAACAGGTTGACACTGTAACCTAGGAGTTACAGAACTGATATCACTACAATATATCAAAAACATGCGAAAAAATTAACGTATTACTTTAAAAAATCTGATTTCTAACGATTTACTCAATTTATATTTCCTAATCGATCAGTAGCTGCTTTTCTGAGAAAGGAAATTTTTTTTCTGTCATATCAAATATTGTTGTTCTGCCAATTAATTAACATTGTCATTTCTGTTTTTACAGGCGAAGCTAATTCATACTTTCTAGTGAAATTTTTCATTAAGAAAGTATAAATAATATACATGAATTCATGAAGAAAGCACGAAGATGGTATTCTTGCTGTAGAACAGTAGTTCTACTGGAATAACAAATACAAAAAAAAAAAAAAAAAAAACATTTCTCCATTATTACTACTGAATATAACGCTGATGTTAAGAAACCATTCCAGTCAGTGCCGTTGTTGTATGCCAGTGCAATTATGATGCTGGCGACTTCAAACTTTGTGTTCTTCAAATCTTCTTTCAAATTTTGTTTTTCTTTTTTTTTTTCTTTCTTCAAATTTTGTATTCTTCTGAAAATACAGATCCGTTCTGAGAACGTGCCTTTGGTCTTGTAGTATGCAAATATGATTTATATGGGCATACACTTTTCTTTCATGTTACACGCACTGCAATAGTAATGACCGCTACCACAAATGGTTTGATATAGAAGATGTAGATAACCTTGTGATCTACGAATTTTGTGCGAACTGTGGACTGGCAAAGTAAATCACGTAGTATCAGAGCAGAAATTGCAAACGATAAGTGTAATTGGTTAGAAACTACAAACGTAATTTGTAACGAAACAGCGTAGGGAAAGTTATCTCTATCGACAGTCCGTTTTTCATTTACTGATATGCAGATCTGTCCTGGAAGATAAATAATTTAGCACAAATTAAAGAAAACGAGAAACTGACCTTAATTAAAACACTCTTATTATAGTCGGTATCTGAAATTATAATATGGGATCATTAGGGTGCTGTTTTAATATCATTTATTAAAGATATTTGCGCTGAAATTGCACGCTTAACCAGAAAAAAATGTCCATTATACTGCATGAGTTTTAAGAAATTACTGCTATAAACACATTTAATTAACTATCACAGATTAGGACACCTGAAAAGTATTTGTGCAGAGTTTTATCTGAATAGTTTTTTCCCCCCCTCTAGACTTTGCTTCTCTGACTTTTCTTTAATATTTTATGGTATGTGAATTCTCAAAATGAAAATGCACAGAGTAGAAATTTCAGTCATTAAAATAGACTTTAATTAATTCAGAAATGCGTCTGCATTTATTTTTTCTAATTACCTAACTTTTAATTAAGCAGCATATACTCAGTGTTTCATACCGATATCTCAGCAGCGATTAGTTTCGCTTCTGTTTTGGCCATGATAATCCGCAGCCACGGCTGAGGAAGGGGGGGGGACATCGTATCAATTCTGTAGCCTCTTTAAATTTTACGTAGTATTTTGGTGATTTGCCAGTTGATTTGATGGTTTTCGTTGATTGTGTGAAAAGCCAATCTAGATTCATATCCTTTCTTTCTCCACAGCTTTGGCATCTTCTTTTTGACGGACTTCTCTAGAAAGTCCCATCTGTCCAACATAACAAACACACCTCACTTGCAATAGATTTTATAAGCTTCTGGTCTCTTCATAGGATGATGTAGTTTTGTAGTGCGACCTTAACCTGGAGGTCATACAAGAACATAACTTAAAAGTTGCCTTTTAGACTCCAAATCTCCACGATGTGGAATAAGTATGAGGCGTTGATTTTCCAGGAGTTTGATACGTATATTCGTAGCAGCACTGTATCAGGAGTACTAATTTTGCACTGCTGACCATTAACATACACATAATTCGATGAAGGAAAATTCGTTAAGTTGCTGTCTGAGTGGCGTAACTGTACCTCGAAACTTAAATGCTGAAAGCCCGATGTGTGTGTGTTTATATCAATCCCCCCCCACTAGAGGTTCAAGACCTGGGACACGACAGTGTGTATGGAAGGAGTGCAAGTAGTTAGAAGACAGAAATTTGTTAAATATGTTTCTTGAATAGCTAGAAGTTTTAATCATTGGGGAGAAAATAGTACGAAGAAGATTCTTCCAATGAACAGAAGTATACGAAATGGAAGATGAGAAGTAAGTACGATAATTTTGGAGCTGGAATTGTTTACGGGTGTTGATTAGCAGCTGCTCGTGTATATGACAAGGAATGACAGTGTCCGTCAACACCGTCTATGGGAAAGCGACTGGACGGAGTAATCTAATAAACGAATAACTCTCTTCTGAATACAATCAAGCATTCTGAGGAAGGTTTTAAGCACACTCTTCGGTTGGATTTCGGGCTTATGTTAGTTGAACAGAAAAGTATTGTTTACAACACAAAAGAATACCAAGCTTTTTGGTGGTTGAAAATGCTAAGGACTTGGTGATAACAAATAAAATGAAAATCATCTTGATCCAAATCGTCAATAGTGAGGGAAAGGAGAGTGAAGCATAATTTTTCTTCTGGGAAATGGGACAGGAATGTATTTTGATGGCATTAAAACTCGCCGGTTTTTCATCACCCTAACTTGAATTACAAGAGATCGAATTTTAAGCATTGGTTATGGAAGATCTTGAAGTCTAAATCACCCGAGCATTACAAAATGTTTTAAAAATCCAAAATTCGTTGAAAAAAAAATCTGACTGAAATATATACACTTCTGAGCCAAAACATTATGACTTCCTACCTAGTAGTGTGTTAGGCCTCCTTTGGACGAGATAATCGCTTGCATCCGTCCTGACTTTGACTCGACTAGACTACAGAAGATGTCTTGAGGTATTCTGTACGAACTAGAGAGAATAGTGTCCCGAAGTTAGTGACCAAGCGAGGCACTGGCGTCGCTGCATGCAGTGGAATTCAAATCAGGAGAATAAGGTGGCCAGGGGAGAACACGGAACGCGTGAATATGCTCTTCAAACCATTCTTGTACAATGAATGCAAGTCTTGTGACGTGGGACCTTGTTTTGCCTGAAGAGTCCAAATCCATCGGGCTACATTGTCACCATGTAGGATCAGGAATTGCACTACCTGATCCGAAACAATCTCCAGGTAAGAATTAGATGCCAATGTGTATTCAGTGGAGATGGGAGGACCCGGTGATGGTTTTAGGTACACTCTCCCCAGTGTGAGAATATTATTCTAAGATCGGTTAGATTTCAGGCTTATAAAATGTCAGTTGAACCAAATTTCCAACACAGGCATTTTTCCTTGTTGGCCGAAAACAAGCTGGGTGATCATAGTGTTTTGGTTCATGAGTGTATGTATTTCTTCTCATACATCATCATGCGTATTAGGCCTAGCATGGCCTGTTCCGGCCTTAGAAGTCCTCGTTTAAGAGGACGTCCTTGTTTTCTTTTTCCTAATGGCTTGTACTTTAAGGCTTGTTTTGGTAATCTTTCTGTTTTCATTCTTTGAACGTGTTCCATCCATTTATGTTTATATTTTTTTAATTTTTTCTATTACTGGGTCTTGGTTTAATTCTTTCATAATTTCTTTTGTGATCAAATAGGGTATACTTTGCAGTTTTTTCTCAAACTTTATTTCTGCTGTTAATCTTTGTTTGTCTTTTTGTTTTATTGTCCAGATTTCGCTTCCATACATTAAGACTGGTAGGGCTAATGTATTGTAGACTTTTAGTTTTAGGTTAGTTTTTGAACTAGGTTTGGTTTAAATATAGAGTAAATTACACCTGTTATTTTTAAATATTTTGCAATTTTTATGTTTATATATTTTTCATTTTCATATGTGATCGTATATCCTAGGTAGTTAAATGAATTCACTTGTTCTAAGATCTTTATCTATTATTATTTTAGTGCTTGCTGGATCTTGTCCTTTAAAGGCCATAGTTTTTGATTTTTCTGTTGATATTATCATACCATAATCTTTGGATATCTCATTTAGATCTAAAATAGCTTTCTGTAGTTTATCTTCAGAATTTGTAATTATTATTTGGTCGTCGGCAAAGAGGAGAGTGTTTAAGTTTACTGTAGGAGAAAGTTTAATTCCTGGATGTAAATTTTTATTTCATTTAAGTAGATGTTAAAAAGAGTTGCTGAGAGGGAACATCCCTGTCGGACCCCTTGGTTTATCTCTCTCGTATATGATAGCTCGTGAATTAATCTTATTTGTATTTGATTATTTTTATATATACTTGTGATAGCTTTTAGGATATTATTTGGTATTTGTCTTTCTTTTAATATGTTAAATAATGTTTCTTTTAACTTTGTCAAATGCCTTTTCAAAGTCAATAAATGCAATATGTGTTTCTAAATTGTATTCTCTTATTTTCTCTATTATTAATTTTAGGCAAAAGGCCGGGTCTATACATGTCGTCCTTTTCTAAATCCATTCTGTATTTCTAAAATAAAGTTTTCGGAATATTTCATTAGTTTGCTATTTAAGATTCTGCTATATATTTTGTAACAGGAATTTAGTATACTGATACCCTCTATATTTTTTAGGGTCATCTCTATTACCTTTTCTAAAAATAGGAATCACAATTGCTTTTTTCCATTCTATTGGGGGGATAGCAGTTGAATAAATTTTATTTAAAAATAATAAGAGTCTTTCTTTGAATCTTGTTCCTGTGTTTTTTATAGAGTTCTGAACCTAGCTTATCTTCTCCAGGTGATTTTCCGTTTCTTGTTTCTTTCAGGCTGATTTCTAATTCTTCTTTAGTTATTTCCTTTTCATTTTCGTTAATTGTTTGCCAGTTGTCTTTTTTAAAATATTTGTCTGTCCACAATTCTGTGTAGTAGTAATTTAGAAATTCTTCTAATTTCAATTCAGTGTTTAATTTTACGTTTTCTTTTGTATCTGCATTTAGGTGTTTCAAAATCTTATATACATTAGGTCTTATTTTATATAAATCATGTTCTAAATTAGAAACAAATTTATTCCATGATTCTCTGTCTTTTTCTGACTTCTCTTTTAGCTATGGCTCTTATTCTTTTATATTCTATTTCATCTTCTAATCTTTTACTGCTTAACCATTTGTGATAGGCTTCTTTTTGATTATTTCTTTGATTGTATCATCCCAGATCTTTAGTTTTTTTCCTTTTATTGAATTTTTTGGTCTTTCCCAAGCTTTCATTTGCTGCTGCATTTAGTATCTTTTTTATATTAAGCCATTATATTTCTTCATTTTGTTTTATTTTATCTAGATATTGGTTAATTCTTTGTTCAAGTAGCCATTGTACATTTGTGTCATTCAGTAGTCTAATTTTATAAACAAATGTTTCAATTTTTCTTTCTGTTCTTGTTACTTGTAACCATTTAGGTGGTAATCTTAATTTTATTTTAACAAGGAAGTAGTCACTGCTTATTTCATATCCTCTGTGAACTCTAACATCTAGTGAAATTTTTGATGTCTTTTCATTTAATATAAAGTAATCTAATATTGATTTCCATTCTCTTGCTGCCCCCAAGTATATTTATGTATGTCTTTATGTTTATAGAAGGAATTCGTTATATTTAGGTTATAAACTACAAAGTCGATCAATTTTTTACCATTCCTGTTTAGAGTATGTTCTCCATGTATTCCTATATTATTATTAATTTTCGTGTTTCCAATTCTTGCATTTAAGTCTCCTGCTAAAATTACGTAATCATTTTTATTTATTTTATTATATGTGTTTTGTAGCTGATTATAAAAAATCAATATTATCCTGTTCTCTTCCTTCTTCTGGGGCATATAAACGAATTATTGTTAAATAACCTCTATCTATTTTTATTCTAGCTTCTATTATTCTTTCATTCCATAATTTATGTTTTAACTGTTTTGAAAGGGAGTTATGAATCCAAATCATGACTCCTGCTTGTGCTCTTTGGTCTCTGTCGACTCCACTGTATATCACATTAAAATATTCGGTTTTTATAGTTCCTTTTAATTTATTTTTTGTTTCAGTGATTACTACTATTTTAATTTTTTTCATTTAATAATTGGTCTAATTCTATTTCTTTATATGCTATTCCTCTTACATTCCAGTTTGCTATGTGTATTATATTTTGTCGTTTCCATTTTTGTTTTACCTTTTCCATTCCAGGGTCGTTTCCCATAGATTCAATCCGATTATCTTTTTTCTGTCAGCTTACAAGTAGAATTATGTTCTCCATGTCAGGGAACTAGCCTGAGGATAGAATAGTTCAGTGGTCTGCTACCTTAAGGCTTCTGAACTAGCCTTCTTCCGAATTTAAACCCATAGGAGGAATAGGGTATATTGAAGGGGGAAAGAGTAGATTATAGAAGAATCATAGTAAGGTTTATAGAGAGGGCATAGTTGTAAGGCCAGAAATGAAAAGACCCCATGGCCCTCGAGTACTCTAATAGCACAGGGGTCATAAAATAAGAAGAGTTGGCTGATAAGGCCTTATAGGAAAGATTAAAGTAAGTGGATCTTCCTCAAAGTAGATGGAGAGGATAGATCCAGCTAGGGGTGCATGGGAGTGCCGCTTCCCTTACAATCAAGATGATTGCCCCTTATGGCCCTGTTGGTCCACGAGTCCTTATTCAGTATATTCGGACCACCCCACCATACACACACACACGGTGGGCTCTCCTGTCGTCCACCCAGGGGACGCGCTTTTTAGGGGTTACAGGGTTCCCCGAGAGCTTCTCATACATATTTCATGTATATGTGTGTATACACACATATATATCATAGCATCACGAAGGAGTTGCATCTTCTTGATGCTATGAAAAGCTCTTCTTTGGCTTTAAATGTATAACTACATCCTCAAGACTCTCTAGCCCAGTCGAATTAGATGAATCCATTGGACTGGAAAGACCTTGGGTTGTACCCATCAAGAATGCAAAGAACTGTTATCAGGATGTTTAGTTGAAGATTGAGGTTGCCGATCTCATGCGGAGATGGTAGTGGCAGGGATTTTCCTTCCTGGAACATGGGTTTTTCATCACGCAATTAGGCAAACCGGCTAGGAGAACGCATGCATTTTACACAGAAGAACACACATATATATTTAGGCATACGCTAACCTCCTTATCCTAAAATTATGATTATGAAATTCAATTTGGGTAGGTCGTATGCCTGAAGGACATGTGAGTACTGGAGATTATGATTATTGTTAGAACTATATGTACCCTAAAGAATATATATATATATATATATATATTTGTCATGATTGTCATTTTGCTTAAATAATTTAATCCTGATAAGTAATTCTCGTGGGGAAATAATTATTATTGCTCTCCGAAAAGTGTAACAGAATAAGCTACTAAAGTAAATAACGTTTGGTGTCACTTTGCTAATTCGCTTCATAATCGCAATGAATTATGCAGTGGAGTTAATTAAAAAAAAAAAAAACTTAGAATAATTCTGTGTTTAAATTGTTTACATTAAATTATCATTCGAATTAATAAATTATTGAAATAAGTTATTCATGATTTACTCATGTGTATTACTGAAATGTTTCTTTTTATTTTCAGCTCCGAGGTTTTCCAGATACTTACCTTATGAGTTTGGACAACCATAAACATAGCAAGCGACACGCTGGGCATCTCACGAAACAACTGTCGGAAGACAGAAGGGTAAGCTTCCTAAGTCGCTCAATCGTTTTATTAGTCATTATTTTATTGAAAATGAGTGATGAAGATCATAATCACATATGCACAAAGGATATGCCCCATTATTTCGAAAAAGTAGTTAGCATATGCTATTTAAACACATAAGAATTCATGGTGGACAAATTATTTTGGACCAGTATCAGTTGACTTAATAATTAAATGAATTATTTTAAATGAACTTCCATTTTTCAGCCGATTTCGACGATACCTTTCCTGGGAAAGATGTAATTTTGAAACTTGTTTAGGACGCGAAGAAATCATTTGAAGGTTAGTCAGCCAATTTCAAGTGGCATAGTTATTGTTTTTCAAATCGGCTAGAAGAACCCAATGCTGTTAACAGCCAATAATACACTATGTGGATAGAATTATGCTCCTTATCAGAAGATCAATTAGGCTACCTAAAGAAGGCAAGTTTATTCGTAACAATTTGGATATTTTTCACGGACAATTAATCGAGAGGAAAATTTATCGTAAGGGAAATTCGTCCAGTGGAAAATTTTACGCTGGGAAAATTCATTGCGGAAAAAATTCGTTTAAAGCATTATTATTCGCTAGAAAATTGAAATGATATTGCATTGATATATGAAAAGTAAATTGAGTGCAAGATAAATTTCACAAAATATAATTTTATTATACATCTATGCATTATTTGTTTAGATTTTAATTAGATTTTCATATTTTTTATTCTTATTCAATGAAAGTAATATATTATTGATCGGTGAATTTCCTAATTTCTGTTTCGTCTTAAGAAGTTGTAAATATTTTTTATTACTTAAATACTGCAGGTTTTGCTGATGAAATATTAATATTTACAAAACTGGAATAAGTATAGGGAGAAAGGGCATCACATTTAAGAATACTTGTTCTGCGCACTAGACACCCATCCAAATGTGATACTCGTATATATACGAGGGTGGTCTGAAAGTTCTCGGCCTAACAATGAAAAACGAACTTATAATTTCTATATTATTTTTATTTTTCGACATATCCCTTAAGACTAATGCATTTATTCCAGCGATGCTCCAACGCTATTATCCTGTCCCTGTAGTGGTTCTCAGTAATATCTTCAAAATACCCCTCTACAGCTGCAACCTCTTGATTCAAAGAAAAACGTTAACCAGCGAGGAAGATTTTTAGTTTTGGGAAGAGATAGTAGGCAGATGCATTGTCCTTATGAAAGATATTTTTTTTCTGCAAACCGGGTTTTTCTCACGAATTTTTTCGTCTAGTGTGGTTAAAAGATCGGAATAATATTCCCTGGTTATTGTTTTACCCTTTGCAAGATAATTAATAAACAAAATGCGTTTAGCACCACAAAACACCGATGCCATGATCTTTCCTGCTGATGGAGCTGAATTTGTCTTCTTTGGCGCCGAACAACCCACTTCTCGACACTGTTTTGACTGCTGTTTGGATTCTGGTGTATAATGGTGAATCCAAGTCTCATCCATAGTAATAAATCGACGCACAAAAAATCATTTTTAATCTTGTTAAAACGCTCTAAGCACTGTTCTCAGATTTTCATGTGCGTGCGTTTTTGATCTGCTGTGTGCAAGCGCGACACCCATCTTGCGCAAAGCTTTTTCATTTGCAATTCTTTGTGCCAAATATAACCTACACGTTCTTTTGAAATGCCTATAGTCTCAGCAGTTCCACGCACTTTGACTCGCCGGTCATCCAATACCATATCGTGCACTTGATCAATGATTTCTGGTGGTGTTACACTTTTATGACGTCCTTCACGTGAATCATCTTCAAGGCTGGCACGGCCACGTTTAAACTTGGCATCCCATTTCTTAATTGTCGAAAACGAAGGAGAAGAGTGCCATAAACTTTATGAACTTCGAATGAATTTCTTTTGGCGTTAAACCTTCTTTTACAAAGAATTTTATAACCGCATGATACTAAATTTTATCTATTTCAAGGGATACATACAACACCTTTGCTCCAGACAGCTGTATAAAACAAACTACTTGATAGAATGACTTGCAGTTCCACATCGATGCTTATGACAGATGTACCAACTTCGAAAAAAAAAAAACATCTTGCCGATAGTTTTGCCATCTATGGTCGAAAACTTTTCAGACCACCCGCCTAAGTCAAAATTACAGCGAAAGAAATGGATCAGAATTCACTGAATAAACTTCACAAATTTAGTTCATGTGCTAAAATCAGCAGACACGTAGAAACCTTATTTATAAAACTTATATAATAAGTAATAAGTCGTGTGGAGTATCCATAACTATAGAATCACACGTATACCACATTAAAAATTAATTTTATTATGCAGATATTTCGTCTTACGAATCGTAAGACATCATTACAAAAAGCGAAGAGTAAGGAATTTGAAGAAAGACCCAGTAGAGTGCATGCGTTAAATTAAAGCCGTATGTTCATGGGTTAAACGTCTACGTCTCTGTCTATTGAGCTGACAATAAATTAAAATAGATTAGTTAAAAATAGAATATAGGTTATTACAAACTTATTTAATACAGTTCTGGATAACAGTTTCCCACACTTTTGGAATAGTAAGGCAGTCATTACGACTTAGGTTAGGTCTTCAGCATGTTGTACAAACGCTGTCTCTATATGGATGTATGTAGCATCTTGGTGTTTTCAATTCCATGTTGTACCAGGCTAGATTTGTGAGGTTTCATAAGTCTGTTTTTATTTTAAAAAAATTTCGTTGAGCCATATATTCTAGGAGAGGTCTTGCACAGTATGTTCTGAGTTGATGGTTACTTTATCTACGGTTGTTTTATCCAATATCTTGAGTTTTTTTGAGTTGAGTCTCGCCACCGATGCTACCTGGCATATATATAAAGTACTATGTTCGCGCAACTTGTCTTACTATGGACAAACAGGAAGATCTGTCAATAAACGTATCTCTAAACATCAAGATTACATCCGACTTATCATGGACCTCCGCAGAGGAGGAAAACGGGATATTTGCCCCTCCCGGATCTACTTGTGAGGAAAAAAAAACAAAAATTAAAAAAAATTTATTGATGTAATTATTTTCTCCAAGCTTTGCACCCCCTGGAAAATTTTCTGCGGACATCCATGCGGCTTATCAAACCTCACAAATCTGGCCTGACACAATATGGAATTGAAAACACTAGCCACAGGAGCCAATGGGGAAAACACCAAGCTGCTGCTACATAGATCCATATATATAAACATGAAACACAGATCCATATCTAAAAATGAATGTTTATACAAAGAAAGTGTTGAAGCCCTCCTTCATCGACCTAACCTCAGCCATAATGACTACCTTACTATTCCAAAAGCGTGGGAAATTGTTATCCTCAACGGTATTAAATTAATTTTCAATTTCTTTTATTCTATTTTTAACTAATCTACTTTAATTTATTTTCATCTCAGTGGTTTTAACCCATGAACACGCGACTGTATAGATGGAGGGATTCCAGTTTAACGCATGCACTCTACTGTTTATTCAAATTGCTTATTGTTGTTCGCTGTTTGCAGAAGATGTTTTATGATACGTAGGACGATATCTTCGCATAATAAATTTAATTTTTACTGTGGTATACGTGTGATTCTATTTTTTTTTTAATTTATAACTTTGTTTCTGAATCTGAACTTCATTCAAGTGAAGTGTATAGCCTATGTGGCGAATTGATTTGTATTAAAAATAATTATAACCACAGCGAATCAAATCTTACTAGCTACCCCCAGTACAAATAAACACAACAGCTTGGATGTGGAAAGCGATGCTGTTTTACTCTCCTTTTCATACCCAAAGGTTAGAGATTTTTCTCCCGGATGCGCGAGTTTTTCATCCCACATACAAATAATTCGGTCAGAGACGACATGCAACTATAAACAAAAACACCATTACTGAGTGTTAGATCGTGTAGTGTGTAGATAGATGATTAAGGTATACGGGGATAGAGTGGTCTAGAGTACACTCTGCGAGTCACTGAAGGTGTCAGTAATAATAATAAATATGGCGTCTCATTGTATCAAATAATAAAGATTCTCAGTTAGCATACATTTTCAGGATGCATTAACAAAGAATACAGTTCCGTATTTTTAATCTCACTCATCCTAACTTTACGAACAGCAATAAATGTGAATTACTTATCTATCTTTATTTATAGACTTTCACTGAACGTGTCTTGAACATCTATATGATTTCGAACAATAAATAAGTTGGAACATTGCACGATACATGATAAAATGATTTAAGTGTAAAACATTATTTGATTTATTAGCAACATAATTATTTCTCTCAATCATTTTATTACGATTATTATTATAATTTTATTACACTATGATTTTCCTGAGGAGCAATATAATTCAGTTAATTTTCCTTTTTAAATCTGTGTGGGATACTTGCAGTTATTCGTTATTTCTGTAAACAAATGCTCATGAACTGACTCGAGTAAGTTGATTCGCCTTGCCATACTTTTCAGCGTTTTCATGATTCTTTGTTAACACAGACACATTTAAGGGCTATTTACGAAGTCTTAATCTTATGGAATTCTTGTAAATATGTCATGTAGTTAGGTTGGAAATAAGAACGCCCTAATGTTAAAATTATTCTACAAACGTTTTTTTTTTTATATATATACAGGTGGTATGGGCTGAGCAGCAAGTAGTTAAGAGTCGACAGAAAAGAGGATACATTAGAACGAAAATAAACAAAAACACCATTACTGAGTGTTAGATCGTGTAGTGTGTAGATAGATGATTAAGGTATACGGGGATAGAGTGGTCTAGAGTACACTCTGCGAGTCACTGAAGGTGTCAGTAATAATAATAAATATGGCGTCTCATTGTATCAAATAATAAAGATTCTCAGTTAGCATACATTTTCAGGATGCATTAACAAAGAATACAGTTCCATATTTTTAATCTCACTCATCCTAACTTTACGAACAGCAATAAATGTGAATTACTTATCTTTCTTTATTTATAGACTTTCACTGAACGTGTCTTGAACATCTATATGATTTCGAACAATAAATAAGTTGGAACATTGCACGATACATGATAAAATGATTTAAGTGTAAAACATTATTTGATTTATTAGCAACATAATTATTTCTCTCAATCATTTTATCACGATTATTATTATAATTTTATTACACTATGATTTTCCTGAGGAGCAATATAATTCAGTTAATTTTCCTTTTTAAATCTGTGTGGGATTCTTGCAGTTATTCGTTATTTCTGTAAACAAATGCTCATGAACTGACTCGAGTAAGTTGATTCGCCTTGCCATACCTTTCAGCGTTTTCATGATTCTTTGTTAACACAGACACATTTAAGGGCTATTTACGAAGTCTTAATCTTATGGAATTCTTGTAAATATGTCATGTAGTTAGGTTGGAAATAAGAACGCCCTAATGTTAAAATTATTCTACAAACGTTTTTTTTTTTTATATATATACAGGTGGTATGGGCTGAGCAGCAAGTAGTTAAGAGTCGACAGAAAAGAGGATACATTAGAACGAAAAGGAAACTTATGAGCATTCCATACCAAGAAGATGACAGATTTATCGACGACCTTTGGCCTGAGCAGTGGTATTTAGTATGTGTCGAATTTTCAGATTAAAATTCGTATTATGAAGTTACGTTATTTCATAAACTAATTCATATTCAATAGGCATAAATCTATTTCGGGACAGTTAACATTTATTCAAACTGCATCTTTGAAAAATAATTTTTAAACTTTGAGTACGACAGTCTTTAAAGTTGATAAAATTATAGTGTTACAACATGTACTGGACAATTATAGATACTGTATAGACTAGTGTCTAAATCCTGAGGACGAACATTATTTTTAAGATTACGACCACATATTCAGACAAATCAGCTTGCCGTTATTTGTATAACTGGCGATTTCGAGTTGAAAGCTGGGTACACATTGAAATTTTCGAATCTCGCGCAAAGGGCTAACATGGTAGCGCTCAACAAGATAAAAGGCAAAAGGCTGCGCTAACCGAATTGTGTTTGAAGGAATCAAGTTGCAAACTTGGATCTCTTGTAATGTCACAGAGACATCTAGATGATTTCACGCTGGGAAGAATTATTGGAAAGCTTGAAGAAAGCCACAGAATTACTGATTTACCAGAGAGTTTGGAATCTCACTTAGCGTTATAACCAGCTCTGGCAGCGTTTCAAACTAATGAAATGTGTTCCAGACGTCTGCTAAAAGGTCGCCCTCGCTCTACGACGGAGAATGATGATAGATTTTTGTCAACAGCAAAACGTAATCGACGCACCACGGCAGGTCAGCTTCTAAGTTGGTCCCATTCAAACAATAGACATAAATCGCGGTATAAAATAGGTACGCGGATATCTCCACAAACTGTGGCAAGACGTCTGCGACAAGTAGACCTATACCCCGAAGGCCTATAGTCTGTGTCCCTTTATCCGCAGCTCATCGTAGAGTACGTTTTCTTGTCCATAAAAAATGGACAAGACAACAGTGAGCTAATATACTGTTTACAGATGAGTCGTTTCTGGATCTGCCGTGAAAGTGGTACTGCTTACCATCGTGAGAATGTTCTTGAAAGGGATAGATACGGCGATTCTGTGGTCATTGCCTAGGGAAGCAATATGCTTAATGGACGCACTGAGCTACAAGTGATGGAAAAAGGGACTATGACTGGTGAACGATATTGCAGCAAAGTTCTTCAACGTCTTGTTCGATTGTTCCGTGGTACTTTAGGCGAAGAATTCATTTTTATGGATGATAATGCCACACCACATCGTACATAAATAGTGGGGACATTTATGCAGACTAGCGATATTGGAATCGAGTGGCCAACACGTTCTCCAGATCTCAACCCCATAGAACACGTTTGGGACTCAATAGGGAGACTAATTGCTGCTCAAAATTCCCCTACAGAAAACAGTCAAGGGCTTATCCTTGTTCTGAAGGAGGAGTGGGCCTTTTTGCCTCAAGAACGATTGAATCACATGGTGCTAAGCATGGCACAACGTTGTGAGAGCTGCATCGCAGTTCGTGGTGGACATATTCCATACTGAAATGTCTCTCTGCATAGTTTTATGTAAGCGCTGTATATTAATTCCTTAACTACGTCCTTAGGAAATTTTTGTAATTTTTGCCAAAACGTATTATAATTAAATTTGTGCGAAATTTATAATACATTTTTGTGTAATATAATTTCTTAGTATGCCGACAAGAAATTCATGTCCATATTTAGCTGTAGTCCTGTGAATTTTTTCATATACAGATAAAAATGTAGTTCGTCCTGATAGCGTTTTGATACCAGTGTATTTATATTACAAGATTAGAATCTATTTTATGATACATAATCATTCGTAGATGATTTTCATCTACCAATTATCTCTAGTGTGACGTTATTACTATCGTTCTGATTAATTACTGGCATTGAATTGACGATCTTTCGAAATCTGAAAACCGGGTCATAGAGAAATTGGGATTTTATTAATACTGTATATCATTGAATATAACTGACTTAAAATTATGTTTTCATTATGTGTCGCGTTTTGTATGCATGCATGAAACTTAGGTTTATGAAATAGATAGCAAAAGTTAAAATTGAAATCCGCCAATGCTTTCCCCAGTGGGAGAAGGCATAATGATCCTTTTTGGAAATGCAGAGCAGCCAGTCTCTATCCTTAGTCAGTTACAGATATGTGGTGCAAGACTATCGTTGATTTTAAACATCAGAGAAAGAGTGTGGCAGAAAATCATCTTTGTTCCTAACACTATATGCAGTATATCGGCAGTTTATTTTCTTGAGTTGTAGGAACAAAAACAATATTTTCCCGAATGGAAACCCCACTTGCTGTGTCAGAGTTCGAATAACTCTGGAATCGGTCGAAGAGAGGCCGAGAAAAAAGTTTCCTCTACTCAGGCGACTAAAATTCGAACTTAGAAGAGTCTTCCTTCGATTTGCCTAGCACTATGGGTGAAAATCCAATTTACACAAGTTTCTTTAGCAAGAGTTTTTTTTTTTTTAAGTATGAACTTTTTTTTCATACATATAAGTTGGATGCGAAGAAAATATTATATGTGACAAATAATTATTCAACTAATATTTTCTTCTGTTATGTATGTAGATTTCTACATACATAACAGCTGTGTCGCAGTAAATTCAAAAAGATAATAGTTATTGGCAACAATTTTCGTTCTTAATGAAATTTAATTCAGTCCTGGATTCAATAAAGACTGATCAATGAAAGTTAAAAAAAAATCAAAAAAAAAAATCGGCTAACGCCTTTTATTCCCATTTATAGGGAGTAGGCGAGGCCTTTATACCCTATCTAGCTTTCAGAGACTAAGTGGGCAGCCTGTGTAGCTCAGTGGAAGTGGCGCTTGTGTCCTCTGCGCTTGGTCGCTTGAAGTCGGACTTAAGTTCAAGTGTAGTCGCCTGCTGGAGGAACTTTTTCTAAGCCTTTTTTCGACCGATTCCCGAGTTAGTCGATCTCTGGCACAGGCAAGTGGGTTTTTCCTCCCGGAAACTCGGGTTTTTTATCCCGTAAACTCAAGAAAATCGACCGTAGTACCCACATTATTTCATACAGTAAAATATCTTATTAGGGTTAGGTACCAAGAGATGGCAGCACTTGTTTGCCAGCCTCTTCATCGGCGATAATAGTGATAGATGTCTATCACTGCTATAATTAGTGATAGACATGGGCCAGCTATCTCTGATTGGCTACCGATGGAGATTGAACAATAAGTTTTTTTTTTTAATTTTATTGAAATTATTTTTTTGGCAAAAATAGTTGGATATTTTTTTTCTTGCTTATTTAGACCGTTTTTATTAGTAATGCAATTTTAAAATGGGTATTCCTGGAGTGATGAAATTTGGTATGAAATTATTATTATATGGGTACCTCCATGGAGTCCGAAGACTTATCATGGGAGACCCAATCTATCATACCTCTCCTTGAACCCATTAACAGACAAAACACACACAACTGACTGACTTTGGCAACCCACTCCACTCATTCGCAACTCTCCAAGCAAAAAATATGGTTCTCACGCCCCTGCCAATCACACATTTATTCAACTTTCAGGGATGATCCCTTTATCCAAGTGCTGAAACATTTCCCCCTGCATCTATCCTATATAACCCTTCAAGCAACTTAAATGGTTCTATTATATTCCCTCTTTTTCTCCTATCAACCAACTTCTGCAATCCACACACCTTCAGTCTATCCTCATATGGAACATTCCACAGGACACTCTCACCATCTTGGTCACTCGCTTCCTCATCCCCAAGTAACCCAGAGGACCAGATTTGAGCACAGTAGTCCAGATGTTGGTGTATTAAGGCCTTATAAAGAGGAATCTTCCTTATCTCTACTTGTTGATGTGTTCTTCAATAGCTAAGTAATCTTATGGGCTACCTTTTGCAACATGCCCTCTAAAGTCTACCACCACCTTTAAATCTCTAACTTCATCTGTTTCCTGGAGTACAGTGCCATCAATGTGATACACGGCTTGAAATCAATTTATCCCAAAATGCATAACTTTACATTTCTCGACATTAAACTGGCACCCATTAACTTTTACCCACACTGATAGCCTATTTATGAAGACAGATTGAAAGAATGCAAATTACAGAGCCTAGTGAATAGAAGGAAGATGAGACATGATCGAGATGTATAATTTGGTAAGGAGTAATCAACGTGGATGAGATTTTCCAGGGAATATCTGGAGATTGGGAGAACAAGAGGCCATCCCTGGAAGCTGTATACGGCAGATGTATACAGGAGTAGATGTAAGGAGTAGATCCCTTGAATGGAGAGCGGTGGGTGATGGGAATGCACAACCTGAGAGTCTGATGAGTGCAGAGACAAGGTATGATGAGCTGTGCATCTGAGAGTGGGACCTTTCCGCAATGAGTCTCTTGACTTCACGGAGGTTTGATGATAAT
This sequence comes from Typopeltis vanoorti, assembly GCF_054136105.1. Lineage (NCBI taxonomy): Eukaryota > Metazoa > Arthropoda > Arachnida > Uropygi > Thelyphonidae > Typopeltis > Typopeltis vanoorti. The sequence continues at coordinate 98,166,200 of NC_143564.1, forward strand.
AATGTCAGTATTCCAAGATTTTTGGTTTCAAAGATGAAACTTTTTCGAGCATAAAATAAGTGGAATGGTAATTATTATTATTATTATTACATGAGCATCACCACAGTCCGAAGACTCACTGAAGGTGACCTAAACTAATGTATCTCTCCTTAAACTCAATGACGGACAAAGCACTCAGATGACGGCAACCCATTCCTTCACCACTCTCCAAGCAAAAAAAAATTGTGGAGCATTTCATCAAAATGATTTTTTTTAATAGCAAAATTCAGGAAGAAAAACAGAATTGCCTGTAATGCCTGCCATATATTCTAAAAACGGCCGTACAGTTAATTTGTTGTGGTTGTGAATGTGGTGTCACTATAATAACACGATTACAAAATGTACCTTCATTTTTTTTATTTTACTCTTTAAAATGTATTTTTGTAGGAAATCAAATTATTATTAAACATTATTTTTCAGTGTATAAAACATACATTGGAAAATGTCGAATTCATGGCAGTTATTACAGGATCTTCAAGCTTCGTGCCTAATTTATGCATATATATAAAATTTACTGCGAATATTATTTTATTTGAAAGAAAACATTAAATTTTATATTATGGAATGTTATGTCAAGTCTTTTTTAAAAATAAATTTTAACCACTTAAATTTTAAATTCTTCGCTTAAGTGGCATGGTTCAAGAATGGGGGGGGGGGGACTTTAGGAACCTAGACAGCAATATATACCATGAATATCAGACGTTCATGCAAAAGTAGACTGGTAAGATTAAAAAAAAAGCTTGCTGTTTGGTACGAATGCAATTTCGAAACCTTTCTTTATGCAGCTAACTATTAAATATATATTCGGTATTATATGAAGTGTGTGGGCTGAAATAAAATATTAGTGCAGTGATATATATAAAAAAAAAAAAAAAAGTGAACCAAATGAAAGTTCATTACCGCCTTAATCAAGATAGACCAACCTTCACAAGGCGACCATTTTTTTTTATAATGTTTTGCTTTTGAAAAGGATATTGACATGTATATCGAAGCATTTATGAAGACAGATTGAACCTAAAACTTTTTAGCGGCTCAAGGAGAAAATGTTGATAAACTGTACCGGTCAAGTGGAAACGTGTGTCTCTTCAGGCATTTAAAATATTTAGTATTTCATTTGAGTACAACGGTGCTCTGTCCTAATTTGATGGTCAAAAATTTCATGAACTGATAGCAATATTGAAAGCTCATCTCTTTTTTCCCAGCTGATAAGCTGTCTTTTATTGGGATCTGATTCAAATCATCAGATAAGTTTTATATATATATATATATATATATATATATATATATATAAAACTTAAGTTTGCGATACATGGATTCCCTTTTGGAAAGAGGATCATAATAAAGGACCATGGTTTCATTCTCGGTGACAATGGATTCCAGCAGCACTTCTCTCTAATTATCTTGGGAAAACTTTAAAAACTTGCATGACCAGGTCACACAATGCACCTTCTGCATTGAAAAGAGAAGTCGGGGCACCCACTTTGCACTGACCTTCGTTATGTGAAGCTTCTCGTAAATGATTCGAAAGACGGTTGTTATAGAAAGCCCCAACCTTGCTGAGATTTCTTTGAGCTTCTTCCATTGAGCAGTTCCTCCTCAACAAGATACATTTTCCTCGGTGATCACTTCCACAGGCTGTTTGTATGTCAGGCTGGAAACATTTTGAACCTACCTCATATACTCATCGGAAATCTTTTTAGACTGTGTGTAATTAAATTCAGTAGACTAAACGTCACAGACATGTTCGCTTAGTGTTCAATGTACAGTCTAGTTCGATGAATTGGAAATATATTGCAGGGAGTGCAGAAGTGGAGCATATGCCCCAGAAGCCAGTTTACAAATGCATCGATGTACAATAATCTACTTCAAAATTTGAAGTAGATTTGTACATTGATGCATTCAGTCGGTGTTTCGGCCAGACCTGAATAATACATAACAAAATTATGTGTAACTTCATGTTACATAATTTTGTCGTCCTGGTTGACTGAGTGACGAGCATATCGCCCTAATCAACAGGCAGGGGGTTCAAACTCGTCGTGGACATGGATGTTTGTGATTGTCTTTAGATGAGAGATGAATCATTACATGACCCAGTATGAGACCACGCCCCATGTATTTGAGGTTTAAAGTGGCTTGAAAAACGTTCAGTGCTTGATGATCGGGGATTCCGGACTATGTAAAAAAATAAATATAAAATTAATAAAAATATGAAAAAAAATCTTTAGCTTTCCGACGGTACTAGCGTACTTATAGGTTTACGAAAACCTTTTGTGGATGGGAGAATATAATAAAAAATAATTATTTACAAATGAATTTTAAAGTTAGAGCGGTGAAGCATTAAAATGCTTACCTCCATTTACTTCCCTTTCCCCTCCTCTCGTTGCAACATCCAACTAGCAAGCTGAATAGGCAGACAAGGAATGAAGCAGATGTTAAACAAATTGCAGATGTCACTTGTCATTTAAAAAGCGAAGTATATAAGGCGAATGTAATAAATGTTTAGGGCCACATTCAGATAAATTGCTTGGATCGTAAAAACCCAGTATTTAGTGTTCACTAAAAAAAAAACATTTAATTAAAAAGAAAAAGCATTTAACGATATTCTACGTAATGTATTCATCCACAACAAAACATGCATCCTTTGAAAACTGAATCTCATTAAGTAAGACATCGTGCGTTTGCCCTACTTGTTACTAGTCTAGGTCAACGCTGAAGTACAGCATGAGCTATCACTTTCGACAGTCCTCAGAAGAAGAAATGATTTCTGTCTTTCTACAGAGAACTTGCAGAGGAGCATGGGAAGCGTTCTTTCCCATGGAATATCATAGAATAGCATTATTAGCTTGCAAACTCATCTGCTATGCTAGTGAATGCTTCGTACCACCAGTAATTTCTTAAAGAAAAAAATCAATATCGCTGACGTTTTACTATGATATTCTGTTTGTATGATCCCTTGAATTTGCTGTAATTAAGTTTATTATATCGGTAACCATTCTACACATCTCAAAACATCACTTCATTGTGCTGTGGTCTGACTGTTATGAACTAAATAATGCAATCTTTTGCTAGATGATAAATTCATATCTATTTCTAATGACTATCTGTACTTGCCAAATACAAATTGTTTTCAACTTTTGTGTTCATGTGCGCATATCTTACCTAAATTTGTATGCGGCTGAGAATTTAAAAAGAATGAGGCTGAGAATTAAAAAAAAAAAAAATTCTCAGCCTCATATTCGAAGTTAATTTAGAACTGATTGCCTACGCAGTTGCCGAAGATAGCAAAATGCAATAATGTTGCTGATTGTCAATGTACGTAGAAGCTCTCATTTCACTTTAATTTGTTAGTTGCACAAAAAAAACATTAAGTACTATAATGCGATTAAATAAAAATGCGTGACTCTGTTGCCTATATTACTGTCAACTAAAACTAATTTTCCCAAAATTAGATTCAGTATGCAATATGAAGGTGTAAGTTTATCATGATGATATTTTTTATATATCACATTAAAATCTCCTTAAATTTGGAAGGTGAATAACATGAAACTTAGCTCCAAAAAATATCCTAATCCGAGTTTCTACTTATCTTAACTTAAAATAGTTTCGAAAGAGAACATTGTCACCGCCAGTTACTGTTATTATCTATAAAAATGCTTCTTGTTGATATTGACGTTGGGACAGATGTAATTGCCTTGTGAATCTAATTGAAATGTGATTTTTTTTTTTTTATCTGGAAATAGTATTAATTTTGGGATAAGTGCTTAATTTTCATATTTCTGTTTGCATGAACATCACTGGTCAAAACGAAAGTGTCGGATGGCTTAAGCCAGAAAAAAAAAAAAAATTCTGAATTAAAATTAAAACATCTGGAATATTACTTTCTCACCATGGTGTGTAATGGCTTTCGAAGAGGAATACCCTTTCTTTTGGTATATTTTTCCGAAACGTAATGAAATTATCATTATCCCATTAAAAATGTAATGTTTTAATTTAAATTAATTAATTATTTAATTTTTTTTTTTTAATTTTTGCAACATGCTAAAAAGAAAACACCTTCCTTTAATCCTATTATGGATATTTTTCAAGACAAGTATTCGGATTGAGGTGAAACTAGTTCCCCTGATCTTTTAAACTCTAAATACACGGTTTAAAGCTATTCATAACGAAAAAATGTCGATTGAGAACAATTGGTTAATCTTTCGAAATATACATTAGCTATCACAAGATGTACTGTAAATGCGAATGCTTCTTTTAGCGCGAAGCATTCGCGACCTTGTATAGGTTTAATCTCCCCCCCACACACACACCCAGTTAAACTAATGTTGCATCATGCCTATGGTCAATTCCTAAGCATTTCTTTCAGTCAGTGATTTAAAATAATAAGCCCCCCCCATAGCATAGTCTTCGTCGACGATGCTCTTTCTCTAGAGAGTTCGAATCCCATACAGAAGGCGAAGAATCTTTTAAAAAAGCTTTGAAGCGGAAGATGAATTGGTTGGTTTGATATGTAGGTGGCTGGGCTTTTCCCCTCAGAAAGTCGAGTTTTTCATCACGAAGGCAGACAGGCGGAGAATACACGTTTTGAGTCAGTTGACAAACAGAATGTGTTGGTGGTAGACAGACCATGGAACTTAACACGGTGAAAGAAAGATAAGAATCTTTATCCAAAAACTAAAATCGAGGATTTCAAGGTGGAGAACTTGTTTCTAACTGCTGTAAAGCAGTTAGAAACAAGTTCTCCACCTTCAACGCGCATGCACACAAACGTGTGTGTAGATATAAGAAAATATTTCGGCAGCGATTACTTTTTTTTTTAATTGCATTTCTGTCGGTTATCTCTCTTTATGACAGGATATTCTTGAATCGCATACTAACATAATCCTTCACAACTTCTTTACCGACGGTAACGATCATTTATCGTTTGATTATCACCTTACGACAAAAATGAAAGTTTGAGAAAGATCGAGTCAGAAATCTGATATCCTTCGGTCTGTCAATTAATTTTGCCAAAGTTAATTAGTATTTGCTATATTTAAGTTGGCCGCTAGTGTAAGGTCTTAACTTACATACTTTGTAAATATTTTTATGACGGCTATGAAATTTAATTCTCAGAATATTTTATTTTTTTTTGCAGCATGACACACGCAACATGAAACATCTTCCAGAACTGGATTTACACATAACTCAGGTTTGGGATATGGGTTACACAGGAAGAGGCGTAGTGGTGACTATTATGGATGATGGTACGTAATTTGATGTTTTCCTATTATCTTATCTTAATTGTAATGAATGAAATTAGTGCCGCAGTTATCTGCGTATAAGAAAATTCATTTAAATCTACCTCTTGTAACTTTTCGAAGAACAACTTCCATTTTTTAAATAAAATTTAAACTAGAGATTAGCACAAAGAATTTGTGAATAAATCATCATTAGAGCAAATCATAATGTACTATGATTTAGAGCGCTCATGAGTGACACCATCTGGCAACCATTAGCAAATGTGTTAGTAAGCTTCAGGAGCAGAACTGGCTTGAACAATTCGGTCAAGAGTGCAGAGAATGTTTACGTGACCTTTCAGATTTTGAAAGTTAAGAATTTTTGCTATTATACAACTCATGAGTGAGGCAGAGGAATATATCTGCATTTCTCGTAATTCTTCTTGAAACCTAGAAATTTTAGAAATGGAGTGTTGTTTTTTTTTTCTTTGCCTTTCCTCCGTGAGAGAGAGAGAGCAATTTAAATATAAAAGTAAGTTTCATACCTATAAAAAAATATTTAAACTTCACTAACATGGTGTCTTGAAAATATTCTGACCTTTATTTACTTCTTTTTTTTTTTAGGACTGGAATGGAACCACACAGATCTTATAAGAAATTATGTAAGTTACAAAATCATTTGTAGTGCTTATCACAATTTAAAATCTTATTGCTCTGATAATAATTAAAAGACAAACCCATCTATCAGTTAACATCAACAGTAAAGTGGAGGGATATACAATGCACACTCAGGGAGAGATCTCTCTCTTTATGAGCTGTTTCATTTCTCTTTCTTTCTCATGACAGAAAGAGAGGAGTATCCCAAAATTGAGAGATATGAAATAATGCAAAAATGTCAATGTAATGCATTTGATTCGCATCCCCAAGAAATGAAATCTAGGTTGACAAAAAAAAAAAAAAAAAAAAAAAAAAATCGAGCTTCACTTCTTTTGCAGCTTTTCCCACTTAAGTAGGATCGCTGTTTGTGGTGAGTCTCCTCCACAACTTCCCGTCTTGGGCTGTGGCCACATCCAAGTTCTTCATCCTCAAGTCCTCCTCCACCATCTTTTCTTTGGCCGTCCGCGCTTCCTCTTCCTCTACACTTCCATCTACATGACCTATCTTCCCACATACTCTTCTTCCCTCCTCATCACATGACCAAACCATCTCAACCTTGACTCCTGTATCTTTGCTCATAAGTTCGTAACTTTCACCGCTCCCCTTACATAGTCATTTCTCAGATGATCCTTTTTGGTCACACCGCACATCCACCTAAGCATTCTCATCTCCGCTACCTCCATCCTGCTGATGTTATTTTTTCTCAGGGTCAGTTTCCATAGCAGGTCTCACTACTGTCCTGTAGATTTTACCTTTTAGATAGATCGGCACCCTCTTATCGCATTCCACTCCAGCCATCTCTCTCCAGTTTCTCCATCTTTCTGGTATCCTGCATCCCACTTCCTTCTCAGCCTCACCATCCTCTTTCATTGTTGAACCTAAGTATCTAAAGTCACTGTCCTTCCTGATAACATTTTCTTCTAGATCCAGATCTGTCTCCTGGCTGCCATCCACTTTGCAACACATAATCTGTCTTACTTCTGCTCAGTCTCGCACCTCTCTCTTCCAGTACTTTCCTCCAACGTTCCAGTTTAGCTGCCACTTCTTCTCTTGATTCTGCACACAGCACGATGTCATCTGCATACAACATAGTCCAAGGCGCGTCTTCTCTCACCTCCTTCGTCACCACCTCCATCACAATATTAAACAGGAACGGACTTAATGCTGACCCTTGATGCAAGCCAATTGTCACTGGAAAACTTTGTCTCTCCCAGGCAGGTTCGAATTCTTGTCTTCACATTTCTGTACATCTCCTGCACCAACCTGACATATTTCTCCGGTTCCTCCTTCTCCCCCAGACACCTCCAAACTTCTTGCCTTGGCACTCTATCATACGCTTTCTCCAGATCAATAAATACCAGATGTAGCTTCCGTTGCTTCTCTCGAAACTTTTCCATCATCTGTCGTAACCCAAAGATAGCATCTATCGTCGATCGGCCAGGCATGAAGCCAAATTGCTCCTTTGCGATCTCTACCTCCCTCTTTCCCCAGTCTTCCATCAAGAACCCTCTCTAGGATTTTCATTGTGCGGGACATCAACTACTTTATTCCTCTGTAATTCTTAGTCTTGTGCATCCCTTTTACTCTTGCAGATGTGGACAAGAGTACTTTCCCTCCATTCCTCGGGTATATTTTCCTGTTGACAAACTTTTATTAACAGGTCCCACAGCAGGTCAATTCTCTCTTTCCCCCAGTGCCTTCCATGCCTCCACTGGTATCCTGTCAGGGCCAACATTAAAAAAAACTGTAATTAAAAATTTTTAATCTTAAATCAATTTTATTTCAAAACGGATGTTTATTAGGATTAACAGTTTTTAATTACAGATGTTACATATACACAACACAAAAGTGCTATAGAGGTTTTGTGACCTTTCGTGTTATGTATCCGACCCATACACATGCAGTTCGCTGTACATGGTATACAAATGCTAGTGTATTGATATTTTACCACATTTCAATTTCTGTTTTGAATTAGCTGATAAAGTTTCTATCTCAACCTGCCTATATCCGAAGAGACCTTAATTTTTATGCTACACCACTGGTTAATAGTATTCTCGCGAATATATTTTATGTATACGAGTATAACTGTAACATTTTATTTTTAAGCAAGCTTTAAACTTAAGAAGTAAGGAGAACCCTGCTCTAAAGAATCTTTTTCAAATGTCCTTGCCTTACTCGAGATTCGAATCCCAGCCTTGTACAGTCATCCCATACATGAGACATTTTTATTATAGCATATTGGTGGTGTGGATAGGCAGAAAGTTATTGAAAGTAGATTTGAAGATTATACTCCTTCTGGAATACATAAAAAGAGAATCTGCTACAAAAGAGATTAACAGCAAGAACAAACGAAGAAAGAGAAATTTTTGAGAGTGGAGTTAAACTGTGAAGGAGTGTTTAATAGCCTCTTCGCTTCTATGAACAGATTTGGAAGAGAGTAGGAGAATTGTAGATGTTAAATTTGATAAACAGTGAACACGAAATTATTTGTAGAAAATGCAGGCAGCAGAAACTGAAAGTCTGAAAAATAAGTGGTGAGTCAAGAATTATTAACGAGCTCTTACCAAATCTGAGAACAGCGTTCACTTGTTGAAAAAAGAGATTAACAGCAAGAACAAACGAAGAAAGAGAAATTTTTGAGAGTGGAGTTAAACTGTGAAGGAGTGTTTAATAGCCTCTTCGCTTCTATGAACAGATTTGGAAGAGAGTAGGAGAATTGTAGATGTTAAATTTGATAAACAGTGAACACGAAATTATTTGTAGAAAATGCAGGCAGCGGAAACTGAAAGTCTGAAAAATAAGTGGTGAGTCAAGAATTATTAACGAGCTCTTACCAAATCTGAGAACAGCGTTCACTTGTTGAACGGATTTGTATAGAATTAATTGTTCATGAGTTCAGCTTTGGACGAAAACAAAAAAAAATTAAGCTAATTTCTTGGATACTAAAGAGGAGATAAATAGGACAAGATTGAGTTTAGTTAACTTTTGAATTATCAAGATAATCAGAATCATATCCCATCAGAATTTTGAGCTAGAAGTTGATATTTTCCGCAAATTTTGGTTACTCTGTGTAGTATAATTTGTAAAGTGAGAGAGAACGGTTTTATATGTCATTGGCAGAACAGTGGATTCAGTTTGCATTTACCTGGAAAATATTTTGTAGGCTAATTTGATAGCGTACTGCTTTCCAACGAACAAGTTGTTGGTTCGAATCTCACCAAGGATATGAAAGTTTTGTAAATGGCATTAGGTGACAGATGAATTTCATCACTGGTATGAGATCACTCTGCTTATTGGAGGCCTGAAGCGACTTCAAAAGATCTATATTGGTTGATAGGGCGATTTCTGGATTATCTAACTTTTAGGTTGCCCATAGTATTACTAATAATGTACTACGGCGTTTTGTACTGTGGATAGGATTGAAATAAAATTGGAGAGTGAACCTGGACAGTTACAGCCATAAACATGGAGAATTTCGCTCAATCCCCGGAACGCGTAGCTTCTGCAGTTCTCCCCTTCACTCCCCCCACCACTATTAAAAAGCATTCAATGCCAAATGGGCAGGTGGCAGCAGTTATTCTTTAGCCGACCTGGAACGCACCTAAATTCCAGAAGATAGTATACTGGAAGTATACTATCTTGTGGAAGCCGGTATCGCCCTATCAACCAATATAGATCTTTTGAAGTCGCTTCAGGCCTCCAATAAACCCGCAAAAAGAAGTAATGTTGAATCTCTCCATGGTGGAAGAAATGTGCAAGGGGAATAAACCCGATCTTCTATTCGATCCAGATATGGTTTGCAGCTCCTCCAAGCTTCCGATAAGCGAAGTGGTAATATTACTGACTTGGCTGGCCAAGTAAATACAGCAAAACCTCGCTTAACGCGATTAATTACTCCAGCAATCAACATGCGCAAAGTGAAATCGCGTTAAGCGAATACAATAAATAATAGGAATAATTATAATTCATCCATCAGTTAGCGTAAATTTGGAAAAAAATTACAGTATAAGCTATATTAGAGGATAAAATCATCAAAGTTAATAAAAATCAATTACTTAAATTTTTATTTAATGTCTAAACATTTGATTGAGCTACTTTTTTACAAAAAAAATTAAGTAAAGATGTTTGAATCGTGCTCGACTTTTTCATCTTGTCATGCAATTTGCGATAGCTGGCGATCGCTTTATCAAGTTTTCGGCGGACTTCGAAGCTTCGTTCTATATCAGGATCAGCATCCAACAAAATTTCCTTAGCACACTCAATGTGATTGAAAACTAGGTCAAGTTCTTTTGCAGTTAGCTTCTTAGTCGTAACATCCTCTTCTTGTTCGCACTCCTTATCTTCTTTATATGCAGGCTGTTCTTCTAGTTGAAGGAGATCATTCTTGCTTAACTGTTCTGAATGGGAATCGAGCAAGTTTCTCCCATCTTCATTATCCAGTTAATTAAATCCAAGTTCTTTTCCAATTGTGCTGATTTTTTCAATAATGTTAGATCTTGGATTTCGCCCACGATAAACTAACATAGGCTGGAGTTTAAAGTCGCCTTCTGCATTGCCTCCTAATAAAAACGTAAGATTGTATCCTGGTTGAGATGCTTCAATTTTAGGTAGGAAAGTTTTTGTTGACATGCAGATTGCGGACTCAGGTTAACAGGAGAAAGAGGGGTGATTTTGATAGAGGTCTATAAACTTTTGAATGGGTGTTATAACATTTCAGATGATGAAATTTTTCGTTATATGGAAGGTGGGGAGAGAACACGGTGGCATCCATGGAAGTTAAGGTTGTTCTCAGTCAAGAAAGGGGTAAGAGCTAGGTTATTCTCTTAGAGAGCAGTGAGTGAGTTTAATAATTTGCTCTTATGGGTAGTGAGTGCATCTAGTGTAAATGAATTTAAGGGAAGGTATGATAGCTGGGTTGGGTAATTTACAGCCTCCCTCGATGAGTCCTTGACTCCCTGGAGGTCTCAGATAACAATAATAATACGCTTCCAAAAGAGAACAATTTCGTCGATGTTGATTAGTTGCCGATCGTCATAATCACTCATCTGAATTATGCTTTGTCTTCAGGAAACTTGCTGCAGAATCTTTATCAGCACTAGCAGATTCCCTAGTTATTCTTACGTTATGCAGTCCAGTTAGATTATTAAAACGGTCAAACCATCTTAAACTCACAGTAAAGATTTCACATTCCTCTTGAAATTTGGTCTCTTTCAATGATGTAAAAATATTGAGAGTTTTTGTCTGAATATTCCCTGTACTAAGAGGTATTCTTTTTGGTTATAATCCTGAATCCAGAGTGATAGAAGACGCTCCATCTCGATCATTAAATGGCTTCTATTTCGGGAGATCTGTATACTTAACGAGGCATTAGCAACTTGTTCTTTGTATTCTTTACTCTTATTTAATATAGTCCAAACTGTAGACTCGCTATATCCCAGGTCTCGCACAAACATTGTATTACTAGCGCCACTTCCATGCCTCTTAATGACTTCCAGCTTTTCTGCTGCAGATTGGCAACAAAGAATTTTGCGTTAGGTAAAATATCGCGTTAACTGATTAATCACTCGCTTAAAGCAAGTAATTGATTGAGTGAAATGATATCATTTCACTCAATCGCGTCAACTGATTATCGCGCATGTCGAATTCGCGTTAAGCGAGATTTTCCTGTAGCGTATCTAAGTTCTCTCTCTATCCTGCAAGCTGTGGGTTTGAATACCACCGTGGACGCGATTGTTTTAGGAGGGTATAGGTGGTAAATGAAATTTGCTGCTGGTATGAGATCATCACTGCACTGTGGATATTAGTCCAGAATTGGCTTGAACCTTCCATGTTTGGTCTCTAGAGCAAGTTTTCCGAATTATCTAACCCTTAGTCCGCCCACAACGCTGACGTACGATAAGTTTGGCTTTTGGATGGGATTCACATAAACGAGTCCTCATCTTCAACCTCGTATGTACTTCTACCTCGTTAATTGTAGCCTAGAGGCTAGCTACAATAAACATCGGTGGCGTTGACTTGCTGAGACAGGCATATAATGCAATTGAGTTGTATTTCTATGTTTGGAAATATATTAAGCAATGTCAGGTAGCATCTACTAATAACTTTTTTTTTTCTTTTTCCGAGGACAACGCGACACATTCTCTTCGGTTGGAATGACTTAAGTTCGAATCCCATTCGAGAATGCAAGAAAAAAAAAAAGTTATTTGACATTGCTTAATATATTTTCAAACAGAGAAATACAACTCAATTGCATTATATGCCCGTCTCAGCAAGTAAAAGCCACCGATGTTTATTGTAGCCTCTCGATAAGCACACATTTATATACAGGATGGCCATAAATTAACTTTCCCCCTTTAGAGGTGGTATCTGTAGATAAAACTAATACACGGAATGAGACCACATTTTATATTGAGACTTTCGAAGGCATGGGGAGATGAATTTCGCGAAAAAAAAGATTTAGTACCAAAAGTCTCCGATAAAGGAAATTTTGGCGCTGGCGGAGCCGAAAGCAGTCAAATATTTGCAATAAACGCAGGTAAAAAAGATTATGCAAATTTTACTGTGCGTACGTGAGAGCAGCGCCACCAATTCCACTTAAAAAGGGATTGGGAACGTAATCCAGCAAGTACCACTGCATTCTCCGAAAGTAACCGTGTGGTGTGACTTCACAGCCGATTTCATAATAGGACAATACTTTTTTGAGCGCATTAACCCTACAGGTCCTGTAACCTGCTCCATTACTGGAGAGATTTATCGACGAATGCTGGAAAAGTTTGTCTTTGCTGCAATGCAGTAATGACAATGTTTGGACTTCATAATTTTTATGCAGGATGGAGCACGGCCACACATCGAACGTTCAATACAGCGCCTTTTACGCCAGCATTTCAGTAATGAGAGGGTTATCAGTCAGTTCTTTCCGACGGCATGGCCGCCTCGATCCCCGGACATCACTCCATGTGACTTTTGGCTGTGTGGGTATTTGAAATCCGTTGTGTATGTTGGTGGCATTCCCAACTTGCATGTCTTGAAAGAGAGCATAAAACGAGCTGTTATGAACATCCAATCCGACTCCTTACCCTCAGCTGTAGAGCATGTCGCACACAGGATGCAATTTGTTGTACACAAGAAAGGTCAGCATATTGAAAATCATGTATGTGGTCCAGGGGGCCCTGATTCTGATGAATAAAACATTATTTCCTGTGAGTTCAATCACTACATTAATTTCCGAGTCTATTGCAAGTTGTTGTTTTAGTTTAATTATTATTATTATTATCATTGTAACGCGCCATATATCCAGCTGGAATGAGTGACGCAGCTGACGCTTACACTGTCGAAATGTTATTATTCCATTTTATCTGCCTTTAATGTAATTATCCACTTGTTTTCGACTCCGCCAGCGCTAAAATTTTCCTTATCTGCGACTTTTGGTACTAAATCTTTTTTTCGCGGAAATCATCTCCCCATGCCTTCAAAAGTCTCGATATAAAATTTGATCTCATTCGGTTTATTGGTTTTAGCTACACATGCATCCAAAGAGTGATAGTTATTTTATGGCCACCCTGTACTATCGTATTAAACTACATACACAAAGACTATAGCGCCACATATCTTTTCTATAACTGACTTTCATTGCTTTTTGTGAAAAAAAAAAATTCTTTTCAACTGAAATACGTGCATGCCAAAACTCATACAAATACTTGTTTTCTGTTTAAAAAAGTAATAATAAACAAATAAAAGAACGCATTTGAGAGGGGGAAGAAGAAATCCCAACGAGTAACCCGACTGACTAAATATAGTAAGTTACGCCACTGTTTAGATTTCAAGTTAGTTTGGAACAGTTCTGTGAATTCAGTTTCTTCTTTTTTTTATTTAAAAAAAAACTTTCCAAAATTCATTTTGTGCTTATTTACTAACAAATTTTATATGCTGGTGATAAAAATCCACTATCAGTGTTTTAAAGTGTTATAAGCACTTTAATTTATAGAAACGGTTTATTTCAAGAAAATACCCAATTCCTGTGACTGACTGAATTGGGCATGTAACCCAGTAGAAAATTTAGGAGGAAATCATCTCTTCTGACTACCGACCAAAATACTGTTGTAAATTCAGTTAAATAACAAGGAAAAAAATCCATTGTTTTTATTTACATATTTAATATGCTTGACAAATTTTCCTTGATTACATTCGGTATACGTTTTTGCTTACATTCTCGAAAATGACATTTGTATTAGCATGAAAAAAAATAGCTAACTGTTTAGTAAGGTGTATAAAATTCAGGAACACATTTTCTTTTCTTTCTTTTTTTAAATCTGTTTTTGTTTCTTGTAGGATCCAGAAGCAAGCTGGGATACTAATGACAATGACGAAGATCCTTTCCCTAAATACGACGAATTCGACTCGAACAAGTATGTAGTGATATAAATAGCAAAATTTAAGTTTGTTTTCATTTCATTTTGTTTCAAAATGCAATGAAATTGTTTTTTTGAAATGAAGTTTCAAAAATATATTAAAGAAAAGAGATTTTTAAAAAAAAAAGTACTTTAATTGTCATAGGTGAGGAAAAAATCCTCCCCCCTCTGGGAAATTTTCTCTCACTGTAATGTGCTTTCTGCAACAGGTAAACTCACACGCAGTTAATAACTTGTAATCGTCATCCTGTTGGCGAATGATCAAATGAAATAGGCAACAGTAATTACTAAAATTAAGGGGATATTAAATCCCACATAGTTTTAAAGCCGAAGCTGTGAAGCTTATTAGCTCTTTATACTTAAGACAACAGTAATATGACATTCCCTTCCCCACCAAAAAGAAAAAGAAAGTGCTGCGAGTTCAGAAAGCTTGGAACTGTTTTCATTCAGCATTTACGATGTGCAAATATATTCAAGAATGTTGAACGAACATAAATAAAAATGCTAATGAATTTGAAGATTTCCGAAGTTGATTTGAATTCTTTCCTTAACAAGAATGAAGCCAGAGAGAGAGAGAGTCTTTATTAATATAAACATTTTTATTTTAAATTGTCCTAGATAGAGGAAATGGATGTAGTTTTGCTGAACGGTGCCTATGGAAGTGTTCGTAGGAAAGATATATGGTGCAGAAACCAACTCACTGTGAAACAGTGCCAGGTAAAAGAGGGAGTTATCAATTATCCGAACTGTTTCTTTCCGTGTATTATCTTCAAATGTAAGAGCAGTATTCTAAGTTTTGGTGAAGTTGGGATTAACAGAGTTAGTAGCTGGACAGGTGAAAAAGTACAGTGATACCTCGCTAATCCGAACTAATAAAAACCGTCCTCGTTCGGATTAGCGAAAAGTTTGGATTAGCGAAATTTTCCCCGAGATACAATAACTAGCGTTTAAGACCAAAATAATCTGATTCTAATAGTACATCAATTTAATTCTGTAAATAAATGAAGTAACTGATAGAAAAAAAAAAGGCCACTGTAATGTAAAACTTAAACAATAATACAGTACACAAGTTTATTTTAGTAAAAAATTTAGTTTGTATGTACCTGTATTGTTGAGGATTCTGATTTAATCAAATTGCATAGTTCAGTACATAACTTAATTTGCTTAAAAAATATCACTTTCTTCTACACAACACAAAAAAAGTTTCACAAAATAACACAACAAATTTTTTATTTCTTTGTAAAAAAAAAAGTCACTGATTTTCTTTTGCTTCTTGGAAGCTAAACTTTTTTCGAATGCTTCTTCTCGGAGCTGCATTAGCAATAAAATTTTGTGGAATGGCGTATCATTCTGCTTAACCCATTCTCAACTGCCTCTTCACGTTTTACTTTTCTTTTTTTTCCTTCGAGTTCTTTATCGTCATCGTCGTCTTCTAATTCATTCTGTAGCGTCATATTTATAATTTCAGCATCTGATTTGATTTCGAATTCACTTTCGGTTCTATCTGTAATCCATTCCATAACATCTCTGTTTGTGAAATTTCAACATCTGGATTTATATTTTTAACCAAATTATGCACGTTTTGAATTTCGTCTTTTTGTGTATCACCGTAGTTATACTGTAATAGTAATAATAAAATAAATAATAATTATTAAATCAAAATAATAGTACACAAAATAATACGTAATAATAAATAAAACTTTTTTTTTCTTTCAAACCGCAGTTCGGATTACTGGAGGGTTCGGATTAGCGAGATACCACTGTAGTCCAAGCGAAAAAGAATTTTTTTTTTTGCGGATAGATGCTATAGAAGGCGATTTTTTTTATGCAAATAAAGGCTAGCGATGTGTCAATCCAAGAAGAGAGAGATCTGGTCTTGATTTTTGTGTGTAATCATAGACGATGTAGCACTATACAAGGCATGTACAGAGGTATGCGTATGAAGAGGATGAGTGATATAATAGTCTCAAGGAATACTAGCATCATTGGTAGAGAAAAGAACAACCACCATTACGCGCAGTTAACGACCCGAAGGCAAACTGGTAATACAATTACAAAGGTCATAAGATGACAATGTCCTGAGAAGCTTTCTATATCAGACCCCTACCAAACGCCTTGGAAATATCAAGTATAGCAGCACAGGTTTTTTTCCAAAACTTTTCCTTGGCACATGTTCAGCGTGGCTGATGTTGGTGAGAAAATCTGCTGTACATATTCAGCGACAGAATTTATAATGGTCGACATTCATTAGCTGGCAGTTTGTTAGGTGATGAAGATAACTATTGATAACTATTTTAGAGAGCACCGACGTCAGAGTAATTGATCGGTAATTTGATGACAGACATTTTTTTGTATGATTGGAGGATATCATCTGGACCAGTAGCCATAGTTTGGTATCTAGGTTACTGAATGTTCTTCTGGTGCCATTCTGGTAGTAGGCTACAGGAGACGTTCGAGAAGCACATCAGAAGAATCTTCTTATGTCTTTATGGGTGGTGATGTTGGTGAAAAAATTTGCTGTGCATCTTGAGTAGCAGACTCCAGTATGGATTCTGCCACTCATGCGTAGTTATATAGTTGAAGGTGATATGCTCTGGTCAGTTAGGCAAGAGTTCGAAGGGAAGAGTGATGTCAGTGGTCAGCTTTGTCTTTTGATGTAATAGGCTGGAGCACAGACAGACAGAAATTGTGCTCAACGGCCATTTGTGCAAGAGGCGAGTTTTCCGCATTTGATTTCTTCAAAGTCAGACTAAAGTTAGACAATGATTCCTTTGTAATTGTTTCTGTAGGCCGAGAATGAAGCATCTTTGTACCAAGCCACCTGTAACATGCCTCTTTTATTACCTTGGTAGACTTCATCGAAAACAATGGATATTTGGCGAGAATTTTTAATGGAGTGAGAAGGACTGGAGGTTCCATTCCGACATGGATAATTCCTATAACTTGTTTCTGAATCTGCACAGGTGGAGATAGTCCTTGTGGAAAGAAGTCCAGAGGTCTTTCCATTGACATAGTTGTAATGCCAAAGAACATGAGTTTAGAATGGCGGAGGGAAGGATGTTCCAAAAGAGATGAAACTTATGTGAGATTATTGTTTGAGTAAACCGAATTGCGAAGCGACTTCAGCTGTGTATACCTGGAAGGAAAACTGGTTAAGAAAAGATCTAGAGTGGGTGGAAAGGACTGTCTAATATTCTGGTTGGTAGATAAACAGTTTGCTTTAGTTAGTTACAGCAAATATTTCAGCCTCTATTCTAGCATGGTCGGTAGAATTAGAAACAGGAATCCAGTTGGAGCTCTGGGAATTAAAGCCACCAGTAAAGAAGATTTAACTGCTTGAGTGGTTGGAGTGCAGGAGATCAAGCTTAAAGGAAAATAATTCACAGGTTAGAGTGATTTTTAAAGAGAGTCATTTATCACATTCTGAACAATTTAAATGCTTAAAGAATGTATGCTGTGGAATTAGGTCAAAAACAGTTTAATTAATTTTATTTAAAATGTGTAACAAAAAATATTTGTTTTAAGAAAATAAATTTCATTTGAGAAAGGTAGCGCAATTGGAAGAGCAGTAGGGGGAAAAAGGAGAGGGGGAAAGAATAAATAATGGCTAACTTCGAATGGGTTACGCGTTTAGAGATCAGATTGTGTGATCAGATCTAATGGCTTCCAAATCTGAATTTGGTAAACAATTTTTACTAAGCTTTGTATCAGACCTACTTAGTGGTCCAAGTGGAGAAAGTTCTTGCGGCTCCTCTACTAATCAGTTTTTGTAGATATGATATCAATGTGTGTGTGGGGGGGGGGGACATGTAAGCAACAGTTCGCCGAGTGAGTGATTAACATATCTCTGCTCTTCAACTTGCGTTAAGTATTCTCCAGCTAATTTACCAATTTAGCTGGGGAAAAAAAATAAAGAAAGAAAAAAAAAAAATTTCCGGGAGAGGAAAAATTATTTTGCCCTCTTTTGTATGAGACTGGCTAAAGAGGATAAGAGCAGATGTTTAGATTCACTTCAGTTTTTTAATATGAGGAAGCTATACATTTGGTATTGCTTATATCAGAAGTACTTCCCTTGAAATAAGGGAAGTACTTTTTAGTGACAGAACATGATTTCGCTTCTTTTCAGTATATACCTGTAGTATAAAATCATATCATAGTTCTTAAGAAGCATTATTCCGAACAGTTCAGAAAATATCACAGATTTCCGGAAATCACGTTTAGTTTCAAACTCCCTGTACCTGAAAGTACAGCAGCCGACATGGACACCTGTTTCTCTGTTACCATCTAGAGTAAATTAAATGGGATGGTTGAATGTAAAATTCTGTGCGATTCTTAAACGTATCCTTTCATTCATTCACAGCAAAGTTCTTCTTTTGCCGCTAGTTTATTCACAACAAAATTACTTAGCGTCATTGAGTGAGCTTGGTGTTAATAAAACATTTAGTAAAACATTAAGAAATGTAATAATAAGAATTACTCTTTCATTTCTATTGTAGATTGATGTCTATTTTTATTTTCGTATAATTTTCAGGCAATCAAAATTTTAATATTCACTTTTAAGCAACGTATTTTATTATTTATCGCGTTCAAATTTAACTCTATGATAACAGTATTTAATCTACACACAATAAATTATTTTGCTTACATTTTTTTTTCGATGAATCGTAATTTTAAGATTTTAGTTTCCTGGTGATGCAGAAATGTTGACCCGGATTCCCGCAGTTCACGTGTTTTCTCCATAGTCATCGGAGCATGATCCTCTCACTCATCTACATCGTGTACTCCGCAGTAAGAAGCTGTTTCTGTGATCAGTCAGCGAAAAGATTCCTTCCGCGACGATTGGTCTGGCAATACTCGATTTTCCCATATGAAAACCCAGGAAACCAAATTTCATCCCTCCCCTTTCCAGTTCAAGGACGCATCCAGACTGTGAAAAATAATCATTAGGTTTATTAATGAAAAATTATATTATTTAATAACTTTTATTTAAATTTTATCATGATTCGAAAAAGCATAATCGAGCGTATAGAAAATTTTCTTATTTAACAGAACATTCACATTTTATTCTCATTTTTTTGGGGGGGGGGGTATTTCTCTCCCCTTAGTTTTTGACGCTGACCCTGTGTGACTTCAGTTAGCATTTAGATGAGACAGTATAAGCATTTTGTGCGCGTATTGCTGACGTCGCCGGGTAAATACAGTAGTTGCTACTCGAAATCGCTACGATGCACGTGACTACGAATTTCGTTTTAGATTTAGCTGCCAGGAAAAATTAGTGCCGTTACCAGCTGTTTATGGCTTCCGAACACTCCGTCGATAAATCATTGTCACGTTTTGGAAATTTTTAATGATGTTATGTAAATACGCGATGTTTGTCCTTAAAAGTTACATATATTTATTTTCATTTTTGTTACTCCAGCTTCCTTAAAGCATGTCTTTCGTAAAGAAAGGACTCATGAAAAGCAGCTACTTGGCTGAAAAATTTTATTGATACTGCTATTGTTTTGTTAAAATTTTGAATATTTAAAATTTCAATTCAACAATTAAAAGAATTCGGCCAAGCCGCCTCTCTCCTCTTATTTTATCAGCACTTTAAGAGCTTTTCATTACAGTGTGTGCGCGCGCGCAATACAACGTACAGTAATATTTAAACAGCAAGCAAGCAAAAAAGTTTAACCATGTCAGGTTAAACATATAACCTGACATGGGCATTGACAGAAGAGCCAATCCATAATTTTGGTATTATGTTCCTTGAGCTTTCTTCCCTTATTGATATGCACATTTTGTTGTTTTCTCTAATGGCTAATTTTAAGAAACTGGGAGAAAAAAGAAAATAAACGCAAATAATTGTTTGCCATTTATAATATTTCCATTTTAATCGGTTTATGTTGCGCACAATGATTTGAGGATTCTCTTAACCATTTTTTCATTATCAGTGCATCGAATATGAAATATATGTGACAATCTTTTAACTAATAATATGTGGAAATCGTGTTTCGTTATTTCCTTTACGGAAGATTTCATCGGTATTCTGTTGACGTTTCAGAAATATTTCGTGTAATGAAATCGTTACAGTTAACGCTCAACCGAGACAGCGCTTATAGCATTGTTTTATTAGATTGGTGAAAATACAATAGAAGAAAATAGCTAATTATACTGGATTTAGATGAGAGACCTGGACTGCGAATCCCAGAAGACTGTGGGTCTTTTGAGGTTACGTATTGATGCATTGGCTTTATTAATGAAGTAATGTTCGTGGTTGCACAAGTTCTACTGTGAATTTTCGAAACAATATACGCAGCAACTGAATACTTATATATTCTGCAAAATGAAAGCGATGATGCTGTAATGACCACTTTCGAGAATTACCTAGAATTAGTTCTATAACGAAACAACGCTAAGCAGGATAGCGTTAAGGGAGGTATTACTGTATTTTATTTCGCCACTGATCATCTACTGCACTTATCGTGATATTTAGTTTTTCTTGTAGTGTATTTATGCCTGATAGAGATGACGTGTATCCCCCCCCCCCCACACACACACTAGACCACACGGTATAACACTTAATCGAACAGAAGCACTGTTTTATCCTGAGCTTTTCTGTTGCGCCTACTAAACTTATGACTTATCTATTGGTTATACATATTAATAAAGAAGGTTAATGATTTATTGAAAACACAAGAAGAAAAAAAACTGAATACACAGAATATAAAACAATCATTTAAATATACTGACTTTGCCCGGACACTTGAAGATGACGGGAGTTTTCTTTCCTTCTTTTTTGTTGTTAATTTAAACTCCGAATTATAGTCTCTCGGATCATTGGAAGTTTCTTATATCTTCCTCTTCCGTATATAAGACCGGTTGAGTCTCATGTGGATAAAATCTTTCCACCGTTCTCTGTCCAAAGCAAGCTCTTTCTATTGCCAACAGCATTGAAAGGTCTAATGCAGTTCTAAGGACTTTATTCCATGTTAACCCTGGTCTTCTCATGGGTCTTATATACAGTACTTTTTAGATTACGAGTGTTCTGCAAAGCATAGGCAGACTTCCAGTGTAATTTCACTTTTGAAGCGTAGTCTTTTTTGGGTAACAGACTTTCTTCCTTTAACCCTGCGGAGATCGCGGTCGAAAAAATTGTAGCTTAGGTCGCGTGTATCTGAGAGATACATTGATTACTAGTATGTGCTGAAATGCGATAAAACTTAAAAAAAAAAACAAACTGCAAATATAATACATGACGGTTTATTTATTTTCAGTTACAATCTAGAAATTATTGAACAAAGAAAAAAAAACTAAACAAATGTTATATTGACATTGGAGTTAGCGGTATCTCTCAGATACAATTTACTATCAAATATCACTTTCACTTTCGACTATCATTCTCATCATCGGACTCGAGTAACATTCGCTGAATCTCTTCAACATCTGATGGATTATCCAATCGATATACAAGGGGGCGGCATAAAATAACTTTCACTCTTTGGAGGCATCAGTAGCTAAAAGCAATAAACGGAATGAGACCAAATTTTATATTCAGACTTTTGAAGGCATGGGGAGATGATTTCCGTGAAAAAAAATTTCGTACCAAAAGTCGCCGATAGGGGGAATTTTGGCGCTGGCGGAGCCGAAAACAAGCGGATAATTACATTAAAGGCAGATAAAATGGAATAACAACATTTCGACGGTGTAAGCGTCAGCTGCGTCACTCATTCCAGCTGGATATGTGGCGCGTTACGATGATGATAATAATAATAATAAACTAAAACAACAACTTGCAAGAGACTCGGAAATTAATGTAGTGATTGAACTCACAGGAAATAATGTTTTATTCATCAGAATCAGGGTTCCCCTGGACCACATATACGATTTTCAATGTGCTGACCTTTCTTGTGTGCAACAAATTGCATCCTGTGTGCGACATGCTCTACAGCTGAGCATAAGGAGAAGAATTGGATGTTCATAACAGCCCATTTTATGTTCTCTTTCAAGACATGCAAGTTGGGAACGCCACTAACATACACAACGGATTTCAAATACCCCCACAGCCAAAAGTCACATGTAATTATCCGCTTGTTTTCGGCTCCGCCAGCACCAAAATTTCCTCTATCGGCGACTTTTGGTACTAAATATTTTTTTCGCGGAAATTATCTCCCCATGCCTTCAAAAGTCTCAATATAAAATTTGGTCTCATTCCGTTTATTGGTTTTAGCTACAGATACCTCCAAAGAGAGAAAGTTAATATATGGCCACCCTGTATTTTTCCAGCCATTTTCAACGGTTAAAAAAAAAAAATAAAAATAAAAATACTATACTAACATCGGAGTTAGCGGTATCTCTCAGATAGTTTACTATCAAATATCACAAACCTTCACATAATACGTGTTAAACTAAACTGATGGCATAAACAGTGCGGAATATCACTCGTTATATATATATATGCGCATATATATATATATATGTGCATATATATATATATATGCGCATATATATATATATGCGCATATATATATATATATATATATGCGCATATATATATATATATATATATGCGCATATATATATATATATGCGCATATATATATATATATATATATATGCGCATATATATATATATATATATATGCGCATATATATATATATATATGCGCATATATATATATATATATGCGCATATATATATATATATGCGCATATATATATATATATATATGCGCATATATATATATATATGCGCATATATATATATATATATATATGCGCATATATATATATATGCGCATATATATATATATGCGCATATATATATATATGCGCATATATATATATATGCGCATATATATATATATATATGCGCATATATATATATATATATATGCGCATATATATATATATATATATGCGCATATATATATATATATATATGCGCATATATATATATATATATGCGCATATATATATATATATATATGCGCATATATATATATATATATATGCGCATATATATATATATATATATATGCGCATATATATATATATATATATGCGCATATATATATATATATATATGCGCATATATATATATATATATGCGCATATATATATATATATATATGCGCATATATATATATATATATATGCGCATATATATATATATATATATGCGCATATATATATATATATATATGCGCATATATATATATATATATATGCGCATATATATATATATATATATATGCGCATATATATATATATATATATGCGCATATATATATATATATATATGCGCATATATATATATATATATATGCGCATATATATATATATATATATGCGCATATATATATATATATATATGCGCATATATATATATATATATATGCGCATATATATATATATATATATATATGCGCATATATATATATATATATATGCGCATATATATATATATATATATGCGCATATATATATATATATATGCGCATATATATATATATATATGCGCATATATATATATGCGCATATATATATATATATATGCGCATATATATATATGCGCATATATATATATATATATATATATGCGCATATATATATATATATATATATGCGCATATATATATATATATATATATGCGCATATATATATATATGCGCATATATATATATATATATATATATGCGCATATATATATATATATATATATATGCGCATATATATATATATATATATATATGCGCGCATATATATACAGGGTGTTCGGGATAAATTTGACATATTTATAATTAATTATATTTTTCCGTAAGTTACATGTATTAACACACACTTCTCTTCATTTAAAAGTTTGGACCCTTCTTCATTCATATACAAGATGTCAGAAAGGATGGATAGCTGGAACCCACCTGAATCATGGAAGAGAATAACTTGTATCATGATGATTCGTGCCCGCCATCAAAATAAGGATATTACGACTGCTGCCCAATGCTCCCTGAATACAGTAAAAACAATCAGGCATGAACTAGAGACTTGCAATGGTGACTACGAGGATGTAGCAAGAAGAAAGATCCCTAGCAGACGATCTGATTGCGTTCGTACAGCAGAATTCCTCACAAATCTGCAGGAACAGGTGTTGAAGAACCCTGGCATTGGAATTCTGGCTTTGTTCGTGGAGTTGCTAACTGTAGTCAAGCCCTGGATAACAAGGGTAGCCAATGGTAGGCCGTATGTATGGCAGCAGGATTCGGCCCCTTGCCACACCTCTGGGAAAAGTCAAAAATGGTTGTCTGAAAATTTCTACGACTTCACCAGTCCAAATGTTTGGCCTCCAAACTCCCCAGACCTTAACCCCATGGATTATTTTGTATGGGGCGCAGTTGAAAAAGACACCAATCGCACTTCCAGTAATACAAAAGCCCAGTTAATGGATAAAATTAAAACAGTTTTTGCGGCCCTTCCCAGGGAGACTGTAGCATCAGCTTGTTCGAGGTTCCGAAGCAGAATTGAAGCTGTGATCGATGCTAATGGTGGTTATTTTGAGTAAATCTTGTTGATAGTATTGTAATTAACTCTGCCTGTAATGTTTTTTTGTCAATTCATTAAATTTAATAGATACAAAGAAGATTTTCTTTTTCCTTACGAAACTGTCAAATTTATCCCGAACACCCTGTATATATATATATATGCGCATATATATATATATATATATATATATATATATATGCGCATATATATATATATATATATATATATATGCGCATATATATATATATATATATATATATATGCGCATATATATATATATGCGCATATATATATATATGCGCATATATATATATATGCGCATATATATATATATGCGCATATATATATATATATGCGCATATATATATATATATGCGCATATATATATATATATGCGCATAAATATATATATATATATATATATATATATGCGCATAAATATATATATATATATATATATATATATGCGCATAAATATATATATATATATATATATGCGCATATATATATATATATATATATATATGCGCATATATATATATATATATATATATATATATATATATGCGCATATATATATATATATATATATATATATATATATGCGCATATATATATATATATATATATATATATATATGCGCATATATATATATATATATATATATATATATGCGCATATATATATATATATATATATATATATGCGCATATATATATATATATATATATATATATATATATGCGCATAAATATATATATATATATATATATATATATATATGCGCATAAATATATATATATATATATATATATATATATATGCGCATAAATATATATATATATATATATATATATATGCGCATAAATATATATATATATATATATATATATATATATGCGCATAAATATATATATATATATATATATATATATATATGCGCATATATATATATATATATATATATATATATATATGCGCATATATATATATATATATATATATATATATATATGCGCATATATATATATATATATATATATATATATATATGCGCATATATATATATATATATATATATATATATATATATATATATATATATATATATGCGCATATATATATATATATATATATATATATATATATGCGCATATATATATATATATATATATATATATGCGCATATATATATATATATATATATATATATGCGCATATATATATATATATATATATATATATATATATATGCGCATATATATATATATATATATATATATATATATATATGCGCATATATATATATATATATATATATATATATATGCGCATATATATATATATATATATATATATATATATATGCGCATATATATATATATATATATATATATATATATGCGCATATATATATATATATATATATATATATATATATGCGCATATATATATATATATATATATATATATATATATGCGCATATATATATATATATATATATATATATATATATGCGCATATATATATATATATATATATATATATATGCGCATATATATATATATATATATATATATATATGCGCATATATATATATATATATATATATATATATATGCGCATATATATATATATATATATATATATATATATGCGCATATATATATATATATATATATATATATATATATGCGCATATATATATATATATATATATATATATATATGCGCATATATATATATATATATATATATATATATATATGCGCATATATATATATATATATATATATATATATATATGCGCATATATATATATATATATATATATATATATATATATGCGCATATATATATATATATATATATATATATATATATGCGCATATATATATATATATATATATATATGCGCATATATATATATATATATATATATATATATATATGCGCATATATATATATATATATATATATATGCGCATATATATATATATATATATATATATGCGCATATATATATATATATATATATATATGCGCATATATATATATATATATATATATATGCGCATATATATATATATATATATATATATGCGCATATATATATATATATATATATATATGCGCATATATATATATATATATATATATATGCGCATATATATATATATATATATATATATGCGCATATATATATATATATATATATATATTTATGCGCATATATATATATATATATATATATATATGCGCATATATATATATATATATATATATATTTATGCGCATATATATATATATATATATATATATTTATGCGCATATATATATATATATATATATATATTTATGCGCATATATATATATATATATATATATATTTATGCGCATATATATATATATATATATATATATTTATGCGCATATATATATATATATATATATATATTTATGCGCATATATATATATATATATATATATATTTATGCGCATATATATATATATATATATATATATTTATGCGCATATATATATATATATATATATATTTATGCGCATATATATATATATATATATATATTTATGCGCATATATATATATATATATATATATATTTATGCGCATATATATATATATATATATATATATATTTATGCGCATATATATATATATATATATATATATTTATGCGCATATATATATATATATATATATATATTTATGCGCATATATATATATATATATATATATATTTATGCGCATATATATATATATATATATATATTTATGCGCATATATATATATATATATATATATATATTTATGCGCATATATATATATATATATATATATATATTTATGCGCATATATATATATATATATATATATATATTTATGCGCATATATATATATATATATATATATTTATGCGCATATATATATATATATATATATATATATTTATGCGCATATATATATATATATATATATATATTTATGCGCATATATATATATATATATATATATATATTTATGCGCATATATATATATATATATATATATATATATTTATGCGCATATATATATATATATATATATATATATTTATGCGCATATATATATATATATATATATATATATTTATGCGCATATATATATATATATATATATATATATATGCGCATATATATATATATATATATATATATATGCGCATATATATATATATATATATATATATATATATATGCGCATATATATATATATATATATATATATATATATATATATATATGCGCATATATATATATATATATATATATATATATATATATATATATGCGCATATATATATATATATATATATATATATATATATATATATATGCGCATATATATATATATATATATATATATATATATATATATATATGCGCATATATATATATATATATATATATATATATGCGCATATATATATATATATATATATATATATATATATATATGCGCATATATATATATATATATATATATATATATATGCGCATATATATATATATATATATATATATATATATATATATGCGCATATATATATATATATATATATATATATATATATATATATGCGCATATATATATATATATATATATATATATATATATATGCGCATATATATATATATATATATATATATATATATATATATGCGCATATATATATATATATATATATATATATATATGCGCATATATATATATATATATATATATATATATATATATGCGCATATATATATATATATATATATATATATATATATATGCGCATATATATATATATATATATATATATATATATATATGCGCATATATATATATATATATATATATATATATATATATATATATGCGCATATATATATATGCGCATATATATATATATATATATATATATATATATATATATATATATGCGCATATATATATATGCGCATATATATATATATATATATATATATATATATATATATATATATATATATATATATATATGCGCATATATATATATATATATATGCGCATATATATATATATATATATATATATATGCGCATATATATATATATATATACAAAACCAAAACACAACCATCTGCATTTTCCTGGTGTTTATAAAGTTTTGTGCAACTGTGGTCGACCTTATTTTGGCCAGACAGACAAATCTGTTTCACTTCGTCTTGAGGAACATAGACGTGACATCTCCTACAGTAGAGCACGTGCGAGCGCCCTTTCCAGTCATGTCCTTTTCTCGGCAAACTCTAACCTTGAAGAACAGCCACATCAAGTTGAGTGGGAACGCACTACTAATTTATATATTTGCAAGGATGAATTCGAAAGAAGAATCATCGAATCAAAAGAAATAGTTCTGGACCCTTCACATTTAAATAATAATCTTAGCTACAATTTACCCGATTCCCATAGCGCAGTAATCCAGTACTGGCGCTCAAAAATTAGCTGTCGCACACATTCTACTCATGCCAACGGTAGCACGCGGTCACCTATTCAAATATGACTGTTATTATTCTGCTTTTTATTAAGCTGTAAAGTTCATTTTTTACCGTGTTATTTTATGTCTTATGTTTTTATTTCTCACCTGAAGAAGTCGGATCACCGATGAAACTAGTTGTGATGTATTAAAGGTTTTTGTTATACTTTCTCGGGTTCTAGTCAGTTAAATTTATTTTTATAAATATATATATATATATATATATGCGCATATATATATATATATATATATATATATATATGCGCATATATATATATATATATATATATATATATGCGCATATATATATATATATATATATATATATATGCGCATATATATATATATATATATATATATATATATGCGCATATATATATATATATATATATATATATATGCGCATATATATATATATATATATATATATATATATGCGCATATATATATATATATATATATATATATATATGCGCATATATATATATATATATATATATATATATGCGCATATATATATATATATATATATATATATATATGCGCATATATATATATATATATATATATATATGCGCATATATATATATATATATATATATGCGCATATATATATATATATATATATATATATATATATATATGCGCATATATATATATATATATATATATATATATATATGCGCATATATATATATATATATATATATATATATATGCGCATATATATATATATATATATATATATATATATGCGCATATATATATATATATATATATATATATATATGCGCATATATATATATATATATATATATATATATGCGCATATATATATATATATATATATATATATATGCGCATATATATATATATATATATATATATATATATATGCGCATATATATATATATATATATATATATATATATATATATATATATATATATGCGCATATATATATATATATATATATATATATATATATATATGCATATATATATATATATGCATATATGCATATATATATATATGCATGCACGCACAGCTAGTCATGACCTCCAAGCTATAACTGGATATGTGTAAGAATATTTATATTAAAACAATTTGTTTATATCTGTTCAGATCAGCCGCGACCTCCGCAGGGTTAACTGCATGTAGAGTGGCGAACACATAATCTGCTAATCTACTTTCTCCATACTGTGTAATTGTTTTTTTCTCGGTTCGCTACGGATTTTCCAGACTGTCCATAATATGGGAGTTTTCATTGATAATAGATGAACTTTATCTTTTGGAGAACAAATAAAGAAAGGTAGTTTTTAATATTGATTTGTAATTAGTACTTATCGAGTTTATTTATTTATTTTTTTCACTTTAATATAAGGAACTACTGCTGTTTTGGAATGATCTTACTGCGCTCTGTTTGTGTTATGTGTTATTCGGTTTAATGATTTGTTGTTTTTATTTTTTTATTTATCTTTAGAAATATAATCGTTATTGCTGAAATTATTAAAAATGTCCTCTAATTCTTTTTGGACGAGTATATTGTCATTACACCACTTTTTCCCATGTTTTTATCATGCCATATAAACATGAGCGGAAACATGACCTGGTAGATGTTCGGCCTCCTTTGGCCAAGATAACCGCTTGCATCTGCGCATTGACTCCACTAGATCATGAAAGGTGTCCTGAGGTATTCTGGACCAACTGGACAGAATAACTTCCCAGAGGTCAGCGACCGATCGAAACGCTAACGTCGACCGGCAGTTGTCGCGTTTCACATGATCCCACAAATGTTCGATGGAATTCAAATCAGAAGATTTGCTCCAGAGGAGCACACACGATGCTTTGGATACGTTTTTCGAACAATGCTTGCATAATGCGACATTGTCTTGCTGGATGAGTCCGGATCCATCAGTCCACATTGTCACTATGTGTGTGTTAATTTTGCATCATTCGCAACTAGTAAGATCTTGCTGAGATTTGGTTTAATGTATAAATTTCATGAATAAACTGGCTAAACATTTGACTGTGACATTATCACATTAATTTAGATTCCAACAATGAGATAAAACTGTTCATTTATTGAGGGACTAGAAGTAGAAAGAAGTCAAGTTTCGTCTCTAGAGGAGGGTCCTTTACCCACTCCTATTTATGTGCTAATGTTTCGATATTTCTGATTGTCCTAAAAAGGAATGAAATTTAAATACATTTGACATTGGATATCAAATCAAGTTGAGAAATGTTACCTAACAGTGCAGGCACTTTTTTTCCGCGATATTAAGATATGTCAATGAATCACTAACTTAATAAACAAAATTTATAGTAGATGTTCGCATGAAGTATTGATGTAACTCGATGGAGCCGATTATAATAGCTGGCAAGCAAGGGTCACTCCACTACATATGTCGTTTGGACAGAGAAAAATGTATCATTGTGTTTATATACAACGGTATTCGTTGTTGTCTTATTGTAACAAACTTTAAAGCCGTTGAATGATTTCCTCAGTCTTAGATATGGAGTTGCATCTTTGTTTAAACAGCTGTTTCATAAGGACGGTCACGATGAAGCCTGAAGTAATGTTCACTTATGAACGTGCTTAAAGATGCGCAAGCAGGTAGACATTTTAATGGAACATAAATAAGATTTATTTATAGGGAAAGATCATTTAGGAACGTATAAGTAACATTTCATAACCATTATTTCGAAACTTGTTCGAAACATGTTCATTTATTCTCGAACTTGAAAAAAGCTTTATCATTCTAATTTCACTTAAGGATAACATCTGTGCTAAAGTCCAATTTCAGTATATCACAGAAAGAAAATCTCTTGGGAAATATCAATACGTGTTACCAATTATCGTTTAAGACCAACAATGTTTATCTTTATTTCTCACAATAAGAATTTTATCTGGAAAAAAAAATGAACATTCACTTCACTCATCCCTACTTTGCTAATGGCTGCTTAATAAAACAAGTGAAGATACAAATTGTCCCTCCACACTTGTTATTTTATTTCTAAAGTAGGGGTTCTTAACCAGGTGTGTGGGGAGAACTTATTTATATTAAATTTTAAAAGAAGTCAGAAGTTTTTGATTTGTGCATAAAAAGTTTGTACTGTGGAACTAGTGAATTCTTATTGGGTTTAACACCTGCATCATATTCTTGTCTTTAATCGAGGAAACGTTGATTTCAGCGATTTGTAATAAATGTTTAAAGTTATAGTACTGCACATTTTTCATTTAATTAAACCTAAAAACAAAATCGATAAATACGATAAACTTCTTTTTGGAGATGCGGGTTCGTAAAAGGTTAAGTATCCTTGTTCTAAAAGATACTATACAACAGAATAATATTCGACACTACGTAAGAATAATCAGTGCTGCCTTCGATGTATTAAGCACCCTG
Organism: Typopeltis vanoorti; assembly: GCF_054136105.1. Classification (NCBI taxonomy): domain Eukaryota; kingdom Metazoa; phylum Arthropoda; class Arachnida; order Uropygi; family Thelyphonidae; genus Typopeltis; species Typopeltis vanoorti. The sequence goes on from NC_143564.1 coordinate 98,199,011, forward strand.
CCCTGCTATTTGGAAAATCATGAAAATATTTATTATAATAGTAATGAATGTGTAATGTATTACCATAAGAATATAATCTTAACTTAATGATTAATTATAATAGTGACTGTTTCAGTTAACATGCAATCCTGTCTGTTGTAGCCACGGAACCAGATGCGCAGGAGAGGTTTCCATGACAGCAAATAATGGAAAATGTGGTGTTGGCGTTGCTTATAATTCAAGAATCGGAGGTAATGTATGTATTCCTGCAATTCAGAATCAGAGGTAAATTTTGCATTTAAACTAAGATTAATTCTGAACGCGTTACCGATTGCCGTTGTCTTCTCAAAATGTTAAAATATGAGTTAGTATATGGTACTTAATCAACTGTCATTTGTTAAATAGATATTGTGGCACTTTAGAAAGACATGCGAGTTCGATTCTAGTCTACAATTTTTTTAATTTTAATTCCGCAACTCAGCAGAAACGACTGTAGAACACACAAAAACGTACAAATGAATACTGGTTAGTTGTTTTTCGCAATTATTGAAGCAACTTAAGGTATGAAGCGTGTAATGTCTGTTGAGTGGAATTTAAACGCAATTTTGGAGGGAAATTCTTCCACGTCTGTGAGACCAACTAACTTACCTTCAGTTGAAAAGCCCTTACAAGTTATTCACTTCAAGGATTGAATCCAGGTCTCTTCAACCAAAGAAATTCTGATCAGGAACGTCTCGTTTTATCTAGCACGTCGTAAGAGCATACTCACTCTCAGCGATGGTGAGAAGTGGAGCTGGTTTCCTCCTATTTTGAACTTATAATATTATTCATAATTATTACGCCTCGATAACAGTTGGTTGTTAATGGGACTCGTAGTTGGAAGAAAGTGAGAAACTGCCTAGTTTTTTCCTGGAGGATAAGTTTGGTCCTTCGCCCAAAAACATTAGACTTTGTTTTAATAATATAGTCAGACTATATGTGAAACAAATCGGTATGAGCACGCATAATCAAAGATTTATTACTGTACTAATTTTTAACGGTCCATTAATAGAACCGTTGTTAAAATGATATTTAATATTGAATTGTTACACGTGCTTCATTGTTCATCCGAGGTGCGTAATATCCATCATAAATAACCTTATGTAAATTTCAGATCGTTTACATATGTCAAAGATGGTTTAAGGTCCTTGATATAGCTATTATTAATGTCATTATTGTTAGTTCCCAGATAACCTGATGCTTCTCATTTATAGTTTCATAACTCGAGCCTCCCGATTTCTATGATTGTCCTTGCCCAATGAGCTTTCATGCGTATTTCTCCTGAACAGCCTTTGTACGACGTAACGTATACCACACGCGCAGACTATTTTACAGATATGAAGCTTATTGAGAGGTGGATGCGATTATTTTTATTCTTAGTATTTAAATATTTTTCATGAGATCTCAACCTGATCGAATACTTTTGGGACGAGCTGGCACGTCGGATGCAGACAGTACCGGATCGTCCAGCAAAAGTACATAGACTGATCATCTTGAAGGAAGAATGGTCCTAAATAGCGGACTCATTATTACTGGTGGAGCTTGTAAGGATGGAAAGTGTAATCTGACCCAAGGGCCGTACAATTCAAGATTCTTTGAAAAATAGCTGTCCCAGTTCTTATTTATACATTTAGTACTGCAGTTCGTTATTATTTTGAAAACAACTGCACGACTCCTTGCATTTTATCTTAACTATACAAGCTGGAAGAATAAATATAACGTGAGAATGTTAAATATTCTCACGCTATAATTATTCTGTGTTTAAGCTAATAACGCGGATCGAACAAATACTACTGCGAAAGGACTATACTATCCATACATTTCAGCAGTATTTCAGATTAAGTACGTATGCATCACTGCCAGTTCTATAAGGTTAGGTTTCCTAACCTGATAGAGCAGTGACTTCTTTCAGACTTGTCTCATATATTACGTAAGTTATGTCGGTAGATTGCTTGCAGAACAAGAGTGATGAAATCATTCATCTTTCCTGATTCCTCCAATTCCAAGATTTCAAATCACTGAGAACTAGTAGGACATATTAAAGCATGGTGTATGAACCACCTCCAAATGACACCGGATGTAATTTGTACCGCATGCATATGTCATTTTTCAAGGCAGCATACGTTTATAATACCAGGAAGACGCAGAGATGTTTATCGTTGCAATTTACAGACAAAAAAAATACTGTTAATGGTGATGGACGATAGATGGCGGTGATGTGGTTGTGTGTAGTAAGAGAAGACGGTGAGATGTGTGTCTGTAGCAGAGTGTCCTCTCGCGATGAGCCCTTAGCGGTAACACGTAATAGTAATTTTGGCTATTGGCATGTCTTGCTATCTGTCATATACACTTGATGTAAGTGTATACCAGCATACTCATGTTTGTTGATCATTTCAGGACCCTTAGTTTCGTGAAGAGTTCTTTTATATTATTTTTGCAATGCTTGTAATTAATTATTGTAAATTATTAATTCAAGATAACAAAAGTTATAATAAGAGATCATCCTAGATGAGTCTTTGACTCCATGAGGTCTTGTTTAATAATAATAATAATTTGAAGCAGTCAATAGTTGAAAGGGGATCAGTCGTTCGATGCCGTTGGCACTCTCAATCGATGAGTCCTTGGACTCCCTGGAGGTGTCACATAATAATAAAATGTTGCGCCGTTGTAAACGGATTTCACGTATCTAGTGAAAAAGTTATTTTCCAACATTTCACTACATTTACCAGGAAGAAATACACTGCGCAAAACAATTAGTGGTTATTTTAGTTTCTGTCGGATAATTTTAAATTTCTGCAAATAATTATAACTATGGGTATACATGAACAACAATTTCTCACTTATGGATAGAGTGTAATTGATGACTTATTGTTTAAGTAATCGATATTTATTACAAATTTAACAAATTATACATTTTAGCGTGAAATAATTTTAACAAGAATATCCCCTAATTGATATACCTACGCAGCGTATATATGCAAAATACGTCACGTGCGTCCCCGCATGTTCTAAACAACGATTTAAGAATGCTGCTGGTCAGTAATCGTCAATAGTGTTGATCACAATAGGAAAGATAAAGGGTTTGCGAGTGCCCCTCTGGATCAAGCCACGAGTTTGAAAACAGCAGAGCTGACTACTTTCTCAAAAGGTGAGATATCCAGAGTATTTAATCAGTAGAAAAATAACCCACATTGCTTGTCTAAGAGGCGTAACTGTGGTCCTAAGACAGTATCAGGAACGAGATCACCGTCGTCTGAGAAGGCTTATATGGACAAATAGAACTTCCTGTGTGTGTGTGTAGCAATTGACTGAAGTGTTTAATGAAGGCTGTTCCCGATCCATATCTCACCGAACTATGCCAGGGGAAATTGAAGAGGGATCGGTATTGGCAGTCGCTAAAGGAGGTTCAACACGGTGTTAAATAAGTTTCTGATTCAGTAGCTGGTATGTATAGATAGTAACTCTTCAAGTTACTATTAAGCACGAATATTACTATTAGTACTTTGGTCCTGTCTGATTGGGGCAAATTATATATTATTTATGTCGGCTATTATTTTACTCGTGACCTATATATTTCCTTTTTTATGCTTAATTAAATGTCATTCAGTTTCTTATTTCTCCCTGACCTCACGTTTTTAGGCCAGTTTAATTAATATAATTTAGTTTGTTTCTTATTTCTCCCTGATGAAAGTAGTTAAATTTGACTAATGACATGGAAAAGAGTTGGTTTCCCCCACAGTTAATTACGGAATCCTTTCATAAAAATATCATTAATAAGCGAGAGCCTGTTATTAAAGACAAATGAAAAGTATAAGATATTTTTCATCCCAGCAAAGCCGGATTAGGTATTTGCCTGTTCCGACTTTATTGGGATTTCCATCTCGCATCATCTTATTTAATACTGATTATTTGATATTACCGTGCAATAAATACTGAAAAGATTTCTCACATCGTTTAAGGAGCAATTTTAGTTAAACTGTTTTCTACTTTGATATCTCATTTTCCAAATACGTGTTGTGAAAATGTTTGATTACTTTCGCTTCCCGTTTATTAGGTCATCTCCTTTTAGATCGTGACACGTTTGTGTTAGTAGTGCAATTAGTTCATAGACATCTCTGGTTATTATCTGTATAGGTATTCGTATGCTGGATGGAGACGTGGATGACGCCGTAGAATCTGTTTCGATTGCTCACAACGTAGACCACATAGATATCTTTAGCGCCTCTTGGGGCCCCAACGACGACGGTAAGACTGTTGATGGACCAAAGCGACTCGCAGTGGAAGCTTTGGAAAAAGGAATATTTCAGGTAACCAGAGCACTTAATTTCTAGCGCGCACACACAAAAAAAAAAAAAAAAAATGAAGTCGTTAATTCCTTTGAACAACATTTGTCCCTTGAAATGCTATGCTGTAAACCATTTTAGATACATATTTCATTTTGAGGTACTCTCATTATTATTATTTTTTTTCATATTAGTAAATTTGCTTTCCCCCAGTCTTTTTAGAATTACCATTGTTATTGTTTACTATTCATAAATCTCTTTACAAATAGGGACGGGGAGGAAAGGGCGTAATCTATGTGTGGGCCTCGGGAAACGGCGGTTCTAATGGCGATAACTGCAACTGTGACGGTTACACCAATTCGATCTACACCCTGTCTGTGGGCAGTGCTAGCCAACAGGGACAATTTCCTTGGTATGGTGAACGATGCGCTTCTACATTGACAAGTGCTTACTCCAGTGGCGCTTATACAGACCAGAAAATCGTAAGTATGTAATTGAAATGATCAAAATGTGTGTTATAATTTATAGGCCTGTTTTGGAATATAAAATCGTAATTTTGTTGAATATTATCAAATTTTCGACCCATGACTTCTCGTAAATATTGCGTAAACATTAAAAAAAAAAAAAAGCCAAACATTTGAACCATTGAAGCTGTTTATAACAAACCGGATTAGTTGAATAATTTAAGTCCGCACTGATTAAAACTTATTTAGGAGGAACCGTAATGACGACGTCATTGCAAGAGGTAAATATTCCATGGAATTACTTCAACATGCAATTTTTTACAGAATGTTTAGTTGCTATATACTAATGAGAAAGAGTGAGGGAATCATCATGCGGATGACATCAGAAAATAAACAGCACATTACGGAAAAATGGTTGTGTGGGTAGTATAAATAAATGAGAATAATGATCGATATAAGAAACTGACTTGTTTGGTGAAAAGCATACAACTGTTTTCTGCTCTCGAACCTATAAGGTGAATAATTTTTTTTTTTTTTTTTTTTTTTTAATATACATATGTTACCAACATACGAAAGAGGCAACTTTGGTAGGATATTACTAGTAAATAACGACGGAAGAACTAACTGGTAACCGCATTTGATTTTAGAGGTTTTGGTAACTATTTTGTAAGATCAAATGACATTCCTTCATCTTGTAAATAAATCAGAAACCAAAAGCATTGTAAAACCCAACAGTATAAATTTCTTTAGTAAATATACAATACCATGTTTCGCCAGATTTGGTACAGTTAGCATTATCAAGTGTAATATACATATACCACAAATATTTTGAAAATCTAAGCTGTAAACGATTAGTGAAAGCAAAATCCATACTATTGAGAATGCGTGAGACTGTTAGGCTATGATTGTCTGTGTTGGGAAGGTGGTCTTCAATAGCAATCGAGAGGGTTTTTTAAAATCATCCCGCTAGCGACATTGATTTGCCATATTCTTGATAATTTCATAAAATAAAATAAAATAAAAACTGTCACATCAAGATTTCGATCTGTGAAAACAGTTTAGTATATCAGTCAATTCAGGTCATCATCTGTAATTGCATTCCAGGCAAAGCCTGGCGCGCGAGTGCTAGAGTATTATAAATAGCTGAGTTCATTGCTTAGATGAATTATCCGTTTCTATTAATAATAATTTTCATGTTAATATTTCATATGCTGTCTTTTGGTAATTCTTATACACTGTATATCAATTGGTTCTACCTCACGACTATCTTCAATTTTTATTACAAGAATAAAAATTCAGTAACATTTTTATTGCTGTGAAAATTTAAAAGTAATAAATAGGAATGAAAATACTTAATTTTAGTATCACTGTCACCTGCTTACTCTTGCACAAAACATCGTCATATTCATAACAAGTATAAAATATACTTGTTATGAATATGACAATTACTTCAAAAATGAAATAAAGTATAAACTTAAACAGTATATTTTATCTTTATATAGTCGACCACAGACCTTCACAACAAATGCACAGGTCAGCATACGGGAACTTCGGCAGCAGCTCCCTTAGCAGCTGGAATTGTAGCACTAGTGCTAGAAGCGAAGTAAGTAATTACCATGGCGTAGCCGTAAAACATAGGTATATGGTTAATAAATTTTCTGTTATTATCTAACTCAACAGAATTTATATACATGTATTTGGAAAATATTAATACACACACATACACATATACAGTCGTCCGTTCGAGTTACGTCCTTTCGAAAATACGTCCGTGATCCCATAAGGGAATAAATAACATTTTCGGTTATACTTTCCAACAAGACGCAAGCGAGCGTAAGGTAAAGCATGCACTGTGGCAACCTACCTCGGCAGTCGGTACTTGTCTTCAACAGTTCCTCTGTTGATTTTGTGTTTGAGGAATAGGTTATTTGTGTATTTATCGTTAAATATTTCGCGATGTTTTGTGCAACATGGCCCTACACACACACAATCAAAACTCCTAGTGAAGAATAACAGAAAAAGAGGCGAGCAACTGATCTTGAAACGAAGTTGCAAGTTATAAAGCAACATGAAGCTTGTAAGCCCATCAGGGTGATCGCGCATGACTTCGGATGGTCTCATTCTACAGTGACTACCATTTTGAAAAATAAGGATAAAATCGTAGAGGCTGTGAAAGGATCTACTTTCAGTAAATCGACGATAGTGACGAAGCAACGACAAGGTCCTATCGGTGATATGGAAAACTAAGTGCATCATGGATAGAGGATCTGAACCAAAAGCGCATACTCCTTAGCACTGCGACCATAACCGCTAAGGCCAGGGCTATCGCCAGATTGGATCGCGCCCTGAGGCAAACAATTAAATATTGCCCCTCATGGATTATAAGACAAAAATATAAGAAAATCTCCAAATGCTATTTCGTTTTTATTACAAGAGAAACATTAATGGAAAACGATTACATAATATTATTAATTCAATGTTTGCTCGACGGGGATATCGTACAATAAAACTGTTTATAAGCTCTTCTAAATTTAAATTTTCAATCCAATTGCTATACCAACCAATCTTTCTTGGGTCATTGCTGTTCGCAAATAATTTTTAATCAGTTTAAGCTTGGAAAAACTTTCTACGCTAACAATTCCTGTTAGCGTAGCGACGGCGCCTATCGTAATATGGCTGAACGAGCGCCCTTATTAAGCCGCGCAGTGAGGTAGGCTGCCTCTATGCTACACCCTGTCGACAGTACTGGCTAAGGCACTAAGTCTCAACATGTTGAAGGAGAAAGCAGAACTCGATTATGACTACGAATTCAACGCTTCTTCTGGTTGGTTCATGAGATTCAAGCAGCATTTTGCTCTGCATAATGTGAAAATGTATGGGAATCTGCAAGTGCTGAGAAGGCTGCCAAGGGGTTTGTGGAAAAATTGGATAAAATTATTACGGAGGAAAATTATTTGTCACAGCAAATATTTAATATGGATGAGACGTCTTTGTTTCGGAAAAAAAATGCCCGAGCTGACATTCATCCACAAAAAGCTAAAATCTATACCTCGTTTCAAAGCACTTAATGCCCGTATTACGATTCTGTTACGGGTAACGTGGCTGGATATAAACTGAGACCATTTATGATATGAGACAGTGAGAATCCACGAATCTTCAAAACATTAGGAAGCATACTCCGAGTTCATTATTGGATAGAAGTCGTGGATGACTCAAAAATTGTTTGAGGACGCCTTAATCAACTGTTATGCGAGTGAAATAAAACGCCATTGTGTGAAAGAAAATGTAAAATTTTATTAATTCTACATATGCTTAGGGCCATCTGTCTTATACGTCCTATAGCAGTGATCATCACCAAGTTCAAGGTCGTGTTTCTCCCTAAAAACACTACTTCATTGATCCAACTGATGGATCAGGGAGTTCTTGCAGCGTTTAAGGCTTATTATCGAAGAAGTACTTTTTTACAAGCCATTTCTTGCTACTGAAGGAAATGACCAAACTCGCATGCAATTCTGGAAAGCATTCAATATTTATCATGCTATTAAAAATATTGCTGTGGCTTGGGACGACGTGACCTCTTAATACATGAGTGGCATATAGAAAAAAGACATTAAAAAGGTTTATGCACGATTTTGGAAGTTTGTAATAGTGGACATAGCAAACAATCTGAATCTCGAAGTGAATGATGATGATGACATAATTCAACTCATAGAAAGTTCCCTGAAGAGTTGACCAACGAAGAATTGGTCGAACTGGAGAAACAGGAAGAGGTAGTTAAACAATTTACAACGAAGGATCTTGCATGGACCACAATGTTGAACGCTACTTATTAGTAGAAAGGAAAGTACATGATGCGTTGGTTTGCTATAAACAAATTTATGATGAAAAGAAGAGGAATAAGCAAGTGCATCGGACATTTTCATCAAAACACAAAAGGTTACACCAGAAGAGCTTCAGCCTGGTCCTTCACACAGGGAAGGTAATGAAGATGATTGTGGAGGAAGATTTGGGTCATCATTCTCTTGTTTTATAAGTTTTGAAAATTAAAATCGACAGTATACTTATTACAGTTAAGTCCCTAACCCTATAAGTGTTGATTTAATGTATCGACTTACGTCCTGCCGGATGGAACGGAACCCGGACGTAAGTCGAGAGATGACTGTATTTAAAAACACATTTCTACATTATATACAAATAATTATACTTGGACTGAATTGAATCTTAAATTAAGTTTTCAACATGGGTCCTTTACTAATATTCTTAACTTTGGGTTGAGAACGCTCCCTTTGAAAATTTTAAACTAAATGTATAGTAATTTGTGCATACGCTTCTTGTTGTCCGTTTATTTGTAATGAATTCGTTTTCTTTAGTGCGATGTCACGACGTGAAACATGCAAGTTCACCGCAGTAAATTTGTGTAATAATTTTTAATCACATACTCCCCATATTTTGAGCCCTTCCGCTACGTCACTGATGTCATCATGATTCCATGAAGTTTTATAAGAAAATAGGTCTCAGTAAACTGAGACCTATTTTGAAGCCTGCGGGCCACTAAGCTATACTGCAGTATTTAGAATTGTAAGATGATTCACAAGGAACGCTGTGAATCTGGAAATGCATTTGATACTTTACATAAAATCCTATAAAAAATAAACAAACTCAGCTTTAAGAGCGTAGGTAGGAGTCAGGTTCATGATAAGTAAATACAATCAATAGTTGAAAAAAGATAATTTAATGAAGAAAACATTCATTTTTTTACAATGTCAATGAGAAACTTGGCAATGCTTTTCCTTGACCAGCTTGTCGATGTTGCCATCAATGTTGGAAATCGCTATGTGCAAAGTATTCTCGAGATGTTGGTCCATAATCTGAGCTCTTGTCTTGGACTTCACATGCTTCATTCTGGAGAACTGCTCACATAAGTATGTGCTTCCTAACAAAACGCACATCTTCAAAGCATGCCTGTGAAGATTAGGGAATGCGTCCTCAGAAATGCAGTCTTTGTAAAATGTAAGCAAGGGTACATTGAATAATTTTTCTCTCAAAGAAGAGTTGTTTTGGAGTTCAAGCAGCTCCATTTGTACTGAGCCTGGCATTTCGGCAGAGCACTGACACTGAATGGAATTGAAAATAAATCTAAAGAAGACTGTTGGTTACGAAAATCACTAAATCTCTCTTCGAACTCGCTTCGCAACACGGCTAATTTTGTAGCGTATTCACCACGAGATGAACAGTTGGACTCAGCGAGAAGCTGAAAATGAGTTGTCATTTTTTTGCAAGTTGTGCCTCCCAAAGTTTGAGCTTGGCCATAAAAGCTTTGATGTGATCAGAGTATGCACCAGTTGATCTTTGGATTGTAGCCGCGTATTTAGGTCATTCATATGCAAGGCCAAGTCTGTGATCCGCAATCGGATTCCCCCTTGGTTTGCATGAACTGCTGCATTTTGCTCCTTAAGTCAAAGACTCTTTTAAGAACCTTCCCTCTGCTCAACCAACGCACATCACTATAATAAACCACATCGCATGATCCGCTTCGCACTGTTGGAATTAACAATGATTCAATCCTCTTGCCCTAATAATTTTGACGACTGTCACAATAACTTTCATGACATTCTCAAATCCAATAGTTTTTGAGCACATATTCTCCTGGTAGATTAAGCAGTGGTAATGGACGAAATCGTTTCCTTCTAGTTCTGGTTCTTTCCGTAGCAGCGCAACAAACCCTTCGCTCTTTCCAACTATAGCAGGGGCACCATCAGTTACCACACCCTCGAGGTTGGTTAAGCTGTGGTCGAAACGCTGGAGCGTTTTCTTGGCGGCTTCAAGAATATCAGTGCCTTTCGTCGTTCCCTTCATAGGTACGAGCGCTAGCAGTTCTTCTGTCACAGTGAATTGTTGATCGTTGCCACGAACAAAGATAGCCAGTTGTGCTGTATCCTTCACATCTGTGCTCTCATCTAAAAGCAAGTGAATATGACGCAAATTCGGATTACTGTTTTTTAAAGTTCCTTCAATGTCATTGGCAAGTTCTTCGACACGTCGTGCTAGTTACCCGAGACAAACTCTGTTTTTGAAACACTTCCTTATTATTTGGGCACAGAATTTCCCCAGCAGCGATGAGACACGACTTCACAAACTCGCCGTCCAAGAACACTTTTGATTTTTTTCAGCTATTACATAACTTACTTTGACGCACGCTTCGTTCTCTTCCTTCTGGCTTTTAAACGTACCTTGCTGGCATTTTAAATCAATGTGGAGATGGTTTACTTTGTCCACACGAAACTGCCCTTGAAGGTGATCGAAATTGGATTGGACGCATGCTTTGTCTCATATTGTCGATTTATAATGTATTCTTTTGATGCTGACACAGACAAATTAAACACACTGGCTTATCGTCGATCGGCACCAAAAAGTACAAATTGGTCCACTTTTCATTAAAAACCCGACAAGAATCACTTGATTTACGCTTTTTACTCGTAGACGCCATAGTGATGGAAGGTGAACCGAAAAAATGATCCAAAATGGCCGTGTAATGATTATTATCTACTGAATATGTCTCGCACTCAGTGGCGGATTAAGGATAGTTTGGGCACTTAAGCAAATTATATTTGGGAGCCCCCCCCCCCCCAAAAAAATAATAATAAAATAAAAGTTAGGTGGCAAATAAATGAAATTTTGTACTTTTCAATTTTTTGAACTAATGGATTTTTCTGCCTGTTAAAGGGTGATAAATAATAAAACTTTTTTATGTCGTTTTTACAAATTTTAGAATTCGCTAATTTATTATGTCTTCAAAGTTTATTTTTTTGGCAAACTCGTGTTCAATAGAAATTAGGGACAAAGCATTTAATCGCTCTTGGCTCATTACAGCCGTCTTTTGATTTCTTATTAATGCCATCTTAGAAAAAGATCGCTCACCTTCACACACCCTGCACGCCAATTTCAAATATAGTCGAAATGCGATACTCACGTTTGGATAGCATTTCATGGACAAAATTTTCTTAAACGTGTCTATATTTCCTTCATTTTCGCCCTTTTCCTCGATGTGAAGCGCGACATGTTGATGAAATTGAATTATTTCATTTTCTAAAAGTTCTAAGAGATCGTTTGAATATTTTGCGACAAGTTGTTTAGCTGCCTGTTGTTTCTGTTGTAAATTAAAATCTGAATATTCAAAGAGAAACGAAAAGTTTGAATGAAATTTTTCGTAGGCAACAGAGCGTTTCGCCATTTCTGTAATTAGACTGTCGCATATAGCTAAATATGTTTCAATTTTGTACCGATCCTTTGCTGAAAAATTATCATGGTATGGGGAACGAGATTCGTCTGCGAAAAACTTCAATTTTATTTTACGCTTCTTCAGTTGTCGAATAGTTCAAACTCATTCAAATTTTTGATGGACTCTAAGACTTTTTTTCCTTCTGTTTCAAATTGATCAAAATTTCCTCGAATTTGTTTTAGATATTCTATTAAACTTCTTAAATGATCTGTAATTTTCAATATGACTGCATCTTTTTGAAATATTTTATTGCCTTATCAATTCTTTCCAAAATATTGTACCAAAATACACATAGTATACATGTTTCTATTTCGCATAGTTTGAACAAAATGTTCGCTGCTTTACTTCTTGTGTCGCAATTTTGTTCAATGTCTACTGCTAACACTTTTAAAAATTTAAGGATTGAAATATAATTTGATTTTAAAGATCTAACTGCGTCAAATCACGCAGACCATCTTGTATCGGAAAGGGATTTAATCATAAAAGGTCGATTATCGCTTAAATTATTTAAGCGAATTTGTTCCTTTAATAAATTACATCTGAAAGTAGAGTAGATCCGGACACAAAATTAAATAGTTTTTGAATGACAAAACAATGAAGTTGCTTCAACACAAATACTTGCTGCGGTTTGTCCCACGAGATTTAGAGAATGAGCGCTGCATGGTATGTATTCGGCCAGATTATTGATTTCTTTTATTTGGCTTTGCACTCCACTGTATTTCCCTGACATGTTTGCTGCATTGTCGTAACTTTGAGAACGACAGTTTTTTATATCGAGGTTGCAATCTGGAATAAATTGTAAAATCTCTTGAGATAATGCACTGCCTTTTGACTTTTAATAGGCAAAAATTTGAGACACCTCTCGTGTACTTCAAAAGTACTCGGATTAACATATCTTATTATAAAAGTCAGCTGATCGACATGTTGCAAATCAGTAGTGGAATCCACTATAATACCAAAGTATTTTGCTTCTTTAACGTCTTTTAGAATTTTGTCAAGTACATACTCTCCTAACAATTGAATAAATTCGTCACAAATAGTTGAGGACAGGTATGACACATTTTCACGTCCACAATTTGCAAATTTCTCTATGTGTGATTTGCCAGAAACACATCATATTTTGCTAATAACGCTAGCATACCCAAATAATTGCCGTTGAAAGGCGATCCAAACATTTCGTTTTTTCCTCTTAGTGCAAGCCCTCGCTCACAAAGAAAAAGTATTACTTCCACTATTCGGACTGAGTTTCCATTTTTTTTAAAATAAAAAGCGTATCCAAACCCTTCTTATTAGATCGAATGGACCAACTCATAACCGATCTTGAATGAGCCGCGTTATTTTGTGGGTTGAAAGCCGAGATCCGGCGTTTTTCCAGTCATTAAGTCCAACTATTAGTTGATCCCGAACTTCAACCGAAGAAAATAACTTTCAAAATCCGCAATACACCATTTTTGTCTTTGGAGAAAAAACTAGCCAAGGACGATCAATTTCTTCGCCATTCAGCATTTTCCATTTGAAAAAGGATTTTGAAATGAACCGTTGAACTCCACTTATTTGCAGCGTAGACTTTATATCGTTTCTTTCTCATCAAAATATATATTTTGTGGAAAATAACCTTTTTGAACAAATTATTGAATAAGCTGTTCTTGCTCACAATTAATCCATTCAGCAGGGTAATTATTTGGCGAAACACGAACAGCCACCGTGTGTGATGCACTTGATTGTCCATTATCATTAAGCACAAATTTTCCTCTCTCCTTAAAATTTTCACCATTTGAGCCGGAACTAGGCGGAGAAGAAGGTGCGATTACTTGTTCATCATTTTCATTTTTCATAATAGAGCTCTCGGATGTCGAAGAAACGCTACTAGCATCATTAGCTTTTAATTAAAGAAATCCTAAATTTGCTAAAGGTGTTTGCCCCTTCGCTTATCTTTTTTTCTTTTCTTGCTGTACTTTCTGCTCCACTTGGGTATTGTCGCTTCACAGTTAAACACTGAAGGGTAAAATAAGTAAATTTAAAAACTGTTTGAGATTTCGTTTTGAGTTTTCCAAAAAAAAAAAAAAAGTTTATTACTTACGTTTGCTCTTTAACCTGATTGTTTGTTTGTTTTTTGTAGTTTTTTTTTTTTTTTACTTGCATTACCCTCAAATAATGAAAACACGAAAAGTCACACTAAAAAGTTATTTTTGAAACAAACACCTCACTCTGACACGATTCAATAACAGATGAATTTAAGGAGCAACCAGGCGAAACTTCCTATTTCGGCAATGCAATCAGTTTTCGTGACTTCGAAGCTGTCAACAGCGCCGTGCGCCTACATTGGTAATGCAATTTAATTTAAAGCGCAGATTGTGCTCGCTGTTCAAAATACGTATTAAAACGTAATAATTGTTTTGAAAAAATTTTCGCTTAAAATAATCAAGATTTTATTTTGTTTACTGAAAACATTAATCTATTTTAGGAAAATGTCTTGGCTTGGGGCCCTCAAAGCCTTGGGCCCCTAGACACGTGCCTCATTGCCTTAATGGGTAACACTACTGCTCACACCAATGAAAAAATCTGGCAATATAAAACCACAATCGGCTATGGCTGACAAGACGAACCTGCGTGCGCTTATACATGAATATCACACTATTCACGACTGACTGTGGATGAGATCCACTTGTATTTATATGAAAATAACGAAATATCGAGAACCTTCAAGATGTATCTGGAAGGCACTAGACAGCGCACTCGAACGAACTATTGATTCAGCCATTTACCTGCGACATTAGTACTGGTACTTAAGTACCGCTTGGCGCTGGCTGAAGAAGCATGTCTATTTAATATTTATTTTTATAGGATTTTATGTAAAATATCAAATGCACAGCGTTCCTTTGAATCTGGAAAGCATCTTACAATTCTAAATACCGCAGCATAGCTTAGTGGCCCGCGGAGTTCATTGAAATTATTTATTTAATCGCGTTTTAATGTTAAGTAGCCATTTTTTCAAAATGGCCGGCGGGCCATGTGTGAAGACCCCTGACTTATAACAAGACGCCCGGTTTTGTAATAATTTATTCTGGTGTCGTGCGAAGTTTCTTCGGAAGAACAGCAGCATCGAAATCGATTGCACATAAGCTGAATGATTGGTAATTTTTGACATTTTATATTCACACAAAGGCGATGATAGTTTGCTTGCCCAGTAGATGAAGCCGGGGATTTTTCTTCTGAACGGAATTCCATGTTACGTATAAAGCTGGTTATCAAATTAGACAAACATCGAATCGATGTTTCGTCGAACTTGTTGTTTTTCCTCTTCAGACTATTAAATATTTAAAAAGGTTGCATGAAACGCACAAGTTAAGAGAGAGCACTTAAATTATACTATCTACTATCATCCCACGATTTGGTTGTAAGTAAAGTCGATACTTAAAATGTGATTAAATTCCTTTTCAGTGTATGAGATATATAACCCATACATCGAAAAGGCATTTTTATATAACCTTTTAAAATAACTAACAGTCTTCAATCTTGAAACTGGAATACAAATTTACGTACGAAACATAGGCATATGAATTTTTTTTTGAGTTATTTTCAACACAATGAATGTTTTATATAAAAATGATTTGGGCAACTCATTTTAATTAAACATTGCCTTTGAATCGAAAAAAAAAAGTGTCTAATATTTGTTAAAATCAGATAGCGTTACCATGAAAGCCAAAATATATTTTGCCCTTTGCCTTCATTAAGATATCTTAATATCACGAACGCCATATCTATTCTAACGTGGTGTATTATACAGATAATCAGTACATCTGATTAGGTAGTATATGTGAAACCTATATGAAACTTGTTCGTTTGGTTTTAAACTTAGTATGCTGAAATATGAGACATGGGTAATGATCTAAGACTGTGAGAAGAATATTGGCTTTCGAAAGAACATGTTATAGAAAGATTCTACCAATTGGATGTAAAATGTAACACACGAAGAACTATCGCAAAGTAAACTGCAAAGAAAATCTAATGCAGAAAATAATTCAAAGGAAACTGAAGTTTTTTTGACATATCTGCAGAATGGATAACAGTAGCAAGATCCAAAACCTTAGTGCGTGATCCACTGTATCACGCACTAAGGTTTTCAATAAAAGAGGACAACCAAGGCGAGAGTGGGTAGACAGTGTGAAAGGAGTAGTGTGGAAAGAGTTTGAAGGATTTGAGTCACCTGGCAATATGAGAGAAATGACAAAGAATGGTGAAACAAGATCAGACACAGAGTATTGGACCCACGGGTAATTGAAATATATTTGATTCCATTTTTTAAAAACAGAAATTAAGCTCAAGTTGTTCAGTGAAGAGTGTTGGAATAAACTTTAATCAAGTTTAATCAAGTTAAAGTTTATTCCATCATTAATATATATTTTTTTTATTTTATTTCTTTTTTAGTCCCAACCTTACATGGAGAGATATGCAGCATCTTGTGGTATGGACCTCTCAGTTTGAACCCCTTGAACATAAAGGATGGAAACAAAACTCCGCAGGACTCATGTATAACAGCCGCTTCGGATTTGGTCTTATGAATGCAGAACTCATGGTTAAGGCAGCAATAAACTGGACCACAGTTCCTGACAAAGCCATCTGCGAAATATCAACCTTTTCCCAGTAAGTTCATTATTTAAATAACTGGTTGACTTAACTGGTTGTTCATTTAGGAAATGCAACTAAGACTTATTAATTGCGCCAGAGCGAAGGTATGTAGTTAGTAGTTCTGCAAAGTACACGTGGTTTAAAAAATAAATCAATCAGGGTAACACTTTTTCTTTTTTATAACAACATCGATTAGAAAATAAACTGGTCCCATCACGAAAATATCACATCTTTCTACAATCCCCAAAGTGAAATTTATTTTATGTGGATGAGGGAAGCATCCTGTCCATTAAAGGACAAACTTTTCCCTCAGTGGCGTAGCTAAGTTTTTGGCGCCCTTGGCAAATTCGTAGATACGTTTTTTTTAAGTATACCAATTTTACTAAGTGATGAAATATCCTGTTACCGGCACCCTTTGGCAAGTTCCCCAGTGCCATAGCGTTTTGCTTCTCTGATTTTTTTTTTTTTTCCCCGCCTTATTGCAAATGGTCTTTATCTTTCCTCTTATATTGAGACCAATTAACCGACATTCAGTTGAAAAGCTTTTGTAAAGTTAAAGTCCTAGACGGGATTCGAAAGATATTTGCAACCAATATGCATGCATCCTTGTTGCCGACTGATCAAAATGGATGGGATTACTTTGAATTGCGGCCGAAACAATTGCAGCTATGAAGGGCCGTTATTACGTAAAATAAGGGTTACTTGAACACAAACACTGCGATACCGCGACAGTCGATCTGATAACCGAGAACTAATCAGAACGGCGTGCAATTTAAAACTTATGAATTGTCTATTACTAAAAGAATGAGCCACATGGCTTCATTTTGGCGATGTAAAATTACATAGACAAAGTGGATATTAGATCCAACATTCGGCTTTGAAATAATGTTGGATCTAATATCCACTTCGCCGATGTAATTAGAAATTGTTTATTTCTGGAATTTTCCATTTAATATTTCTGCCCGAGGTTGACTGCAGATAAGGAGGGACTACGGTATGTTAATTTATAATATACATTCAACATTAGCGTGTTATTCCCTAAGGATTACAATGTACGGTAGGCACGTTTGCTTACTTATATAACTACAATTAAATTATTTTATATCGCTATCGCTTAACCACATGGCAGCTCCAATAATACTAAGCACATAATTGCAATACTAAATGCCAAATTCTCTCTCTCTCTATATATATATATATAGAGAGAGAGAGCGTCCATTTTCGATGTCCGCTTATAACTCGAGAACGAATCGACAGATTTTGATGATGTCTTCACTACTTAATATTGCAAAGATGATTTATGTGCATTTTCATGTACACCTCCAGAGTATGGAGTAGTGATTATTATTATTTTACCTCCTGCCCGCGCATGTTCAACTAAATGTACTGGCTGAACCATAAAAAATAGGCCCGTATTATGTGTGACAGAAATGTAGATCTTGGTGAGAGCTACAGAAATGTCCACGACAGCATATGTCTATCTTCTACAGGTGATTTACAATATGCAAAAACCATAGTGTCAAGGCGTGACGTATTATTGAAATAAATGAAGTGGCTGAGGCACGCTAGTAGGAGCTTTATGGAGAGGAAAGGTTCGCCCTGCTCAGGCGAGAAATCATGGCCTAACACGTGAGTTGGCGTTAGAAGCATCCCGTTCATGGTATACGCGCAGAGAATAGCTCGCCTTAACGTACTGCAATTTAACAATAATTGGTCACTATTTTGAGAAGTTCTTTCATTATTATCATTCAGTGGTGCACTCAGGATTTAATCTTGGGGGGGGCGAGTTGAGTAGACGATTTGAGAATAGACACTACGCATTGCATACGACCTATGACTGAGCATCTGCAGTTATTATTATTATTACGGGCAACTCCGGGGAGTCATTAGACTCATCGAGGGAGGCCCCAAATCATTTTCATCACAACTATTCGACATTCATACAGTATCTATCATACCTCCCCTTAAACTCATTCACTGTCACAGCATCCACCACAGACTCAGGGAGCGCATTCCACTCATTCACTACTCTAAAAGTAAAGAACCCAGCTCTAACATCTTTACTAACCACACTTTTGCCCAGTTTCCATGGATGTCCCCTAGTCCTCCCACAACCAGCCCTGTTCTCAAAAATATCTTCTGAATTAATTTTATAGAAACCCTTCAGTAATTTGAATGTCTCAATCATATCTCCCCTCCTCTGCCTATCAACCAATTTTTGCAACCCACAAATCCTCAACCTGTTCTCATACGGTTCATTCCACAGACCTGCTATCATCTTGGTCACTCGCCTCTGGATCCTCTCCACCTCCTCCACATCAAGAAGAAACCTAGGTGACCAAATCTGGGCACAGTAGTCGAGATGAGGTCTTATCAAGGCTCGATACAGAGGAACAATAATCTGCTTGTCTCTGCTTGTCAACGTATTCTTCAGCAACCAAGTGATTTGATGAGCTGATTTGGCCACTTTTGCAATGTGTCCCCTAAATTTCAATTCCTTATCCACCAACACTCCTAAATCTCGTGCCTCATCAATTTCCTGGAGCACGGTTCCACCAATGCAGTAAACTGCCTCCAATCTTTTCACACCAAAATGCATAACCTTACATTTTGCCACATTAAATTGACATCCATTATCCCTAGCCCAGACCTCCAATCTATCCAAATCATCCTGCAAAATTTTGACGTCATCTGCATTCACTATTGCCCTACCCAACTTTGCATCATCCGCAAACAATTGAACTGTTCCTCTCAGATCCTTTCCTATATCATTTATGAACAAATTAAACAAATTATTGTCAATACATGATACCCGTTTTTATATAACGAAACCTGTGATGAATTCATCACTAAAAAAGACAAGTACTAACCACAGTAATGACTATTTAATTCGTAAATATTTCATCCCAAGTCTTGGGACATCATCTCAGAAATCTGGCATCATTAAATCACTAGTTTCCAGAACACACAAATTCTGCTCCTCTGAAGATTCTCTAAACCAAGAACTAGAAATAATCAAAAATACAGCCATACTAAATGGATATAATCTTAAAACAACTCAAAAAATCATCAGTCAACTTCCCACACATCAACCCAGCCAAGAAGAAGCCTATAGGATTCCCATACCTTACGTCAAAGACATCTCCGAACGTCTTTCAAAAATTATGAAGAAGAAAAACAATTTTGCCACTACTTACAAACCTATCAACCAAATCTAGAACTTGTTACCTTCTCCTAAGGACAAACTATCACCTCTGAAGTTACCTGGCGTTTATGAGATCCTATGCTCCTGCAAATTGTCTTACTTTGGTGAGACAGGTAGGTCTGTTCAGAAACGCATCTCGGAACATCAAGACCACATTCGTCTTTTCAAACCGCAGAAATCTGGTCTCTCCCAACATGGGGTTGAAAATCCAAACCATAGGATCCATTGGGAGAAGTCGAAACTTTTACACAGATCTTTATATAAATATGAACGTTTATATAAAGAAAGTGCTGAAGCCCTACTACACAGACCAAATTTAAACCGCAACGACGTTCTTACTATTCCTAAAGCATGGGAAATTGTCATACAAAAAAGTGTAAAATAATCTTTATATATATTGTTTTATTTTATTTTATTTACTTCTATAACACGTTACTGTATGCATATTGAGATTCCATTGTAATCATGCGCCCTAATTGTATTTATTCCTAGTATTGTTTGAACTACTGTACTGATGATGTCCTAAGATACTTGGGATGAAATATTTACGAATTAAATAGTCATTACTGTGGTTAATATGTGTGTGTTTTTGGTGACATGATTCTTGAGAGCTATATGGTATTCCCATCTTATGTGACCGCTAATACATAAGTAGTATAGAAATATAAGACACGACACAACATAAATAAATAATAAAAAAAAAAAACGAATTTTAATTAGGAAAAGATTTTTGGGAAATTTTCTAGGTATTTTTTTTTCGTTTTGGGGTGTGGGGGACCGGGCCCCTCCGGTGCGCCACTGTTACCATGATTATTATTATTACTACTGTCATTATATTAATATCAGTGTTTATTAGTAGTTTTTATAATTATTTTTCGGTATTTTATTTTTTCCAATATGCCATGACAAAGAGAAAGTTCTATAAGTCGCTCGACTCCTGCAGCAAAGTGTATCAGAATAAACAGACAGAGTGAAATTATTGAACTTTCTTGGAATAACAAGGAATGGTCTGCTTTCTCTTATATTCTACTGCTATTCTACTGGTTCAACAGTTGTGATCGGTACTATGACTAGCATGTCAGCATTGTAAAGCACTTAAATACAGACATGAATCTCCCAGAATGTGTTTGAATGGAAAGGTGAAATTACAGCTCCTCCTGAAAACCATTATCACTCCCAGTCTCATCAATTTATTGAAACTACTTGAGCTTACAATTCCATATTTCAAATGACATTTGGTGCGAAGCAAATAGTTGAAAGGGAGTTTCATCTATTAAACTGGCAGTATGGGATCCATACCGGCAGTATGGATCCCATCGCTGATGACCAACAGGAGATCTGCTCCCATTGTCACCCATCTCTGGACAAATGACATGGAGAAGTTCAGTGAATCTCAAGTGATTGCACTTGCTATCTCCAAAGCCTTTGACTGGGTCTGGCACAAAGACTAAGCAAACTACCATCGTTTAGTCTTCTATAGTTGGATTGCCAGCATTCTATCTGGATGCACACTGTGTGATGGTAGGCTGTTCTTTATCCTCTCACCATTCAACTAATGCCAGGGTTCCACAAGGTTCTGTCCTCTCATCAACCCTCTTCCTGCTATATATCAATGACCTACTTCAGTTGACCTCCAACTCAATACACAGTTTTGCAGATGACAGCACATTGCACTCCTCCCTTTCATTAGATGAACCTTACTCTACACAATATCAATCACTACTTCCCTCAGTTCTGATCTTCAATCCATCCTCCAATGGGGTTCAGATAACCTCATCAATTTCAATTCTAATAAAACCTGGTTCTGCCTTATTTCTCACAAAAAAGAACCATTTTCTCTCAGTAACCCACAAACAAATTTTTTTTCCCTCCTCCTTCATCCCTGCTACTGTATTGTGGAACAGTCTTTTCCCCTGATGTGTTTCCCAAGGAATACAATATACAGTCTTTTAAATCAAATGTAAAGTTCCTCCTTTTCCAACCCACTACTCATATATGGTGCTATAGGTTGATCAACCAACGTCATCAACTCGTGTATGGGCTCAACACATACACACGCTGTGTAAGTGATGTTTTTGTGCATCTGCATAAAGGTTTCTAATTCAATGACAGGTTTTGTATATTATAAAAATAAGAATTTTATTAAATGTTTCACCAAAAACTAATTTGGTTCACTGATTATATATGAAAACTTACTGGTTTATATCTTTATATCTTGCAACCTGTGGTAAATGTGATCCAAGTTGCCCTATAAGGACTTGTCCGCACATTGCAAAATGCTTTCCATATGATGAGTTTGGATTTTTGTAGGAGTTGAGAATTGGTACATTATGTACAACACTGAATGATGAAAGAGGGATAAACTGCATATAGTTGTTTGTCTATCATTATGCATATTGTTGTTGGACTCTGGCCAGATGGATTTTTCTTCAATTTTGGCATTTAAAATTCTATACAATTTGACAAAGCCAATCTAATTTTTGCTTTGCTTGGACTTTTTTTGCAGAAGTAAAATGTGTCAAAATTTTTCATTGCCATACTCTGAATAGATGGAATTTGGGATTTAGTATACACACAATACTGTGCTGTATTGGCAAAAACAGTTCAGCTGATATAATTCCTCCTTCTCTTGATGGAATTAAATGTGGCATTGCTACAATAGGAAGTTCTGTTTATCCATACAAGCCTTCTCAGACAATGGTGATCTCATTCCTGACAGACTGTCTTAGGGCCACAGTTATGCCTCTTAGACAAGCAATGTGGGTTATTTTTCCACTCATTAAACACTTGATATCTCATCTTTTGAGAAACCAATCAGCTCTGCTGTTTTCAAAATTGTGGCTCCAGCCAGACATTCACCCACGATAAGTCCTTTACTGAACTCTGATAAAATGGTATAAATTAAAGATGCCAAGAAATTATATTCTTGGTCTAATCCTTTATCCAAGTGCATGCAAACAAAGTTTACATGTGAAGTAACTTCATGACTTTGCAACTTGTATATAGAAGCTAATGACTTCACATCACTTACCTTAGTATCCCAGTGCATTAGCCTCTATATACGAGTTGCCACTCTTGAAGTTATTTCACATGCAAACTTTGTTTGCTTACAATTGGATAAAGGAAAAAAAAGCAAGGGTGTAACTTCTTGGCATCTTTAATTATAGTATAACCAATATCATGAAATAGTTGCATTTATGATCACTGTAAAATTTGTTGAGTAATTCATTTGAATCATTTTAACTATAAAATGCTTGAAATGAAATTTGTGGAAGTTTTATCTTCAGAGAAAGATTCAGTACAAGTTTCATCTCGGTTACCAACTGAAGAGTTAAACTCAACAGCATTACGTGGAAGGGGAACTGGTTAAAAAAAAGATTTAGTATATTGGGTGAGTGTACATTATACTGGTTGGATAGATGCACAATTTGTACTAAGTCATTGTTTAAAGCAAATGCTTGAGCTTCACTGCAATCAGTGAAATTGTAGAAATGGAAAGGAAGATGACTTAATTGTTCATGTAGTTGGATTGCAGGAAATCAAGCTGCAAGGATAAAAAAAAAATGAGTGATTTTTAGAACTAGGAGAGCAGTAGAGACAACAAATGAACAATACAAATGTGGCATGGAAACTTTTAAGCCAAGGATTCAAGATTGGGTATCACCTGGCAAGGAATATTACTATGATAATGATCTCTGCGGAGTCGCACATCATTGTGAGAGATTATTCTGTCTACATAATCATCTACACACATTTTGTTAATACTGTGTAGTGTGTTGTCTGTTAATTGCAGATTTTCTCTCCTCAGTTTCCAGGAGTAAAAAACCACCTCCATATGAGACCAAATATATATGAAACCCATATAACTAAGCCTCGCATAATTAACTGAATCCAGGTCTTTTCCAATTGAAGAGGACATGTGGCTGATGACAATCATAAAGAATATAATTTGAATGAGGATGGACTTGTTTTTTATAGTTGCTGTTCAGCACACTTTCAAATACAGCTTAGGTCTAGGTGGTAGTGCATGCTATTTAAGTTTGCATTTATTTATTTTATGCCTTGAATGTTAAAGTGAATATGAAATGTTTTTTTTTTTTTTTAAATGGTGATTTTTCAGGGAGGGTTTTTTATAACTGCAATGACACTATATTTAATTATTCTATTACAGTAGTAGTTCTTTTGGCATATAACAGAGCAGAGAGATGCACTGAGAGAAGATTCTCTTAGACGTGTCACCTCATTCCTTTATCCCCTTATTTGGTAACACATTCCACTTACCTATCACTCTTCTTAAAAAAAAAAAAAAAAAAAAAAATCTATGCCTGTTTCTTTCTTATCATATGTTTATACAATTTCCAGTATTAGCTGCCCTTGCCATTACTCCTTCCTTTCAACTATTCAACAAATATCTGATCTACAGAGTAAGCTCAAAACCTGCTGAATGAGGAAGAGAAGAACAAGTTTCTTCTCCTCCCCATTCATCCCTGCTACTGCAGTACTGTGGAACAGTCTTCCCCCTGACGTATTTCCCAAGTGTTGTGACGTTGTTTTCTTCATGTTGTGTTCTAATCCGCCATCTTGTTACTAGTCACTTTCATAAAATAAAACACAACTAATAGTAAATTGATCACTAATCCAAGGGTAGAGAAATTTCTATTATATTGCGCCACTCTATCCTTAGATAAGTCTATATGAAACAGTACGATCAATTCAAAGTTAGTTAGCAGTCCTTTCATTCAATCAGGCGGAAGTATTTATTTTCCTTCTGCAATTCCCGCTAGATTCGAATTTTTGTGAACGGTGCAGTAATAAGAAATTCAGGCAAATACAATAGTTAGATTAACCAATGAAACATTTAATATAGCACATATAACACATACCTAAATTTTACTTCTAATTTCTATATACTAGAAACAAGTCAAACATTAAGTTTAGATAATCTCAATAGCACAATCTTCCAAGTCTTCACGTGTACTTTCTCAGCTTCTGAGTTACAAAGTTTCTACACTTAAATTAATATAATGGAACATACAATCTAGTCAGTTTTCACACAATTCTCAGTCATGCTATAAGTTCAAAATATTACAAGCACTAATAGCTGAAAATATCTTTCAAACAATTCTTATCTCCAACTCTCATTCACAAAGAGTTTCCAAAGTTAAAGTTAATAATTCACTATGATAGACCTTACCGGAAATGGTTCCTAGAACATCTATTATGTTGTGAGCAAACTTCTGGAACTTATTTATCTTACTTAATAAAAACACATCTACAAGACTTATCCATGGTTATACTTAAAGCACTATCAAACGCACTTCAGAATTCTAGACTTCAATTACAGGGTACTTCAACTATCGTCGTTACCACTCATAAACTAATTAAACACCGTGAGGTTCTTTTTAGGGCAAATCTGAAATAAGCCACAATTCTAGAATAGCCGGGTTCATTCAGAATTCTTCCTTAAACATCCAGCTTTTTATTTTATCCAATTGTAGTATTAATTTCCTTTTCATTATTACTGCTGATTATACTTTCAGCTAACTATAAAGCTCGTTTCGTCCTTGCTCACTTATAAAAAAAAATATCCACTCAACTCCTACCCTTAAGAACCTTTTATTTACTTCTACTTCTCTAGTTTATCTCCTTGCTACCTTTCATCATCATCATCAAAAAATTCCTGCCATGTACCCTCAAGGGGTGTACAGGATATGACAGTACTACATGAAAAAATTACATCATTACTAACTTCCTATCTACAATTTTCCTCCAAATCAGTCTGTTACTTGTCAAGACTCCAATATTATCAGATCGTATATATTTCTATCGTCTAAGGCACTTTGTACCGTATCAATCCACCTATATCTTGGTCTTCCTCTGGGTCGTTTTCCTGCCAACCTGGCAGAGAACACTTGTTTTGCTAATCTTTCCTCTCCCATTCTATTTAAGTGACCATACCATCTGAGATTAGCTCTGCTAATGCATTCCTGGATGCTGACAATGTCAAGTTCTTTCCTAATATCCTCATTTTTAATATGATATTGCCATTGATGCCATCTGTTCACGCCTCTAATCTTTCTCAGGACTCTCATATCTGCGGTCTCTAGTCTTTGGTCAAGTGTTTTACTTCTGACCCAGCTCTCAGATCCATAAGTTAAAATTGGTTTGAACACAGTCTTGTATACAGCTAATTTAGTGTTCTGACTAATTTCTTTCTTATTCCATATGAATTTATTCAATTGACTTCCCACGATACCAGCTTTGCTGATTCTGTTGTTTATTTCTATATTTAGTTTACCATCTTCAGTAAAAATCGTGCCTAAATAGCTGAAATGTTTTACTTGTTCCACAGGTTCTCCATTCACAACACAGTTGACATTTTCAATGATTCTGCCTATTTTCATTGTCTTTGTCTTTTTATTGCTGACCTTCATACCATATCTATTACAACAGCTATTCAATTTAGTCAGAGAATCTTGCAGACTTGTAGCGGATTTATTTAGAAGTATAACATCATCCGCATAAAGCAAAGAGCTGACATTAACTTCTCCAATTTTGATATCGGGTTTAATACCACATTCCTTCATAATGTGATCCATATAGATAATGAATAACAGAGGGGATAATGTACATCCTTGTCTCACACCAGATTTAACATTAAACCATCTTCCTGTACTTCCTTCAATTCTAATGCTGACTCACAACTCAAATAAAGACTAAGTATTGCTTGATATAATGCCCCATTGACACCATATAACACCAGCGTATTGAATAGCTTCTCTCTTGGCACCTTGTCATATGCCTTTTCCAAATCGACAAAACTTAAATACAGATCTTTGTTATATTCCCGTGCTTTCTCGACTATTTGTCGTAAAGTGAAGATCTGATCCTGACAGCCTCTATTTGGCCTGAATCCAGCTTGTTCTTCACCAAGCTTTTCTTCCACAATTCTTCTCAACCGTTTCTCAAGTATACTTGCATAGATCTTGCCAGGAACACTCAGTAGGGAAATACCTCTGTAATTCTCACATTCAGTTTTATTTCCCTTTTTATATATGGGTACTATGAGAGCTCTACTCCAATCATCGGGAATTCGTCCCTCTGTCCAGGCTTTCTGAACTATGCAGTGCAGCCACTGTAAGACTCTTATACCACCATACTTCAACATTTCTGGTCGAATATCATCTACTCCTGCTGCCTTTCCACATTTCAAGCCTTTGATGGCTTTTTCTACTTCAAGTATGGATATGTATTCCTGACTGCATGCCTGGTCAGTGTTTTTTATCACTGTGCTGTCATCACTGCTTGTTTCATTTAGCAGTTTTTCAAAGTAATTACTCCATACTTCAAGGATATCTTTTTCTCCTGTTTTCATTTCACCTTTATCATCTCTAATTCCTTTTACAGCACTCTTTCCTCCATTCCTAAGCTTCTTCAACAACCTCCAGAATATTTTGCCACCTTCTTGATATTTATTTTCTATATTCTTGCCAAAGTCCTCCCATGACTTTTGTTTAGCTAGTTTTACACACTGTTTAGCTTTCTTACATTTGTCTCTGTATTCTGTAAGAGTAAAAGCTGACTTATTTGCCAGGAACTTTTGATATGTTTTCTTCTTTTCCTTCACTGCCTCTTTAACCTTCCTGTGTCCACCAGGGAGTTCTGATTTTTTTATCCTTGCACACAACCTCACCACATGCCTCTCTGGCAGAATCAATCAATGTTTCCTTCAGAGTTTGCTACTGAATCTCCAAGGTTTGATTCCTGTTCTCAAACTCTTTTATTTTCTTTTCAATAATATTTCTGTATTTTAGTCTACAGTTCACATCTGAGAGCTGCTCAACTTTTATTCTCTTTAAAACTTTCTTACATGTTATTCTTTTCAATATGAAATTCAATTTTATCCTGCTCAAGACTAAATAGTGATCACTTCCAATTTCAAATCCTCTGTACACTCTGGTGTCCTGCACCAGGGAGAAAACATCACTATCAACAATAACATAGTCAATGAGACTTTTCTTATTCCTAGTCTCTTCTCTCCATGTGAATTTGTGCACATTTTTATGTTGGAACATGGTGTTAGTAATAACCAGTCCATGTCCTGAGCAGAAATCCAACAGATATTTGCCATTATTATTAGCTTTGCTCTTTTCTCCAAATTTTCCCAAAATATTTTTGTATGTCTCACAATCATTTCCTACTCTACTATTTAGATCCCCAACAAGGACCAACTTTTCATTTTTCATTGTGTCAGTTGCTTTTTCTAAAGCCACAAAAAATTCCTCCACTTCTACCTTAGTAGAACCTTCTGTGGGACCATAGGCACAAATAAGTCTCATTGTCCAGTTCCCCATTCTCATGGTTACAGGCAAATTCATCGAAAAACAGTTAATCGAAAGACAATTCACCGAATGCAATTCATCGAACAGCAATTCATCGAAAAAGCAATTCGCCGAATAAACAATTTGCCGAACGACAATTTAACGAATGTCAATTCGTCGAAAATGCAATTCATCGAATGACCAATTCCTCGAATGACAATTCATCGAACGACAATTCGTCGAAAATGCAATTCATCGAGAAAACAATTCACCGAAAATTTTTCGATGAATTCTTTCATAATTCATCGAAAAGTCATTTTTCTTGCAAACTATTGTTTAGAAAATGTTCAGTAACAATGCGGAACGTTACTCATGATACAGACAACATATGGAAGCGGTCATTGAAACGAAATAATTATTTTCTTGCATTTTAGAGCATTTAATGTAAGTGTACATCCTGCTTCATTGTGCAGTTAGCGATTTATCTGTAGGGAAGACAGAAGTACCACATGCACTTATCTCCCGAATAACCTCGAAAACATGTAATTGCAGTTAATAAGGGGAGGAATAGGCTAAGAAATTCGTTCTACCAAATTTTGTCACAATAAGTCTAGTCGATTGAAATTAAAAATTTCATTAAATT
The DNA here is from genome assembly GCF_054136105.1 of Typopeltis vanoorti. Lineage (NCBI taxonomy): Eukaryota > Metazoa > Arthropoda > Arachnida > Uropygi > Thelyphonidae > Typopeltis > Typopeltis vanoorti. Next base: position 98,227,853 of record NC_143564.1, read on the forward strand.
TCATCCAGCCAGAGCGAAATTGCTAATATCATTTAGGAACTTCTTTACGGAAATGTCATGATAAAAGTGATCCATTACGAACTAAAACTGAACCGTGCATTCAGCTTCTTGTACTGAAAACGTCTGCTAAGTCAGCAAGTTATTGTAATACATAATTTCGACATTTTTCTTTGTCGCCCCGAATATAGCTGAACTGAAAACTGGAATGGTTCGACATTTTTTTGTAAAAGTTTCAAATACGGAATCCAAATAAAATTTTTTCATTAATAAATGCATTAAATAAATAAATTTACTGAACGTAAGTTAGTAAGCCTAATACTGAGATGACTAGGCTTTTCCTGCTGGAAATAGGCAAGTCGGAAAAGAAGAACAATAAGAATCGATATTGTTCTGTAATTATTCCTTAGTAAAGCAGCATTGCTATACCAACAATCATTATATTGAGGAGGATGAGGGAAAATAGTATTAATCATTAATACTACTACTACTACTACTAATAATAATAAATTGATTCTTTGATGTAAATATTTTTCAAAATATAATAATAAAATATACAGGAATTCAGAGTAAAAATATTGGAAAACTTGAAAAAATTCATTCCTGAAGATTTTTCAAGCATGTTTCACTTATTTACTCCTGTTTCTGTTATTCCTCAACGACAGTAGTGCCACATGCACTTATCTCCCGAATAACCTCGAAAGCAAGTAACTGCAGTTAATAAGGGGAGGAATAGGCTAAGAATACTAATGAGTATATGTGTGGGTATATTTCTGGGTTTTGAGGAGGTGATCGGTGCAGTTTGTTTAAAAAAAAAAATAATAGGTTAAAATATTCTCTAGGAAAGGAAAATAATAAAATAAGGAATGATGAATAAAGAGTCTTAAAAAACAAACCTGTAAAGTGTTATATTTAGATGAGCAGCGGTTGGAAGTCTTATTCGACTTTTGAAGGATGCCAGTGGTCGGCAGATCACAGTTAGAAAACACAGTGCTAAAGGAAATTGGAATTGGGTTGAGCTGTTTTGAATTAAGGAAGAAGCAACTGGCCTTAAATCCCTGCGTGTTTTTCCTATTCGGTTCGCTTGTTTTTCAGCAAGAAAAAAAACAAAGAAAAAATTTCAGAGAGGAAAAACCTTCCATCCTCGTATGAGACAGGCTAACTCACCTTCAGGTTAAACGCCCTGATAAAGGCGCTTGACATCCTTGATAAACGTAGGATGCTGACGTCCTTTTCAGCAGTTTCATTAAATGAGCTGTAGAATTTTTCTCTTCTAGGTTTCTGCAGTTTTGTAGAAAATAAGTTTAGGATGGAGGACTTTTTTTAATACATTCACGCCAGGTTTTTTTGTAGTCTTCCATTTTTCAGAGATGAGATGTTTCTTAAAGTTGATTTTTCTGTTTTGGAATTTTCAAGTTGGTTCGAAAAAATGGCTCAACAATGCGATCGTGCATGATCGCATTGTTTAGCCATTTTTTCCATGAGGAGAAGACTTCGAGAGTGGCATACCTAAATATGCTAGAGAAATTTGTGTTTCCCAGATTGAGAATGTGTAGGGCCTCATTTTCCAGCTTGATGGAGCAACTCCACATTATGGCGACTGCGCGTATCCCACTACTTGTGGCCACCGCGCAGTCCCGATTTGATTCCTCTGGATTTCTTCTTTTGCATATATTTATATTCGAGTATAAATAATTAAGTAAAAGAGTTATTTTCCCAAATGATTACTTTTTCCAATTTTTACATATGTTACAATATGTTAGTGTCCGAACAATTCATCGCGAGGAAAAATCAGAAAAATTCATCTCGCGAACTATTGATTGCAGAAAAAATTCGCTGAAAATGTTATTCGCTAGAAAATTGAAATGATATTGCATTGATACCGATCTATGAAAAGTAACTGCAGTGCAAGATAAATTTCGTAAAGGCGTAACTTTTACTAAAGCATAAACTGAACAAACTTATTTCCAATCGCAATACATAAATGTCTTTTTACTGTATTCAGTGTTAAACAAAGCCACCTGTTTTCTGACTTCTGCATTATAGCATCTGTTGAAGTGAAAGTTTCTTTAATGGTACATGGACATTTTCATTGCAGTCTTCGGACAAAACAGAAGTAGTAAAAATTTATCAATTCCTGAGTAAAAATGAATACTTCTGTGTGTTATAAGTTGATTTACAACAAAATATTAGCATTTTTGAGATATCTTCTGTTATTGATAAGACATAAGAGCTGCTGACAGTAAAAAATAAATAAATAAAATAAAAAAAACCTAATGTATTGAGATTAACAAATTGTTCAATGCTAACAATGTTGAGTTCTTTCCTCAAATCGTTGTTTTTAATATGATATTGCGATTGATGCCCTCTATTCAACGCTCCTAATCTTTCTCTCTAATATCTGCGGTCTCTAGACTTTGATAGTGTTTTTTTTTTCTTTCTAAACCAGCTTTCAGATCCATAATTTTTTAAAACTGGTTCGAACACTGTCTTGTATACAGCTAGTTTTAGTGTTTTGAATAATTTCTCTAATTCCATGAAACTTTGTTCTTTTTCCTTCCTACCATACCAGCTTTGCTAATTCTGTTGTCTATTTCCATATTTAAAATTTTAAATTTGTCAACTTTACTAAAAATTGTGCCTAAATTGCTGAAATATGCTTCTTCTGTAAGTTCTCCATTCAGGATGCAGTTCACATTTCGTCTTTTTATTGTTGATTTTCATACCAAATTTAATACAGCATTTATTCAGTTTATTCAGGGAAGCAGACTTATACTGGATTTATATGAGAGTATATTATATATATATATATATATATATATTTTTTTTTTTCTTGTAGGATGTACATTACGATAATATCCAGTGCATAACCACCGTAGATATGTTGAAAATATAATATGAAGGATATCATATAGAAAATGATTCAAAATTTATGCTTATTTAGAAGAATTTCTAATGCTTACGCCCCCCCCTCCTTATTTTCTCCTGCAATTCAATTACATAACCACTCTTAATTTCTACAGGAATGGCCAGGTTTGAAAAAGTTTCCAGAGAGTATTCATAATCTATTACTCCATTTTACCATTTTGACAAAAGAAATAAGAGAATAATATTGTTGTACCGTGAAGATTCTAAATCTGTAATCTTTCTTTGCCATCTTAAATCAGCTGTTCTACTGTCTGCTGAAATTATTTGAAATTTTAGAAACACTATGCTATATTTTCAACGTGTAAAACTGCTTATATGCATACCACACAAAAGAAAGTTCAGTAGAAATTTCAGAATTTTGTTTCTTTTTCTTAAAATAATCTAAATATTTTTACTTCTACTTCTGATGCTGGTTGCTATTTCTGAAGTAATCTACGTCTTAGAAATATTTGATAGTAATCCTCTTAGCTGGAGGAAAAGGGTAAAGGCTTAGATTACTCTGGGTGCTATTGAGAAAGAAAAGAGAGGACACTTAGCCAGAAGGGACACTAAAGTGCCTCAAGCTGTAGTGCGAATTAGATCAAGAATGTCGTGTTTTGTTTTCAATTGTTGATTAGTAGACATCCTAATATAGAAATAAATATAGACATTTCTTTCACAGGTTGATACAGTATTTATCCTAAAATAAGTTCTTAATTTGTAATGATCAGTTTCATTTTTATTATCGAAAAATTATAAATTATTTCTTTCAATTATCTTGAAAAAGAAGATTTGAATTGTTTTTGAAAGAAAAGGAACATATGCATAATCTTATTTTTTGGTGGGGCGGGGGGGTTATAGACTTATTCAATCTGCAGATATTTCAGAGAATTTATTTTATAAATTTCGAAAGACAACTGTTATAAACGTAAATCACTTGGGGAAACATGTCCATTCATTTCAGTGTAAATAGTAGCAAATGTTTAGCTACTTCAACAATGCCATGTATCTAAACTGGAAGAAAAAAATATTTATACAAGAGTAATAACATTTATACAAGAGTAATAACATCTGCTGATGTTCTAACATCAGCAGATTTATATCTGCTGATGTTAGAACTCTTACATAAATAATTTTTTCTGACATATCTCTATTAGTTATAATGTAATCAATCTACAGATTTTTGTCCTCTTTTATTCTATCATCTTATGGGCAGCGATTTCTTCTTTGTACTACAAGAAAAAAAAAAGCAGATGACACAAGAAAAATATGTAGTATTTTCTTTTTCATTGGGTGAATTTACAATGTCCTTTCTTTGTGTTTTGGAAGGAAAGTGTAAATGATTATTTTCTTACTACTTTTGCCATTATAACACATCTGATACAATTAGTATATCTGAACTAGCAGAAAATATATACATATCAATTTAAATCATAACCTTTAATTTCATTTTGTAATGACCAGTTATACAGGGGAAACCAAGAGGATTACAATATAAAGAAAATAAAGAAAAAAATAGTGATATGATTAAAGAATTTCATTTTATTCTCTATAAAACAGAGTCGCTCAAGCAGGTCCTTCAGGAAATCTGTGAAGAATTCTTCGAAACATGATTTGAACAAAAATATAACATAATCTTGAACCTCCGCAGCCTGTTTTTTTTTCCAAAAATAATTCAAATATTTCAAATAATTATCGTGAATTAATTTTTTTCGAGAACAAAGAAAACGTTTTGTGGAGTAAGCGATTAGAAAAAATTAGCAAAAAAATAAAAATAAATAAAAATGAAAATAGTGTTCCAAGGTAAGGCGATATTTAAATGAAGAAACTATGCAAGAACCTTTATTTTGTCCAGGCATTAAAATTGCTTTATACAATAAAAAGAGAAAATAAAAATAATTTCTATATTTTTATTTTATCCAATATAACTAGGATTCAGTTACCCAGCATAGAACGAGGAACTGCATTCCTTGTTATAGACAACTGAGATGCAGCTATGAGCGGGAGATAATCCGATTAACTGTTCTCTTCAGCGGGAGGGTTTATCACACCTTCTAATGGACATGCTGGCCGAATTGCACTTCTTATAACTTCAACAGATAGCATTCATCGTATCCAGATTTATCTGGAGGTCTATAGACGTCCTGCCCGGTTGAGGGGGGGGGGGTTAAACGAGGAGGAACTGGTACAATTAATAGATGATGTTGAACCAAATGGCGGGGAAAGTTCTGCCAAAGATTATGATTGTGATGAGTCCGTTAAAGAATTCAGTTAAAGAAATTAGCAATAGGATTAGACTTGACAAGAAAGCTATTTTATGGAAAATGATCTCTCAATGGAGCTTTCCAGAAAATTTACGAGACAATTGGATATTTGTTTAGTTCCGTATTATGAACTTAATAAAAAATTGTAGCATAGTGGTAAGCAAGGTCTTATTACTGACAATACAACTTATATCTGAGACTTCTCAACAAAACTAACGGCTCCCAAGGGGGCCGCACCCACAGTTTGGGAAGCGCTGGACTAAAATACTTCACATCTGTCTCAAATAATCAAAACAACCCATAACGGTCTTTCCAAAGGTCGAAGTTCTCGAGGTAGCCAGTCAGCTAAAATACCTAGGAGTAACAAGAGATGGAAAATTGAGATTGAGGGATTAGGCCGATGAGCGCTGAAAACAATATATACAGGAGCTATACTACCATTGATAAATGACGGTCAGCTTAACAGCACCATGCGACTTATAATCTGGAACCATTAAAACAACTCCTATTTATTGGCTTACAATGCTAAGCAACATAATACCACCAAATCTAAGAAGTGATGCTCTGTCACAGAATATGACAAAGTACTCAGAAATACTGTATTGCCTATACATAATGACATATCAGAACTATAGCTTAACAGATTGAAATCAAGAAAGCCCCCCCCCCCCCCTCTTCGTGAAGATAAACATCTGAGAATGATTAATTAAAATACTAAAAATTAATGGAAACGAGTGTGGAGCATAAATACTAATGCCCAACTCAAAATTTAGTTTGATAGTTGCTGCCTCAACATCCCGGCAGGGGCGAGCAGTAGTGGCTGGCGCCTGTGTGCAAAACTTTAGTTGGCGCCCCTATCCTCCCCTCCAATAAAAAAAATCACTTTAAAAAAACGTTTTTTTTTTTAAATATTTCCTTCTCTTTGGCGCCTTTACTATCCTGGCGCCTGTGTGCATCGCACACATGGCCGGCGTGCCCCTGTATCCCGGGTGTGGAATTGGAAAGACATGGATAACACTGAACAGGATTCGTACGCAATAGAAGATGTGCAAGCTTTCCGTACAAGTGGAGGAAAATTCCCTCACCGGAGTGTGACCGTGGACACCCGAACCAATCAATCCATCATATTTGCATTGAGTGCAGTCTTCGCACATATACGAGTCAAAGGAGCGACTTCCAAGAGGTGACACCGCCTTCTATAGACTGGATCAGAGAACATAATCTTAACTTATAAGTGCTTTGTCCGTCAAACGTGTAACTGCCTGTTTTACTGTAATTATTTATCATTTACACTTTTTCTTTATTTTACTTTTTACATATCTGAACCCATTTTTGTAAATGTACTTTTATAACTTTATGTAGATTGCCATACGATAAACAATAAATAACCTCCTGGTAGGGTTACTGTTGGGAAGAAAACGAAAAACCACACACACACACACACACACACACACACACACACACACACACACACACACTTAGTAATCTACAGTTTATTCGACATCTGAAACAACTATCGTTCAAAGATTTGAACCGTAGGTCAGATGTCCACAGAAACTGCACTTTCTCGCGATAGTTTAGGGCTCCTGTGCAGTCAGTCGAAATGATCAATTTATTGTTTTTTCCCTTAACACTAGATATCACTCTTTCTAGACATGTAGAATGATGCTAAGCTGCAAACATAACTTTAACTAGGCAAAATAGCTGAAAATATCACAACATTTTCTGCAAAAATGGTATGGCGCCGTAAATGAATTCATTTTTTATATTTAGAAAGACATCCCAACTAATGTAATTCTGATTTTTATGTGTGGTCTCTTTGAGTTTACTTAGGTAGGGCGATATCGATGTTTATTCTTCTTTCCGTCAATTTACTATTTCATAGCGAACACTCTCTCTCGTTTCGTTTTGGTTGCCTAAGAAATATCGATGTTTATTTTAATTTTTTAAATTTAGTAAAAAAAAAAAAAAGATTACAAGCATTTATACTTCCAGTCTATTTTTGACATCCGTGCATCATGGTACGTGAAGAAATTTCATAGTGAATGCTTTGCTTTCTCTATGTAAAAAAATGTGGCTAATATTCCTTTCTTAATTAAATTCATGTATTTCAGTAATGTAAACTTGCGTACTACAGAACTATATATATATATATATATATATATATATATATAACGTTTTTTAACTTGGGTATATTATGTATTCAAGATACCAAATAATTTTATATAAACTTGGTTAATCCTATTTCCCAAGTAAGCAAACGGACAAGAAAGTCAAGTTTGCGCCTGCAAGTAGTGCAAGTCCAAGACAACTCTTGGTAGTGCCAGTCGAGGCAACTCTTGGTAAAGGTGGATAAAGTTCTGATCACTTTTCTTAGTGTGTATAATACTAATATACTAATAACTAACTAACTAATATACTAATAACTAACTAACTAATATATATATATATATATATATGTGTGTGTGTGTGTATATATAATATAATATATATAATAATATATAACTAAATAATAACTAATAAAAAGTAATATACTAATAAAGTATACTAAGAAAAGTTTTCTTAACAATATATATATATATATATCTTCTTTGTTAGCGTAAACTTTCATTTCCTGATAACATGATCAGGAAAGAAACTGTCTACCGGCAATTTATTCTTACAATTCATTTGTAAATATATAGGCTGTGTATTTTTTAATGCCTGGAAAAGAAACTTTTTTTTTTCCTGGAATCATTCATTCATTATTTGGTGCCACAAGTAAACATGTGGAGAGCAATTAACTTTTCTTAACAATTAACTAGAATCTACACAACTCTTAGTGACTGATCTTCAGGACCCTTCCGTGGGTTTGCGCCGCCTGAGTGCAAAATTTTTGTGCCCCCCCCCCTTTAAAAATTAAAAGATCCCGAAGTACAGTAACACGTTTCGAATCATTTTATTATACTGCACATTAAGAGGAAATCTCCCTCTCTCTCTCTCTCTCTCTGTAAAAAATATAGTTTATGATCCTTTTTCATTAACGTATTCATTTTTATTAGCTAATGCTGCTATTTAGAATTTATGATCAGAGATGTTGAAGCCTAGATTAATATCATATTAAAAGAGTTTTTTTTTTTTAAGGGGAAGGGGCGGAAAAATATGCTACTGCACGTGGCGACAAAATTTCTAGGGTTGGCCCTGGGGCCAGCCCTGGTGAATATGGTGTTTGAGGTAGATATTGAAATCCCAAGTCGTATATTGTCTGTTGGATTTCATAAGCAGGTGCATTGTCCTGCAAAAGCAACACGCCTCTGCTTAGTTTCTCGAACCGATTTTCCTTCAGTACCTCCTTCAATTCCTTCAGAGCTGCTGTAACAGTTTCACCTTTCTTAAGGTAAGGATTACACCATCCATATCCTAAAAGACAATGGCAAGAACTTTCCCTGCTGACTGTTTGGTTCGAAACTTCTTTGGCCATGGAGAACCTTTGTGTCTCCACTCCATTGACTGTTTCTTCGTCACTATGACCCATTATTTGGGTCATTGTGACGAAGCCATGTTTCATCAACGGTTAGAATATGAGCTAAAAAATTTCACGAGGATGAAATCCCTTTATGAAATGTTCTTTTAACATCTCAACTATACCCGCCTCAGTGGATATCATTCACTGCAACCAGTATGCCCCGCCAAAAAATCGCTTTCCGAACGAAGTCGGATAAATAGTAGTTATAAACAGTAGGATAATAAAAAGATATATACCTCTCAAAATAATTCAAAACAAACAAAAAAAAAAAAAAAAAATTGCACACACATCTTCGCCCCCACACGCCTTATAATTCATTTTTCGGTGAACTGCATTTTCGATGAATTGTGATTTTTCGATGAATTGTTGTTTTTCGATCAATTGCGTTTCGATGAATTGTCTTTTCGATTAACTGCTCATCGGTGAATTGCTTTTTCGGGGAATTGTCTTTCGATGAATTGCTTTTTCGATTAATTGTTGTTCGATAAACTGATTTTCGATGAATTGTTTATTCGGTGAATTGCTTTTTCGATGAATTGTTGTTCGATGAATTGCCTTCGATGAATTGTCTTTCGGTAAACTGTTTTTCGATGAACTCTCCGGATACCCATTCTCATATTTGCCCACATTACTCTACTTGAGACTGACTGCCATTCAAGAAGATTAGCCTCGTATTTTGTGTTGAATACTATGGCTACTCCTTCTTTTCCTTGATTGTCATTGCCTGAATATAACATTTTGTATTTATTGCTCAGAAAGATCTCACCAATTTTGGTCTTTTTTGTTTCAGTCACCCCTATTATGTCGATCTGGTACTTATCTAATTCCTCAGCTAGCTCCATTTCTTTGCCATTCAGGCTTCTTACGTTGATAGTACCGATCTTTAACTCTGGTGATGTTGAGTTGGGGTTTGTTTTCAGATTTGTTCCAGTAGCTGACTTTTCGCTGTTCGCCCTGGTTCCCTGGCGAAAACAACTGGGGCCTTGTTTAACCGGGCGACGCCCCAGCCGGCATGAAATTTTGTTATGTTGTACCATCATTTTTTATTTTGGTTTAACCAATAAGAATACAATTTGGTCGGCTAAATCCCAAATTGCCAGCCCATCCTCGTTCGTTCAGTATCAAAGTAGATACCCAACAGGGTGAACCATGAGAAGGTGAGGATTGGACATTAGGTCAGAAGCCCTGGTCGGTTCTCCGCATTCCTTTAAAGGCTATGTGGAGGTCTCCTCTCAGTTATACAGCTTTGACCCTTAAGCACCCCCTTGCTACCTTTTTAGTTCCAAAATTCCGTTCCGACTCCCCTACTACGTGTATGTGTGTATATATATATATATATATATATATTTTTTTTTTTTTCTTCTTATTTAGCCCACGCTCTCGTTTATTTCACGCGTCTCTATGACAACCGATAAACGTAAACATTCTCGCGAATGTTACATTAGGCTATACAACTACATTGAGTTATTACATAACATTAAGCTTTCACAAAACAGGAATAATTAGAATATTTGCTTTTCAATAAATGCATAGTTAAATTACAAATACAAGTGCTTATAATACTTGCTACCTTTTAGTTCCAAAATTCCGTTCCGACTCCCCTACTACGTATATATTTTTTCTTCTTATTTAGCCCACGCTCTCCTCCACTCGCGCTCGTTTATTTCACGCGTCTGTATGACAACCGATAAATGTAAACATTCTCGCGAATGTTACATTAGGCTATACAACTACATTGAGTTATTACATAACATTAAGCTTTCACAAAACAGGAATAATTAGAATATTTGCTTTTCAATAAATGCATAGTTAAATTACAAATACAAGTTCTTATAATATTGACATAACAACAAATAAAATAGCTTAATAATATTTAATACAGAATCTTATTACTATTAACACATATCTTTGATTAAACAATTAAATATTAGATATAATTAAGGTAATTACATGATATCAAATTATAATTTAAGTTATTTACATTAAATAATATTTACAAATGTAGCCTTTGTGATGGAAGATCATGTTGGATTCTGAAGCAAATAATAATTACTCTAATATCTACATAATCAGAATCCATGGAATACAATATACAGGCGTTCAAATCAAATGTAAACAAGTTTCTCCTTTCACAAACCATAACCCATCTCATTCACGTAAACCCCTCCTCCTAGTGCAGTTGGAGTATGGTTAGATGATAATAAAGGAGTGAATGTGTGTGGAAAATGAGGAATTAAAGAGTATTTCAGGTCGTGAGTGTGATATTTTTGTCAAACTTCAGAATGAAGAAAATAGTGATATGACAAAAAATGGCACGGTTGTACCAGAGAATTGTGAGGGCGTGAATGTAGAAAGTGTGAATGATGGTATTAATACAGAACAAATTAATGGTTTAACAGAAATAAAAAAAGATGAGATAGATGCAATGAGTGAGATCGCATTGTTGAGCGGAGCGATACAAAGGGCAAAGCGGCAGCTAGAATGTATGAACAAAAATTTACTGAGTGTACCAGCCAATAATAAAAAGTATGATAGAAAAAATAAGAGTATGAGTGTGAACGTAAACAAAATGAAGGAGAGAGTGCTGTATGGAGATGTGTTAGTAGAGGATTTGACAAAATCATACCAACCTGGTGCGACCATCAAGGACGTAACTGAGTCTATTAGAGAGCAAAAGGAAAGGGTGAAAGAAATGATTGTGGCAGGTACGAATGATTTGAAAGGAGATAAAATGGAAATGATAGAGGACCTGAATGAATTGTTTGAGGTAGCAAAAGAAAAGAGTGAGAGAGTTAGGATGATTAGTCTTTCACCACGGTATGACAGTGAAGTGTTTAAAAGGAGGGCCATAATTGCAAATGACTTTATGAGTGGGATATGTATGACAAGTGGTGTGGAATTTGTGGACGTGTGGAGTGAGTTCGATGGGCGAAAGGATCTATATAAGATGGATGGCTTGCATTTGAATGGATTCAGTGTAAGAAGACTTGAAAAAGTGCTGTTAAATGAAGTGGATGTGCAGAATCAGGGAAACTTGATTTATTAAGGGGGGGGGGGTAGATATGCAGACCTTAGGGAGGCAGTTGAGTGTATGAATGAGTATAATATGCCCAAGCAAATAAGGACAACAAATCAGAATGGGATAGTTAGTATAAGGCATCAAGGTAGGGAAGAGGCTAATGGGGGTCTGAAATTCATGTGCACTAATGCTAGGAGTATTAGGAACAAGAAGGAAGAATTTTTGGCCATGATTAGCACTTCCAGACCACAGGTTATTGGCATTAGTGAAACATGGCTGACTGTAGATGATACAGCTAGTGGGATTGAATGTGATGGGTATAGTGTGTTCAGGAATGACAGGGAAAATAAAATGGGGGGAGTATTGTTGATGATAGCTGATGAGCTGCAGCCAAGGAGAGAAGTTGAATTATGGGATAGAGAAAAGAGCACATTTGAGGCCGTTTGGTGTGTGATTGTGGCTAGCAGAACAAAAGATACAATTGGGTGCTGCTATAGACCAGGTGATGGAAAAGATGGTGGAGATAGTATGCACAAGCAAATGTCAACTATGGTAACATTGATTGGAAGGAGGACAGGACACATGGGAAGAAGGAATTGGATTTTATGCGGTTATTAAGGGATAACTATCTGCGACAGCATGTAATGGAAAATACTAGGGGTTTAGAGAGTGCTTGACCTAGTAATTGCATCTGAGGATTTGGCTGTAACAAATATGACCACATTGTCACCAATTGGTGAGAGTGATCATAGGGTCTTGACTTGGGAGGTGACTAAAGGTGTGGAATTTACGATTAAGACAGGGTACATGTGGAATTATCGAGCTGGTAAGTATGACAAGCTTAGGAGTTTGATTGGTTCAATGCCATGCCATGCACAACTGCAAGGGCTGGAAGTTGATAGTGCATGGGAGGCAGTTAAGAAGTGTTTGCATGAAGAAATGGCTGACTGTATACCTAGAGTCCAAATAATAAATCAAGTAAGGGTTAAATGGATGAATAACACCATTAAGCTTGAGCTGCAAAAAAAGAAACAACTATGGAGGGAATTTAAGGAGAAAGGTGACTGGCAGGCACATGAACGGTATGAAGCACAGGCCAGAAGGGTAACGAGTGTGGTAAGAAAAGCAAAAAAAGGATTACGAAAGAACATTGGCCATGCAGGCTAAAGAGAATCCTAAACAGTTTTTTCGATATGTTGCAAGTAAAAGAAAAAATGTATATGGCAGAATGATTTTAAAGAATGCCGATGGTAGGGAGGTAACTGAATCAGTTGACATAGTTGAGTTAGTAAGCACTTTGCAAGAATATATCATCCAGGTGGTGACATTGCAGAAATGAATGAACCAATAGATTATATGGGAATTGTGGTGAATGAAGTGGAGGCGAGTAGTCTATTGCATAACCTCAATGTCAGTACATATGTGGGATTGGATGGTATACCAGCTCATGTCGTACGGGAAGTGGCTAAAGAATTGTCAATACCCTTGACCATTTTGTTTAATTTGAGTCTCGGGTCTGGGTTAGTCCCGAGGGGGTGGAAAGAGGGGAAAATAGTTGCCCTGCATAAAGGAGGTTCCAAGACTGCTGTTGTAAATTACCAACCGATTAGCATATCAGGAATCATTGTCAAGGTCTTGGAGAAATTAGTCAAGAAAAGAATACAGGATTGGATAGATGAAAATGGGATATTGTATGGGGGACAACATGGTTTTGTGAAGGGTAGATCATGCTTCAGTAACTTGCTCATGTTTTATAACACAGTGACGGCTGAACTGGATAAGGGTAATGGGTTTACAGCAATTCTACTGAACCTTGCGAAAGCATTTGACAGAATATCACATGGAACTCTAATCAGTAAACTGGAGCAGATGGGGATGGATATAGGGTTGGTGAGATGGATAGGAGGGTGGTTGATGGAGAGATACTAGATAGTGGTTTATTCAGGATTTGAGTCCAAAAGACGGCTTGTGACTAGTGGTGTGCCACAGGGCTCTGTTGTTGGAACAGTACTTTTCAATTTGTTCATCGATGATATAGGAAAGGAGCTGAGAGGAAGTGTTCACTTGTTTGCTGATGATGCAAAGTTGGGTAGAGCAATTGTGAGTGCACAGGATGTCAAAATTTTACAGGATGATTTGGATAGTTTGGAGGACTGGGCTAGGGAAAATGGATGTCAATTTAATGTGGCAAAGTGTAAGGTTATGCATTTTGGGATAAAAGGAATAGCAGCAGTATATCACATTGGTGGAACCATACTCCAGGAGATTGATGAGGCCAGGGATTTGGGAGTGTTGGTGGATACGGAGTTGAAGTTAAGGGGAGCACATTGCAAAAGTGGCTAAATCAGCTCATCAAATCACTTGGTTGGTGAAAAATACTTTAACAAGCAGAGAGAAACAAGTTATTGTTCTTCTGTATCGAGCCTTGATAAGACCCTATCTAGACTACCGTGCCCAGAAATGGGCGCTAGGGTTTCTTCTTGATGGGGAGGAGGTGGAGAGGATCCAGAGATGAGTGACCAAGATGATAGCAGGTGTGTGGAATGAACCTTATGAGAACAGGTTGAAGATTTGTGGGGTTGCAGAAATTGGTTGATAGGTGGAAAAGGGGTGATATGATTGAGACATTCAAATTACTGAAGTGTTTCTATAAGATTAATCCAGAAGATATTTTTGAGAATAGGACTGGTGGTGGGAGGACTAGGGGCCATACATGGAAGCTGGGCAAGAATGTGGTTAGCAAAGGTGTTAGAGCTAGGTTTTTTACTCGGAGAGTGGTGAACGAGTGGAATAAGCTGCTAGAGTCTGTTGTGGGTGCCATGACTGTGAATAATTTCAAGGCGAGGTATGATAGATACTGTGTGAATGTCGAATAATTGTTCTTGACACGAAGTTAGGGCCTCCCTCGAGAGTCTGTCGACTCCTTGGAGTTGCAAGGAATAATAATAATAATGAACTATGCAAGTTACATTCCCTCTGCTTATCTGTCATAGCCAACATTTCACAGGCCTATTCCTTTGAAAAATTAGCAAGGGGTTCAGAGGTAAGTAACAAAGTTCACAGATGTAGTTTAAAGAAAGTTTTATGCAGCAAAACCATCACTACTTCCTTGACTTTTCAATATTCTTCTCACTATAGTAGCTCATTATGCTGGTAAACAACATTTGCAATGATCTTCAGTTGTCTATCCATAATTTATCTCAAGATCCCTTGCCTTCTGCAGCATAGCAAAGGCAGAGAGTTGAGTAAGTTTACTCTATAAGGTAAAGCTGAATTATATTTATTTTACCAATATCATGCATGTGATGAATTAAGTATTGGAACTGAATTAGCTGAAGTAGCAATTATTTTTGTTATCAGTAAATAAAGGAAAATACTGGTTTCAAATCAGTTTAACTTAATTATTTTATGAAACAAACATTAATACAAAAAAAAAAAATGTTTAACAGGAATTTCTCAGATATTTATGGGCATGTCAGATTTTGGCTAATTTTCAGATGGTTAGCAACTCTTGGCTGCAATAATGAAGATACTGTTAACTGCGTTATCTAATTCTACTTTTCTCTACAAAAATTTGATCAGACCATATTCTGGTTTACTTGGATTTCTAAGAGATAGGAATACAGAAGAAGGGATGCAAAAGCAATTGGTGTTCACATTATGAGATGTTGGGTGTGCACTTTGTAGAGCTTGGATGGCAAGGAGGGAAATGTAGGAGAGAATTAAGAGAGTCATAAAGAATCTTGTAGCCTGGAAGTTGAATAAAAATGTGGTTAATAAGGGAACAAGTGAATTTTCTTGTGACCAAGTACTGAATAAATTGAATATACTGTCCAAATGTATGGTTGAGCACTGACTTGCCATACATTTGGACATGCAAGGCACTATGAACTAATATGCATTAATTTTGAACTTCATTCAAAAATAACATAAGGACAAATAAGTAAAAAAATTCTTTATCCTATTAAGAAGGCTGAGAAGCTGGTGTCTGTCTGAAAGTTGAAATGAAGTACATATCTTCATACACATAAATTATCTGCTGGAAATATTTTGTGCTTGAAGTTCTTTCCATCATTCATTAGAAATATGCTCTCAAAACAAAATTTATAGATGTCGTTATGTTATTTTTGAATGAAGTTGCATATTAGTTCATTTTGTTTTGAAAGATCTTGGTTCAATTAATCTCAGATGAAGCAAAACAATTTTCTCATTGAAAAGTGACGTGTGTTAATTCTAAACAGCCTAAATTATTTTATCCTGTTCTGTAGAATCCACATTTTGGAGTTAGGTATAATAAATGCTTTATTAATTGAAACATCTCACCTGTTCCCCACTCCCTTTTTTTGATTTTTTTAAAAACAGTAATTCAATACCAGATTAGAACTCATCCACTGACGGGGGGGAGGAGAAGTGTTGCACATCTGATAAGTTGCTATACGATATGGTGCATTCATAACAAACATGCATGATACATGAAAAACAATCACATTCACTACTAATGAAAATATTCTGCTATTTTGGCTAGGATAATTTATTTCTCTCTTTTATTGCAATACATTTAATTATATTATAGTGCAAGTGGTTTTTCGTTTTTTCATCAATTGATTTTTTTCATTGATAACAATTTATTCAGTTCTTGGTTGAATCATGATTTTGTTCATTCTTTTCAGATTACCTCAAAAGCTGGCTTCACATAAAAGAGTGGAGATTGCATTCAACAGTGATGGTTGCAAAAGAACTGACCATCATATTAACTACTTGGAGCATGTGGAAGTGACAGTCGATATTGAATACAACAAACGAGGAGCCCTTGAGATATATCTCATATCACCAGCAGGTAGATAATGAGATTTCTTATGTCCCTTAACTGCATGCTAAAGACATACTTAATATGATCTTTCAAAAAAGAGTATAATAGAACTTGCAGAATTTCAAAATGAACAGTAAAAATAACTACTTTTCACCACTCTGGCTACTGCTATATTTAGAATTGTCAAATTTTTCATTTTAAAAAAGTTTATATTCTTAAGTGCTACATTTTAATACCTATACTAACGCATATCAAAAATACTAACAAAATTACATTGCATTTTGATGTAAAAAACTAATAATTTGTGCTATATTTAGTAAAAGCTATTTAAGTAAAATTTTGTATAAGGCAGTGGGAGATGCAGTGGGAAAACTTGCCATGGAATGTTTTCATGATAACCCAGATTATGCTTACATAAGGTAGCCAGAGAAACAAAATGTCAGTTTCACAGGCAGGCATTTTATTTCTCTGTAGCAAGGGATTATTGTATTTAGTAAGCTGCAATGAAGAACAGATTTTCTCTTCAAAATAGTTAGCTCAACGGATGAATGTCTACTCTGAATTCAAATAACTGCTACAAATTTTCTTTTTGGAGGGATAGGCAATATTACACAAGTAGCAGCATATGGTTACAAAAGACTAAGATTTATACTAAGATCTGTACCGAGCCCTGATAAGACCTCATCTCCACTACTGTGCCCAGCTTTGGTCACCTAGGTTTCTTCTTGATGGGGAGGAGGTGGAGAGGATCCAGAGGCAAGTGACCAAGATGATAGCAGGTCTGTGGAATGAAGATTTGTGGGTTGCAGAAAAGGGGAGATATGATTGAGCATTCAAATTGCTAAAGAGTTTCTATAGGATTAATTCAGAGGATATTTTTGAGATCAGGACTGGTGTGTGTGTGGGGGGGGGGGGAACTAGGGGACATCTATGGAAGCTGAGCAAGAGTGTGGTTTAGCAAGGGTGTTAGAGCTGGGTTTTTTACTTTTAGAGTGGTAAATAAATGGAATAAGCTGCCAGAGTCTGTTGTAGGTGCTATGACAGTGAGTGAGTTCAAGGCAAGGTATGATAGATAATGTGAGAATGTCGTCTAAGGACTCCCTGGAGTCGCCCATAATGATAATAAAATGATACATAATGTTACTGAGTTGATCTATTTCCTTGAACATCTTACATTTTTCAGAGTAGTGAAAACCTTTATACACCATTCTATCAAAAGTGAATCACCCCTATGATTGTTAAAATTCATTGGGTCTCCTCAGAAGTTGGTCGAATTGTGTATGTTGAACAATGCATTTGGGTGTGCTTAAGGGTCAAAGCTGTATAACTGAGAGGAGACCTCCACATAGCCTTTAAAGAATGCGGAGAACCGACCAGGGCTTCTGACCTAATGTCCAATCCTCACCTTCTCGTGGTGCACCCTGTTGGGTATCTACTTTGATACTGAACGAACGAGGATGGGCTGGCAATTTGGGATTTAGCCGACCAAATTGTATTCTTATTGGTTAAACCAAAATAAAAAATGATGGTACAACATGACAAAATTTCATGCCGGCTGGGGCGTCGCCCGGTTAAACAAGGCCCCAGTTGTTTTCGCCAGGAACCAGGGCAAACAGCGAAAAGTCAGCTACTGGAACAAATCTGAAAACAAACCCCAACTCAATATCACCAGAGTTAAAGATCGGTACTATCAACGTAAGAAGCCTGAATGGCAAAGAAATGGAGCTAGCTGAGGAATTAGATAAGTACCAGATCGACATAATAGGGGTGACTGAAACAAAAAAGATCAAAACTGGTGAGATCTTTCTGAGCAATAAATATAAAATGTTATATTCAGGCAATGACAGTCAAGGAAAAGAAGGAGTAGCCATAGTATTCAACACAAAATACGAGGCTAATCTTCTTGAATGGCAGTCAGTCTCAAGTAGAGTAATGTGGGCAAATATGAGAATGGGGAACTGGACAATGAGACTTATTTGTGCCTATGGTCCCACAGAAGGTTCTACTAAGGTAGAAGTGGAGGAATTTTTTGAGGCTTTAGAAAAAGCAACTGACACAATGAAAAAGGAAAAGTTGGTCCTTGTTGGAGATTTAAATAGCAGAGTAGGAAATGACTGTGAGACATACAAAAATATTTTGGGAAAATTTGGAGAAAAGAGCAAAGCTAATAATAATGGCAAATATCTGTTGGATTTCTGCTCAGGACATGGACTGGTTATTACTAACACCATGTTCCAACATAAAAATGTGCACAAATTCACATGGAGAGAAGAGACTAGGAATAAGAAAAGTCTCATTGACTATGTTATTGTTGATAGTGATGTTTTCTCCCTGGTGCAGGACACCAGCGTGTACAGAGGATTTGAAATTGGAAGTGATCACTATTTAGTCTTGAGCAGGATAAAATTGAATTTCATATTGAAAAGAATAACATGTAAGAAAGTTTTAAAGAGAATAAAAGTTGAGCAGCTCTCAGATGTGAACTGTAGACTAAAATACAGAAATATTATTGAAAAGAAAATGAAAGAGTTTGAGAACAGGAATCAAACCTTGGAGATTCAGTGGCAAACTCTGAAGGAAACATTGATTGATTCTGCGAGAGAGGCATGTGGTGAGGTTATGTGCAAGGATAAAAAAATCAGAACTCCCTGGTGGACACAGGAAGTTAAAGAGGCAGTGAAGGAAAAGAAGAAAACATATCAAAAGTTCCTGGCAAATAAGTCAGCTTTTACTCTTACAGAATATAGAGACAAATGTAAGAAAGCTAAACAGTGTGTAAAACTAGCTAAACAAAAGTCATGGGAGGACTTTGGCAAGAATATAGAAAATAAATATCAAGAAGGTGGCAAAATATTCTGGAGGTTGTTGAAGAAGCTTAGGAATGGAGGAAAGAGTGCTGTAAAAGGAATTAGAGATGATAAAGGTGAAATGAAAACAGGAGAAAAAGATATCCTTGAAGTATGGAGTAATTACTTTGAAAAACTGCTAAATGAAACAAGCAGTGATGACAGCACAGTGATAAAAAAAACACTGACCAGGCATGCAGTCAGGAATACATATCCATACTTGAAGTAGAAAAAGCCATCAAAGGCTTGAAATGTGGAAAGGCAGCAGGAGTAGATGATATTCGACCAGAAATGCTGAAGTATGGTGGTATAAGAGTCTTACAGTGGCTGCACTGCATAGTTCAGAAAGCCTGGACAGAGGGACGAATTCCCGATGATTGGAGTAGAGCTCTCATAGTACCCATATATAAAAAGGGAAATAAAACTGAATGTGAGAATTACAGAGGTATTTCCCTACTGAGTGTTCCTGGCAAGATCTATGCAAGTATACTTGAGAAACGGTTGAGAAGAATTGTGGAAGAAAAGCTTGGTGAAGAACAAGCTGGATTCAGGCCAAATAGAGGCTGTCAGGATCAGATCTTCACTTTACGACAAATAGTCGAGAAAGCACGGGAATATAACAAAGATCTGTATTTAAGTTTTGTCGATTTGGAAAAGGCATATGACAAGGTGCCAAGAGAGAAGCTATTCAATACGCTGCAGTTATATGGTGTCAATGGGGCATTATATCAAGCAATACTTAGTCTTTATTTGAGTTGTGAGTCAGCAGTTAGAATTGAAGGAAGTACATGAAGATGGTTTAATGTTAAATCTGGTGTGAGACAAGGATGTACATTATCCCCTCTGTTATTCATTATCTATATGGATCACATTATGAAGGAATGTGGTATTAAACCTGATATCAAAATTGGAGATGTTAATGTCAGCTCTTTGCTTTATGCGGATGATGTTATACTTCTAAATAAATCCGCTACAAGTCTGCAAGATTCTCTGACTAAATTGAATAGCTGTTGTAATAGATATGGTATGAAGATCAGCAATAAAAAGACAAAGACAATGAAAATAGGCAGAATCATTGAAAATGTCAACTGTGTTGTGAATGGAGAACCTGTGGAACAAGTAAAACAGTTCAGCTACTTAGGCACAATTTTTACTGAAGATGGTAAACTAAATATAGAAATAGACAACAGAATCAGCAAAGCTGGTATCGTGGGAAGTCAATTGAATAAATTCATATGGAATAAGAAAGAAATTAGTCAGAACACTAAATTAGTTGTATACAAGACTGTGTTCAAACCAATTTTAACTTATGGATCTGAGAGCTGGGTCAGAAGTAAAACACTTGACCAAAGACTAGAGACCGCAGATATGAGAGTCCTGAGAAAGATTAGAGGCATGAACAGATGGCATCAATGGCAATATCATATTAAAAAGGAGGATATTAGGAAAGAACTTGACATTGTCTGCATCCATGAATGCGTTAGCAGAGCTAATCTCAGATGGTATGGTCACTTAAATAGAATGGGAGAAGAAAGATTAGCAAAACAAGTGTTCTCTGCCAGGTTGGCAGGAAAACGACCCAGAGGAAGACCAAGATATAGGTGGATTGATACGGTACAAAGTGCCTTAGACGATAGAAATATAAGCTCTGATAATGTTGGAGTCTTGACAAGTAACAGACTGATTTGGAGGAAAATTGTAGATAGGAAATTAGTAATGATGTAATTTTTTCATGTAGTACTGTCATATCCTGTACACCCCTTGAGGGTACATGGCAGGAATTTGATGATGATGAACTGTGCATTTCAAAGGAAAATGATAAGCAGAGACTATAACAAGTTCAAGATATGATTAGTTAGGTCTAAAATATTGACTGATAAATGCCACTTCTCCTTAAAAATGTTTATCTGATCTCACTGTCATACTTCAGGGCAGTGTCTCCAAAAACTTTCAGTACCCACATATCCTTTTTGAAATTTTAGTGACACCAGTATCTCCTCTCTAGAAAGGGCAATTTGGAAGAACTTATAATCACATTTCATTCAAACATAAATAATTATAAAAGTATTTATTTTTTAACATATGTGCTACAATAAATTACAAACAGGTGAACCATTTTTTTAAATTATTAAATACATTTTGTTAAAGAATCCAATCTACATACAGTAAAGACAAAAATTATGATGAAAGTTTATTTTGCACTTGGTTAGACTATAATAAATTTAGTTTAATCCTTTATCTAAGTGTGAGCAAACAAAGTTTGCACCTGAAAATATCTTCAGGTCTGAGGAAAGGCAGTGCAACTCGGAGCAAAGATGGACGTGCAAACTTTGTTTGCTCACACTTGGATAAAGGATTAAACTAAATTTATTATACAAAAATTATGAATTTAAATTTTCAGTAATAAAAAAGTTGAAGTTGAAATTTAGCAGACATTCTGCCCATATGATTTAAACTGTTTGAACTGACCTCTGTTAAAACAAGACATGGTTTTAACAGAGGTCAGTCGATACATGCCAAGAAACATATTTTGTTCAGAACTTCATTTAGATAATTATAGAATACACTTGCACTTATTTGCAACATTATGGGAACAAAAATATAAATGTTTAAAAACAGGTCATCAAATTTAAAAAAAAAAGGCTTTGTACTCCCTAAAAACTTTTCACATATGCCAGGTACATGTACCACTCTGCTCTAGTGCATTTGTTTAGAGATGCAAAAGGCACAAACATCCCCATTAGTAAATTAAAGATGCCAAGAAATTATATTCTTAGTTTAATCCTTTATCTAAGTGTAAGCAAACAAAGTTTTCATGTGAATGTAACTTCACGATTGAGTAATTCGTATATAAACGCTTGCCTTAGTCTCCCATAATGCAAAGCACATATCTTTAAGGACATGTATAATGCTATGTATTATGGGAAGAGTCACTACCCAGACCGGTTTTAACCTTTATTGAGGTCTCAAAAGCGATACCAAGCTTGAAGTAATTTCCACATACAAGTAGCCAAAAGATGTCACACCTTATTACTAAAATATTCTGGATTAGAGGTAGATGTTGCAAGTTTTCCATTTGGTTATACTATATATTAAAGATGCCAAAAATTATATTCTTGGTTTAATCCTTTATCCAAGTGTAAGCAAACAAAGTTTCACATGAATGAATTTAACACACAAACTCTGTTTGCTTACACTCGGATAAAGGATTAAACCAAGAATATAATATTTGGCATCTTTAATTTATAGTATAACCAAGTGGAAAAACTTTGAACAATACATAGCCCTACAAACACATTTTCATGGAAGACCTAAAGTGCACAAGCCAAAATTTTCAACCACACCAAATACACACCAACTGGTATGGATTAAAGAGCAATGGAAATTGCATTTTGATCTATGTCAGTTCTTGTGGAGTGAAGAATCATGTTCTTCTGGCACAAGATGTTTGAATAGAAACGATGCCTGGAAAATGCTTTTTTTTTTTACCTGATGATGTTTGGAAGTGGCAGTCAAAATGTGAGGTTGCTTTTTAGTGAAAGTGATTACATCTGTTGATAAGGTGTAAATCAAAGTTGAAAGATTTTTCACTTGGTTATACTATAATTTAAAGATGCCAAGAAATTATATTCTTGGTTTTATCTGAGTGTAAGCAAACAAAGTTTGCACGTGAAGTAACTTTATGACTCAGCTACTTGTATACAGAGGCTAATGACTTCACATCGCTTGCCTTAGTATCCCATAATGCAACACACATATCCTTAGATATGTGTAATGCTATGTATAATAGGAAGGACCACTATCCAAACCAGTTTTGGCCTTTATTGAGGTCTCATCAGTGGGAGCCAAACCCACTTATTTCATGCGAAACTTTGTTTGCTTAAACTTAGATAAAGGATAAAAACCAAGAATATAATTTCTTAGCATCTTTCATTTATACATCTTCTAAGATGGCACTAACCTGTGCTACAAAGCAATGTTTGAAAAGAAATATTAGAACACTGCAGTGACAAATACAGTTCAGACATTAGCAGGATGAACTGAAACATAGAATTAGGCATAACTGAGATGGTTTTCTTGATTAATGGAACTTACTAATGCTTTAAAGAAGAGATGAATCACAATACCACCAACCATTTGATGGTATTGTGATTCATCTTTTATGCAGAATATTAATTGCTGTCAAAGGCATGTTTTGCTTACATCTGAATGTATTATCAGATGCATGTCTTTTGGTAGGATATCTACATCACTAACCTGTACTTGACCTAACATGATAGCCAAAGCATTATACTTTGACTATCAGCAATGAAGAAATTGAAGAAAGTTTTTGTCTCAGTTGCTCCCTATAAATTTTTTTTTTGTTTGAGTAATTAGTTTAAATAATAGATGCTTAATGGAAGTCTGAAGTGGCTTGGAAACTTACCATGCCCCTAGAGTGGTATCCTTATAGAAATAGAGTGGAGTTTTGAATTATCCAACTCTTAGCCCACTCATGGTACTAATGTGCTATAAATTTACAACTTTTTATGAATGGTTTTTATTAAAAAAAAAAAAAGAAAAAAAGAAATTTGAACAGAGGAAACACAACATATATGTAAGTAATGATATGATGTATAGTGGATACAGAAAACATGTTAACCATGATTGATCCCAAATAAATTATGCCAAGAAATTATATGCCAAAAGAAAGATGCCAAGAAATTATATTCTTGGTTTCATCCTTTATCCAAGTGTAAGCAAACAAAGTTTGCATGTGAAGTAACTTCACAACTGGGCTACTTGTATATAGAGGCTAATAACTTCAGATCAATTGCCTTAGTATCCCACAATGCAAAGCACATCCTCATGTACAAGTATAATGTTATGCATTATGGAAGGGCCACTACCGAGATTGGTTTTGATCTTTATTGAGGTCTCATCAGTGGGAGCCAGACCCAGAAGTGATACCAAGGTTGAAATAATGCAGAAATGATATTTCCATATACAAGTAATCAAAAGGTGTCATCTTATTACAAAAATACTCTGGATTAGAGATAGATGTTGAAAGTTTTTTCACTTTGTTTTACTATGAATTAAAGGTGCGAAAAAATTATATTCTTGGTTCTATCTTTCATCCAAGTATAAGCAAACAAAAGTTCAAGCGTGAAGTAACTTCACAACTCGGCTTTTTTGTATATAAAGGGTAAATGACTTAATGTCTTTTAATCCTTGCTTTAGTATCCCATAATGCAAAGCATGCCCTTATGGACAAGTATATACTTGTCCATAAGGACATGTCTGAATCCCATAATGCAAAGCACAAGTGACCAAGCTAGTGACAGGTCTGTGGAATGCTCCCTATGAGGATAGATTGATTTCTCAGTTGCAGAGCAGAAAGATAACACATGATAGAAACTTATGTTACTAAAGTAATTCTATAAGATTGACCCAAACAAAATGTTTCCGTATATAATAAGTAAGGAAAGTACAAGGGGGCCACTGGAAGTTGTGTAAGAGTCTAGTTAATAAAGATGTGCAGAGAAGATTCTTTTCTTGGAAAGTGGTGAATGAGTTTAAAGGGTATTTGTGTGAATAAGGGTTATGTGGGTCTCCTACAATGAGTCTTTTGACTTCATGGAGTTACACATATAATAATATCAAGAAAATAAAGTTATTACTGTTAACATGGTCTCCATAATTTTGCCAAAAAAACTGAAGTATTATCAGTTTATAATTTTTTTGACAATTGAATGGACTACTTATCTGTGCATCACTTAAAAGAACAGGACAATGTTCATGTCTCTTCGAAAATCTTTCTTTTTCCTTTGTATGTGTCATTCAGAGCCACATCACGCTGGTTAAAAACAATATACAGGAAAACCTTACTTAACACATAATTAATCCAAGCTAAGTGAAATCGCAATAAACAATAGGAATAATTATAATTCATCCATCAGTTAGTGTAAATTTGAAGGAAAAAAATATAAGCTATATTAGAGGATAAACATCAAAGTTAATAAAAATCAACTGCTTAAATTTTTATTTAATGTCTAAACGATTGAGCTACTTTTTAGTAAAAAAATGAAGTAAAGATGTTTTGAATAGTGCTCAACATTTTCATCTTGTCATGCAATTTACGAAAGCTGGCAATCACTTTATCAAGATTTCAGCAGACTTCGAAAATTTGTTGCATATCAGGATCATCAAGCAAAATTTCTTTAGCATGCTCAATATGATTGAAAACCAGCTGAAATTCTTTTGCAGTTAGCTTCTTAGTTTCTCGCTTAAATGTTCTGAATGGGAATTGAGAAAGTTTCTCACATCTTCATTATCCACTTCATTAAATCCAAGTTCTTTTCCAATTGTGCCGATTTCTTCAATAATGTTAGATCTTGGATTTAGTGCACAATACACTAACATAGGCTTGAGTTTAAAGTTGCCTTCTACATTGCCTCCTAATAAAAGCACAAGATGATCTTTAGAAACTTTGCATCCTGGTTGAGATGCTTCAGTTTTATTCTTTGCAATTCTTCAGGAAACTTGGTCACAGAATCTTTTTCAGCACTAGCAGATTCCCCATTTATTCTTACATTATGCAGTCCAGCTCGATTTTTAAAACGGTCAAACCACCCTAAACTCATAGTAAAGCTTTCACATTCCTCTTGAAATTTGATCTCTTTCAATGATGTAAAAATATTGAGAGATTTTGCCTGAATATTCATTGTACTAAGAGGTATTTTTTTTTGGTTACAATACTCAATCCAGAGTGACAGAAGACTTTCCATCTTGATCATTAAAGGCTTATATTACATGTGATCTGCATGCTTAAAGAAGCAGTAGCAACTTTTCCTTGTTCTTTGTACTCTTTGGTCTTATTTAATATGGTCCAAACTGTATACTCGCTCTCGTACAATCATTGTATTACTAGCGTCACTTTCATGTCTTATGACTTCCAGGTTTCCCTCTAATGCAATTATCATCACCTCTGGGTCTGGCTCCCACTGACAAAACCTCAATAAAGGTCAAAACCAGTCTGGGTGGTGGCCCTTCCCTTAATGCATAGCATTATGGGAGATACTAAGACAAGTAGTGATGAGAGCTTGATCCACCTTTACCACGAGTTGCCTCAGTCCTGAAGATACTGCAGGCGTAAACTTTGTTTGCTTACACTTGGATAAAGGATTAAACTAAATGTATTATTATGATTACAGCTATTTTGCCTGCTTCAGTTTAGGAGTACCCCTGTTTAAATGTCATTGGCTATTTACTCGTGGATTCTTAGGGCATTATGAGTGTAGATGTACTAAAAAGTAGCCTAAGGAATAGAAAATTGCACATACCTTTTTCTGGGTGTTGTGGCTTTTCCTCAGTCTGCGATGTCGAAAACTGCAGAGTGTGTGTGTGTGGGGGGGGGGGTAGGCAGTATGGTAGAATAAGTTAGAAAAACCCGGGTTTTTTTCGTAACATATAGAAACATTTTATATAGGGTGGGGAAAAAATGAAAGGGTTAATTTTTTTAAATTAGGGAGGGGAAAGGTGGTTGACGGGGTGTGGACCGTTTCGACTATTCGTGGTCGTCATCTGAACACATTGGGAAAGTGGAAGCTATGTCAGGTCGGGTGAGTGCTTCTGCTTTAGAGGTGTTTGTGTTGTCTCCTATTGGTCGGGGTTGTGACCTTAATTTTATGTTGTGAAGCTTCCAAACCTCGGAGATTATGTAGGGCCTGTGTATGTTGATAGAGTTCGCATCACACTTTATAGCTATTGTTTCCGATATTCTGAGCATTGTTTCGTTGTCTTGTCTGTCTATTATGATGGCCTTGTCTATCTGCGGGGTGTGTTTTTGTTCAAGGGCGTGAACAGCTATTTCCGTTTTTCCTGTGGTTTGTATACGATTTTTCTTTTTGATGTTGCGTTTTTTAGTGTTTAAATGTTCTGGAATAGGGAAGTCACGGAAGTGTTCTTGTAGTCTTGCCCATAAAGACCTGATGGTGGAACCTGTGTAGGTGATGTCACAGTCTTTTTGGCAGGGAAATTTATAGACTACTGTTCAAATATTTCTTTTTGTGTGTGAGGTTTGGTGGATTTTAGGAGGTTTGCCAGTTTTTGGCTAGAGGTGAATACCAGTTTGTAGTCAGTATGTTTGAAGATGTATTTATAGGCTTTGTATGTGTTTTGGGTGTATGGTAGTTTGATAATTTTTTGTGTAGGGAAGTTCGTTTTGGTACTTGGGTTGTTTTGGCGGTTTTTTGCCGTCTTGTTTGCGTAGTTAATCATATGTTTCTATATGTTACGAAAAAAATCCGGGTTTTTCTAACTTATTCTACCATACTGCCTACCCCCCCCCCCACACACACTCTGCAGTTTTCGACATCGCAGACTGAGGAAAAGCCACAACACCCAGAAAAAGGTATGTGCAATTTTCTATTCCTTAGGCTACTTTTTAGTACATCTACACTCATAATGCCCTAAGAATCCATGAGTAAATAGCCAATGACATTTAAACAGGGGTACTCCTAAACTGAAGCAGGCAAAATAGCTGTAATCATAATAGTTTATAAAGAGGAGTAACATGGGAGTTTTCCCAGAAATAATATACATAAATGTATTATATTTTTATTATTTTTTTATACTACAATCACACAGCAGAGACTGCAAGGCCTCTATAGCAAATGTCGTGTGGGCTGGGGTCAAAAGCAAAGTAATCTGTTAAGATTCCTCTTGAAGAGCTGGAGGTAGTAGGTTTGATGAGCCAGCAAGTTAACTGTAAAGAGATATTGGGCAGCTGCTGCTTGTGTTGCTGTAAATTTAGCAAAAATGGGGGCATAATGGATGCTAATATTTCTGAACACCACCCATGGAAATATCTGTAGAAGAGACAATATGGAAAGTGACAATTTATAGCTGAAGAAAGTATGTGTATGGGGGTGGGGTAATCAGTCAACTTAACTGTTCTCTTCTCAACAGCATAAAGAAAGGTGAAAACAGAGATGGACAAAGATGTACCCAAAAGCTTTTGTAAGAATGCATGACTACCATTGGTAAACACGATGAGTCCTACCTTTAGTCCTTCCAAGGTTAGACTTAGTCCATTAATGATAATTTTGCAAGTTTCAATGTTGACTGTGAATGAAGGTAGAGTTTTTGGTGCTTACATTAAGTTTTCTTTTCTTGGACCAGTGGTCCTTTTTAGAAAACTATGCTTTGGATATAGAGTGGAGAATGAAGGTTTTCATTCCAACATGAATAACTTCTATAACGAGATCACAAGTATCTAGATCTGAAGAATGGAAACAGTAGTTTCTCCCTGGAGAGGAGGAGTAAAAGCCCAGATATTCTCACTTGTAGTTTGAAATACTTTAGTGCTGCAAGTGAAAAGCCAGTTATTCACAAACTTATGGTTGTCAATGACTGAGGGAAGGATGTTCCACCAGAGATGAGACCTGTATGTGAATGTGATCTGAATTACCAAGAGGAGCAGTCACCTCATCAGAACTACTTTACCCTTGAAAATGAAAGAGGTTCGATATCTGCATAATGTGTTTGGCATGCCCTTAAGGGATATCACTCACAGTGTAAATTTGTAGAAGTCTGGAGGGGGAGGGGGATAAGTAATCTTCGTTTTGCTTGGCATTTTTATTTAGAAGATATCTGAAGTGCTGATATGGTGTACGAGGCGTGAAATTTAATTCCCGGAATGCATGTAAAAAACCTATGCTCCAAACTATACATTAGTGGCTACTGTCGCCTTCAAAGTAGTCCCTTCGTGCATTTATACACTGGTTTAGACGGTGTTCCCATTTTTGGAAACAGGCCCAGAACTCTTTTTACAGAATACTCTTGAGTTCCTTTATCACATTATGATATCAGCGATGTCAGAAAATCTTTGTCCTTTTAGTCTTTCATTTTTGAAACAGTCAGAAATCACAAGGAACTAAGTTTGGTGAATAAGCAAGATGACCTAATTCGGTAGTCAATTTTTTTGCCAGAAACTCTCTCATAATGAACGCACTATGGCTTGGCGCATTGTGGTGGTGGATGATCCACTTGTCAGGCCATAATTCAGGTCTTTTTCTCCGAACAGAATCTCTTAATCTTTTTCAGCACCTCTAAATAGCATTGTTGGTTGACTGTTTGTCCCTGTTCAATGAATTCGTAGCGGAATATCCCCTTGTGATCAAAGAAACACACTAGCATGGTTTTGAACTGTGAACGTGACGATGCTTTTTTTTTTTTTTGGACGTAGTGAATTCGGGGTTTTCCACTGCATGCTCTGGCATTTTGTTTCGAGATCGTACTGGAAGCACCAGGTTTTGTGACCTGTAATTTCTCTCAGAAACATCTGCTTATTTGCAGAAAGATCAGTAGCAATTTGAAGCTGCAGCTGCTTCTGTTCATCCATCAAGATTCGAGGCACGAACTTCACAGAAATCTTGTGCATACCTAATTCTTCAGTTAAAATTATCCTGACTGTTTCTCAATTCAGTTGCAATTCATCAGCCATTAATCGCACACCTAATCATCTGCGCCTGTCATTTTTGTTTTAGGCTGCCCACTTCTGGGGTCGTCATTCACATCTTCTCACCACCTTTGAATCTCCTATGCCACTTAAAGACAACACTTGACTTTTTTTTTTTTTTTTTTAGAGCATCCACATTCACAATCATATGCCACTTTCAACAGCTCTAACGTTTCAGTAGCAGTTTTGCTGATATTCACACAATTTGATGTTAACACGCTGCTCCAAATTTTGATCACACGTTTTTACACCGAAGTTTACATGCAGATCTCTATTGTTTTTGCAATAACCAACTGGCTCTATCAGCTTGAGGTTTATGCATGCATTAGTTAAAACATTTACAAATATGATTACTCCCATGACTCCAACCAAATCACCACACGGACAACACTAAGTGGCCATTCCGAGAATTAAACTGTCACCCATTATACATTATCCAGCATTAAGCCTTTGTGAACTCTTACATGTTTCAAATTGGGGGGGAGGATGAGTAATCTTCGTTTTGCTTGGCATTTTTATTTAGAAGCAAAAGTGGAAGCTTGGGCCTCTACTTTTGCTAGACATAGGACAGCATTTCTAAAACCAATACAGATTACAGCAATTGATCATACCAAAAATTTAAAAGTGTACAGTATCTGTCAAATAACTACAGCAATAAGCAAAACATACTTTATTTATTTACTCCATATAGCAGCTTTCCTTTTCAAAAACTCTGAGAGCACGCAGCTCAGTAATGCTGAAAATGAATAAACACTTGACAGGTATATTCACTTACCTTCTAC
This sequence comes from Typopeltis vanoorti, assembly GCF_054136105.1. NCBI lineage: Eukaryota > Metazoa > Arthropoda > Arachnida > Uropygi > Thelyphonidae > Typopeltis > Typopeltis vanoorti. The sequence goes on from NC_143564.1 coordinate 98,258,484, forward strand.
TACAACTAATTAGTTATTGCAAACAGTTGCTTAACTGTGATAACTAACTAGTTACTGCATACTAGTGAACTAAGATATGTTTGCCCCCCCCCCCTCCCCCACACACACACCAGCAACAAACTATATAAAAAAAAACATTGTTTTACGAATTTGGGATTTTATTCATTCTTTGGAGTGTATGAATCTATAAAAATACTAATGACAAATTTAAAACAGGTGTACTGAAATAAAGTTGAAACAAAAAAAAAAAAAAAAAAAAAGTGTGCTATAAATAACTCCTAGAAACACTAAACCTAGCAGTACATAAAATGAAAAGCCAAACAGCTATTTTTTTCTGGCGAGGTTGATATAAGTTAAGGGGATAAAAATCCCTTATTGTTTTTCAGCCAGTAAGCGAAACTAAGATCGAAAACTACGATCTGTGACATTTCATGCCGACGAACTGTCAGCGTATCCAAGCGAAAGTGTCCACTTGGTAGTGCCACACCACGGCAACTCGTTGCAAAGGTGGAGCAAGATCCCTCACTGTTCTTGATATTTTCTCATAATGTAAAACACACAGCTCTTAAGAGATGTAGTACTGTTTTACATAATGAGGAGAGGTCACTACCCAGACCGGTTTCAACCTTTTTTGAGGTCTCATCAGTGAGTAGCTAGACCTAGAATATCAGAGTTTAAGTGAAGAAAACTTCCATACTTTTGCTCTACGATTGTCCAATATCAAGAACAGTGAGGGAGCTTGCTCCACCTTTGCAACGAGTTGCCGTGGTGTGGCACTACCAAGTGGACACTTTCGCTTGGATACGCTGACAGTTCATCGGCATGAAACGTCACAGATCGTAGTTTTCGATCTTAGTTTCGCTTACTGGCTGAAAAACAATAAGGGATTTTTATCCCCTTAACTTTTATCTAGCAGTACATAATTGGGTGTGCAGATTATTCTAGGCAAAATTTTTTCTAAATTATGTAATGAACTTTTTTCTTAGTACTTTGTCATATCATAGGATGGTTACCAATATTCCAGTATGGATGCATTCCAAAATATCTGTCAACACTGAAAAATCATGCTGCTTCTAAAATTGTTTCAAGTTGGAGAAATTTATATGTCCTAGGCTGAATTTGAGTTAACAGAATATTCAGAATTCTTTTTTTATCTTCCTTAATAAATATATATATAGTAATATTTTTATCTTTTACAATATTTCAATTTAGCTGTTTTTTTATAATTTGGTAAGAGTGTCATCTCTTCACAGGTTCTGTTACCATGTTACTCTCCAGGCGTCATAATGATATATCTGATGTTGGTTTCCAAAACTGGACATTCTTATCGGTCCACTTATGGGGTGAAGATCCTGCTGGAGAATGGAAGCTGTTTATTAGAGATAAAGTAATTTACTGCACAAGTTCCATTCCATGTTAATAATCAGTTATTCTTATGTTTATTTAGGAGATTTTTGTACTTAAAAAAATATATGGTTGCTCCAATTCAAGAGAAACAATATAGAGCTTGCTCTTCTTGAATAGTTAAAATTACTTGGTTATGTAGCATTATATATGAATCCAGGAGAAGATGGTTGACTAATGGTGTGCTACAGGACTCTCTACTTGAGCCATTGCTGCAATTTAAACCATTATCCTTAATTATGAATATTTTTCTTTTTTTTTTTACTTAAAGTTCATGGTCTCCCCAGTTCAAGAGAAACTATATGGTTGAAACCACTTGGTTATATATGCATTCAGGAGAAGATGGGTAACTAGTGGTGGTGTGCCACAAGGCTGCTGCTATTTAATTTACATATCAATGACATAGGAAATGATTTAAGAAGAAATATTCAGTTGTTTGCTGATGACAAAAAAATTGGGAACAGCAGCAGTTTATTAAGATGATATAGAGATCCTGCAAGGTGACCTAAATAGACTGGCAGCATGAGCAAAGGATAATGACTGCCAGTTTAATGTGGCATAGTGTAAGGTAAAGCACTTTAAAAAGTGATCACAAGCTGCATACTGCATTGATAGAAATGAATACAGGGGTTTAGGGGTGATTGTGGCCAGAATAGTTCATCAGGTTACTTGGATGTTGAAGAACACACTGAGAAGCTGGGATGGGAGGTTATGATTCCTCACTATAAAGCCATTTGGATTACTGTGCACAGATCTGGATGGCTCAATGTGAAGATGGTGAAAAAGAACCTTTTATGGAATGCTCCCTGTGAGGATAGATTGAAGTTCTATGGGTTACAAAGACTAGTTGATGGGCTAAAAAGAGAAGATATAAGTTATTAGAGTTTTGATGGGATCGACACAAAAGACTATTTTAATATAGAGCAAAAAGTGAGGGAACATGGGTTTATCACCTCAAAATTATGTAAAAGTGTGTGTTAGCAAGGGTTTGAGGACTAGATTTTTTGCTTGGAGGCTGTTGAATGGGTGGAATGTTGTTGTCAGCTGTAGTTGTTTATGCTTAATCAGTGAATTGCTTCAGGGAGAATCTTGATATTTAATGTATGAAAAATGATTAGTACAAACCCATGATGCCTTCAACTCCCTAGAGAGGAAAATAATAGCATATTATTAGAGACTTCCAAGAAGTTAAGAGCTCACTGAGGGAAGCCACACGTTACATACACCAGATGCCATATTTTCTGTTAAACCCATTCATGCAAGCTGTCCTGTTAAAGTAACAGGACAGCTTGCCTATTACTTTAACAGGCAAGCTGTTCACTCCCTTCTCTGAGTGAGAAAAATTAACTCTCATTCCATTCTTAACCATCCAAAAATTCAGCTTTCACGGATGTCTCCTTGTCCTCTCCCTGCCTTAGATATAACAAAAAATTTCATCAACTGGTATCTCATAAAACCTTTTCAGAATTTTACAGGTCCATTATATCACTCCTAATTATTAGTGTCTGCAGTCCACATACTCTTAATCTGTCCTTGTAATCTATATTCCATAATCTTGGTATCTCAATAACTATTCTTTGCACATTCTCTCTCTCTCTCCACAGTCTTTCATCCCCGAAGAACTCAGGAGACAAAATCTACACACAGCAGTCCAGATGCAGTCATATCAAGGGCTTGTAAAGAGACAAAATGACTTCTTTATCCATGAATGTCAATGTTTGTTTTGGCATCATTATTACGAGTTGTATTTGCATCTTTGCTATGTGACGTTTGAACTTCTTATTCCTAATTCTAATATGGAAATTTCATCACACCAAAGTGTATAACTACTCAGGGCCATATGACAGGCACACAAGGCTCTAGTTGGGGCCCCCAAAACTTAAGGCCATTTTAAGGACCCCAAACAATGAGGGAGGAGCACCAAAGCACTAGCACCTCAGGCCCCATCCACTTTGGGAAAAGTGTAAGCAGCCCTGACTACACTTACTAACATTGAAAGCAACCATTACCATTTGCACACAGTTCCAGCCTATTTAAGGCATTCAGTTGGTGCATATAAATAGCAAACCTGATTGCTTTGTGTAACTTTGTATCATCAGCAAATAACTTAACATTTCCTGTTAGGTCCTTCCTAATATGTATGGATCAAACACTAAGCCTCCATAGCTCAGTCAGTATAGACACACATATCTAACCACCTTATCCTTGAGTTACAGTTGCAAAGTCCAAGAATACTTGGAAAGGTTATAAGTGCTTAAGTGCCTGTTAGGACCACTGATAGACAGGAAAAGATAAAACAATATTGGTCCAAGAACTCATCCCTGGGGAACACCACTGACCAAATTAAATCTGGCAGACTCATATCCCCATATTCTACTTTCTGATTATATCCATCAGCCACCCACTTATTCAGATCAATAGGCTATATCGGTTATATTTTCCAAAGACACATCTTCAGGAATACAATGTTAAAATTGTAATAACACACTAGAAACAAGTAAGTGGAAGAAAATGAAATTAAACTAAATGAAGATTAAAGTCTTATGAGAGGCACTCTGAGTGCTGTTGGCTAGCCTTAGATGTTTAATATCCAATGACCCTTTTATCCAAATCAATAGGCTATATTGATTATATTTTCCAAAGCTTTCAACGATGTGTGGCATCGTGGCTGCTTAACAACTTGTCATCCTTTGGTTTCCCTGCCACCCTCAGTAATTTGGGTAGCCAGCTTTCTCTGTGGTCATCATTCTCTGCAATTCATAGTAGACTGCTCCCTCTCTTCGAGCATCACCACCAATACTTGAGTGCCTCAAGGTTCTGTTCTATCAATTACTCTTTCTCTTGTTCATAAATGGCCTACTCACAATCCACTAATCCTATCCATTTGACAAACTACACAGTACTCTGACATCCTACACTAAGATCATCTAACCAGTGTCTTAAACATTGATCTACATACTATCCTTCAATGGGACAAGGACAACCTTATGTTCAATGCCACCAAAACCCAGTCTTGCCTTTTCTCTCACAAAAGAGATCTCAGCTCACCTATCCTTAGCCTTAGTAATGTGCAAATCACCAGACTTCTCTTCTTGGAGTAATGTTTACCTCCAGCCTCTCCTGAGGGCACTCTTTATGAGTGTTGTTGGCTAGCCATAGATGTTTAATATCCAATGTCCCTTTTATCCAAATCAATAGGCTACACTGATTATATTTTCCAAAGCTTTCAACCATGTGTGGCATCGTAGCCTGCTTAACAACTTGTCATCCTTTGGTTTCTCTGCCACCCTCTGTAACATCAATAGCCTATTCAGCATTAAAAAAAAAAAAAAACACTAGGCATTCTCTTTCTTCCAAGAGGCTATTTTACACCCAACCAACACTTAATACAAATATAGCAGGTTTAATCATTTCACATCTTCAGGAATACAATGTTAAAATTGTAATATAATATATATATAAAAGGATTAAACTATAATAAATTTAGTTAAATCCTTTATCCAAGTGTAAGCAAACAAAGTTTGCTCCTGAAAATATCTTCAGGACTGGGGTAAGGTAGTGCAACTCCAAGCAAAGGTGGATCAAGATCTCACCACTCCTTGTCTCAATATCTCCCACAGTGCAAAGCATATCTCCTTGCGGACATGTATACTGCTATGCATTAAGGGAAGGGCCACTACCCAGACTGGTTTCGACCTTCCAACAAACTTCCAACATCTTTCTCTAAATCCAGAGTAATTCAATAATAAGGTGGTACACCTGTTGGCAACTCGTATAGGTAAATATGACCTCTCCTATTGCTTCTGCCTTAGTATCTCCATGTTCGGGTCTACCTCCTGCTGACGAGACCCCAATAAAGGTCGGTAGTGGGTAGTGGCCCTTCCCTTAATGCATTAGGAACTACCAGTCTGGGTAGTGGCCCTTCCCTTAATGCATAGTAGTATACATGTCCGCAAGGAGATGTGCTTTGCATTATGGGAGATACTGAGACAAGGAGTGATGAGAGCTTGGTCCACCTTTGCTCAGAGTTGTCTGGTGTTGCACCACCTTACCTCAGTCCTGAAGATATTTTCAGGCGCAAACTTTGTTTTCTTATACTTGGATAAAGGATTAAACAAAATTTCTTATGAGTGGCACTCTCTATGAGTGCTGTTGGCTAGCATTAGATGTTTAATTCTTATGTGGGAAGCCTAATCATATTATATTATAATATAATATGATATGATATGGATTAGGCCTAATCCAAATCATATTATGGTCAAACTGGAAGTCTGCTAACATAAAGAACATAAAAATTATACCTACTGCCACAACTATAGTAAGCCAGGTCTAGCAGACCATGCCTTGGATACCTTGCACAGAATCAGATGGAAGAAAACTATCATGCTCCATCACAGTAAATAAACTTGAAAGACTTCTTAGAATCAATAGCTTTAAAAAACCAGCCTAATCTTAATAAATATAGTTGTATTAAACTTCCTAAGATTTGGGAAACTTAATTCTTAGGCTTCCTGCTGTTGAACCTTGATAAGTGGGAATCCTAAAGAATTTCCACATCTATCATCGTTTAACAGATAGAAGCAAGCATTTTCCTACATGAAATTTTATATCTTATTTTTCTAAGTATGTGCTATATACATGATATAATAAAAAAAAGAGATTGTAACTTGTTAGAGGAAATAATTTTGATTGTGCAAGGCCATTAATAATGTATAAATTGAACAAAGATTTACAAAAATTTGTAATACTTGTCTGAAGAATGACTTGCAAAAAATATTGTGAACAAAAGTTCAAAGGGCAAAGGCATGCCAACAGAAGGAGAGGTAGCCTCAGGCAGTCATATGCTCACTGCCTGACAAACGGTATGAAGCAAGATCCAAGTCGTATGCTCTGGTGAGCGATAGCAGGAAATGCCGTCCAAGTGCTGGCGATGTTATAAGCTCCTGATCATATCTCCGCAGCCGTTGGAAACACTCAGCGTCTAAGAGAAATTGCCCAATGCCACAGTTATGCCTGGAACGTCAGTCATGCCAGAATCGTGTGAAATCACAGAATGATCAGAGAATCCAAGGTACCTCATCAAGTGAACAAGAAGGAAGATCGACCGAAAAAAAGCAGTCCAAATTAAAGGAACAAGTATGAAAAGCCTTAGTGTATGGTAACGTTAAAATTTCCTTTGTCTATGTTATGTGTATAACTTACTATGGTGTTAAGCTAAGTGAAATTAAGGATCAAGGACTTTGATTTATTTAGAGCAGGACTGTAGTATCTTAACATTAGAAAGTACAGTGAGTTAGCTCATATACATGTTAATTTAATGTGTATGCTTTAGAGAAAGCTGAGATGAATTAGTTTGAGTAACGAGATATATAATGAATGTTTAAGGAAAAAATATCTCTAGAATAACCATCTTTGTGAATGATTTATTAGGAATACTGTTTTTGGATACTCTTGTTTCATTAAGGATACATGCAATCTTATCTGATTAGTATCGGAATTTAGTACGAATGTTAATTGTATTGTAAATGTGGTAATATGCTTATAAACCTTTGTGTCTGAATTCTAGAATCCGATGCACCACTTCTAAAAGGTTCGAATCTGAGCAGGGAAGAATAGGTTACATTGTGGGTCACGAATGCAAATCAATAGTCACTTGTGTACGTCTTGAAATCACTTCTTGGTTAAGATAACTTTACTTAATGTAACTGTTTTAGGTGGTGTAGCAAAAAAAAAAAAATATTCCTAGCGCTCTATGAGAAAATAGATTTCAAGAACTTTGCCACTTAGGTTTTGGCTTGCTCCTGAGGCAATCCTTTTGTGTCTTGGAGGTACCATGTGACTCTTTAGGGAAGATCGGAAGTATGGGACACAACACTGCCCAACATCTAAGGCTAGCCAACAGAACCCATAGAGGGTGCCCTTCATAAGACTTTAATCTTCATTTAGTTTCGTTTCATTTCATTTCTTCTGTTTATTGTTTTTTGTGTGTGTGTGTTATTACAATTTTAACATTGTATTCCTAAAGATGTCTCTGTGACAGAGACAAAATATTGAAAAGATTAAACCTACAGTTTATTTCTCTTGGTGCTCTAAACTGTATCATGAGTATAAACTAGCATATAAGCCTAACTACTCATGCATTAACCTTGACATCCCTGCAGCCAGCTAAAAAATATTTAGGACAGAGAAGGCCACTGTACCCACTTACTATAACTGTGGGGAATTTCAGCCACCCTTTGTGGGTGTGTGTTGCTGTGCAGACTATGTATATGATATCTATGTATCATATGACTGTTCTACACACACACACACTCCTTCCCTGGAGGCTCAGAAACTTGCACTTACCCCCAAATAGTGCCACTAATTGGTTAACTGAATTGTCAATCTGTATATAGTTTTGTTCATTAATTTCATGTATTTTTACTCATATGGTAAATAATAAATAAGTCATGGTATATAGGGGTTTTACAGTAGATCACTATTAATTCTTAAGATGTGTGCATTTTTACTACAGCAGATAACCAGTGAAAAGTAATAGAAAAATTAACTACTTCTATTATTTCTTGCTATCACCTTTCCCTTAACTGTCAATCTCTACACAATTTTGTTCATTCGTTTCTTGTTTTTTTTTAGCCTTAGTCACTGTGGCTGTAATTCCAAGCAATTCCTCATGCAGAGGTAGCAAAGTTCTCCCCTCCCCAGAATATAATAAGAATATAATTAAATTTGTAACTGTAATAGCTTTGGCCATAAAATTGATATACCATGACTTATTTATTATTTACTCATATGGGAAATAATAAGTCAAGCTATACTGTTTAAGGGTTTTACAGTATTGAGGAAGATTATCACCATAATTCACAAGATGTGTGAAATTTTACTACAGTAGATAACTAGGGAAAAGTAATAGCAAAATTAACTATTATTTCTTGCTTTCACTTTTGCATTCATTTTCAATATGCCACAATGTATTTTATACTGCCTTTTCCATTCTACTTTCACATTTATTTTTGTATTTCTCTATGTTTCTATGCAATCACCCTTGCTATCTCTCTATGATACTGCACACCCTATCTTCTTGTTGTCACTGTTCTTACCTACTCTTTCATAGATTTTTTTTAGACTCAGCCTTAGTCACTATGGCTGTAATTCCAAACAACCCAAGCAATTCTTCATACGGAGGTAAAAGAGTCCCCCCTCCCCCCAGAAATTTGGGTTTCTTCATTCTTTTAAACAGGCAGATTTACCTGAAGAATATAGTTAAATTTGTAACTGTAATAGCACTTTGGTCAAAAAATTAAACAATCCAAGCCATTTCACAAATCTTTTGTGTAAAGTTCTACACTTGGAACATCAGGCAGGCTACATGAAGGCTAACTGAAACTCCAAGAATTACCAGCCACCATCTTAACAAAACATTTCACCATTCTCTCTCTCTCTACAGAGATAATGAATTCCTAAATTCTAGCCAGATACACAGCTAGCACATAACAAAATAAAGGATGTAACTAAAAAGGAAATATCTTTTTTTTTTTTTTTTTTTCCACCAAAGGACAGAACACCATGATTAAAGACTGCATCATCTATTTAACACCCACTTCAGTCATTCTCTTGATTCTAGGAATGCAGCTTAGCATTCCTTCTCTGTGGTGGTCTTGAACTGATTCAAGCTTTATTGAAATCTTTTCATCCAGTTCTTCGGCCTCTTTTCTTCCTTTAAGACAGCTTGAAGGAAGCTGCCTCCTAAATCTTCTACTCTGTATTCCACAAAATCCCATTCTTTACAGAAAGATCTGCTTATATTCCTGTCAGAAGCATTGTTGTTTTTCATGATTCACTGTTTCATCCTATGTTGCTATTGCCAAGTCCCCCAGTCTCTCATGTTTCCACAAACACCTGCTATTATTTTTTTTTATGCGACTTAGTACTGAGAACAGGCTAAGGATTTTTTTTTTTAATTTGTATAAGTTTTTTTAATATTTTTAATTCATTAAAAATATAAAACCAGGCATTTTACCTGGTCCAGAACCCCCTGCTCTTGAGACCAAAAATGGAACTTTTGAAACCACTTCAGGCCTCCAATAAGTCGGATGGTGGTCTCACAACATGCAATAAAATTCGTCTATCTCCTAAAAACAATCGCATATGTTCATGCCCATGGCAGAATTCAAAACTGCAGTCTACTGCTTGGAGAGCAGATAAACTAATCATTGAGTCAGCCAAGCCAGCATTTAAGTAATAATCTGAGAAATTTACTTTCTTTGCATTCTTACATCATTTCCTGTTTCCACGAGAGACATTACTCATGCACTAATATCTGCTTTAACATGTCACTAATGTTTACCTCAACCTCACTCCAGACACTACTTCCTTAGTTTTGTGTCTTTCAGGTGACATAATTCCATTGCTTCAATAGTACTCTCTCTTATTCTACATCCTCCTGGAAAGTGTTATATACTTGATATTCAGTTCATGTCTACCTCATCAAAGATAAAGGAAATATCTTTCTTTTTGCCAAATGACAGAACACCATGATTAAAGACTGCATCATCTATTTCACATCCATTTCAGTTATCGAAATGGATGTTAACTAGATGTCGGCCTCATCACAATTTATGCCAATAATTTTGCAAGAAATGTGAGTAGAAACTAGTTTGGGAAAATGAAGTGACTAATATCAATGATGCAAAGAAAACGTTCTGTGTTCTGGAGAATGTGAATATTATTAATGCTAGTGTATACAAAATGTGAATAAGAGCATGAAAGAAGTGGCTGATGAAATGACAAGGAGTGAAAAAATTATTCATGTGGCATCTTTCGCAGAACAAAACAGGAGTGAAGTGACTGGAGAAATGATTTTTGTGTGGTACAGCATGTGGGAGAATGAAAGAAAGTGTGGAAGTGCAAGAAACTGGAAATAAGGAGAAGGTGTTGTGTGGAGATTCAGTGATAAGAGATATGCTTTATAAGAAAGTGACAAAAGCATGTTTCCAAGGTGCGAAGATCATGGACGTTACTAAAGCTGTTAGCGCAGAGGGAAGAAGTGATGATTGTTATGTCAGGAACATATGCAATGAAAGAAGATATGGAGAATTGTTGAAAGAAGCAAAATATGAAGAGCAAGGAAGTTATAGTTACAGGGATAGAATGGAAAGGGAATTGTATTTTCAGGGAGGAGAGAGGGAATAAGACAGGAGGTGGGGCTTATGTGGAACTATAAAGCTAACAATTATGACAAACTTAGGAGGCATCTTGGAGCAGTGCCATGGCTTGAAAAGATGCAAGAAAAGAATGTCAGTAGTGCATGGGAAGTGGTCAGATTGTTTGAGAGAAGCAATATCAGGCTGCATATCCACAGTGAGGAGGATAAACCAAGTGTGGGTAAAGTGGACGAGTATGGATATAAAGCAAGAGCTGCAAAAAAGAAAACAATGTGATGAAAAAAGCCAAATCAAATTATGAGAGAAAATTAGCTAGGTAGGCCAAATTAAATCCAAAAGAGTTTTCTTTTCATTATCTAGGAAAAAGTCATTTTTCATTATAAAGGAAAAATACTATGGTAGGATGACTTGAATCAATGCTGATGATAAGAAGGTGACAGAGGCAAAGAATTTTAGTTGCTGAGTGATAATTTTGCAAAGGTGTATCATCCAGGGGGCAATTTTCCAGTTGATGATGTGACAGAGATGCATGTCAAAATAAAGGTACATGAAGAGGAGGTGTTCAGCATGCTGAAAAATATGAATGTGAACATAGCAGTGGGACTGGATGGCATATTAGCCCTTGTTAGATCTTGAATGATGGTTCTATCAAAATAGAACTGCACCATTCAAGATTTAACAAGAACAACAATATCAAGCACAAGCATACTTGTATTCTTGGCAAAACAGACATAATATTATGTCTGTTAACTTTACTTAAGAAGGGAATTAAAATATAAAGGAAGAAATTGAATCCTAAATTAAAATGAAATCGAAGAAGGAAATAAGTAATAGATTGTAGTATGCTTAAAGTATTGTCTAAAATAGATGGAAATCTTAAACTTTCAAAAAACATCAATATTAAACTATGCCATGTATAAAATCGCGTATTGTCGTGCGAACAAAAGTTCAAAGGTTGCAGTTTGACCACAAAGATGAAGTAATGAACGATGAGTAGGCATTCATGGAAGGCGCTCAAAATTCGCGTTCCCTGAAGAGAGTGATCCTCGTTCAACGAGGAGGTGACAGCAAATAGGAAAGTGCCGTAGACAAGTTTGGAGTATGGAAGAGGACGAACTCGCATAGCTTGAGACTCTCTCACTCTCTCTCTTTTGGCTCCTTTTATGTTTCTGGTTTTGGTTCCTGTGGTGTTCCCCGGTCGCATGTGCCCTCCACGTGGATTTCTGGCTCGTAGTTGCAAAGTGGGTCAACATGGCTGATATTCGATAAGACGGCATAGCAGCAATGTGTTTCTAGTTGCTGAGTGGTGCAATTCGAAGAAGTTTAGCATGAGATGACGGCAGTGTTTCGAGTTTTGGCCATCGGTCTGGTTCTAACCGATGAGAAAGCAGCAAAGGATTCCCTTTGAAGGTAAATTGTGTTAAAAACAGCAACTCTAAAAGTTTGTAAGCCCAGAAGAAACAAGGGGGATAATTCGGGATGAGCATGCGACTCCACGTGGCAGCAGATCACCATACAGAGGGACAATCCATAACAAAGAACAGACGGAAGGATCGAGAAATCGTCTAACAAGGTGGTAACGTACAAATCTTCATTTTATGTATTATCTATTAGTGACGAATGTGTAAAATGGACAGAGATTAGAAAAGAAGATAGTGAGATTTTAGAGACAGTTTCCTGTGTTATGTTGATTGAATTGGACTAGTAGTCTACGTCCATAAATTGTCTAAACCCAAGTTAATATGTATGGGCCATTAGTAGCAGTAATCTAGTTTGATATTGAGAGCCATGCTTGTAATTTAGATGAATCATGAATATGTATAAATAACTTGCCTGTTTGATTACCATTGCCTTGCTTTACTTGTAATTTAGTATTGATCTTGATTAGCTTTGAATATACGTGTTGTTAAAATTGTAAAATTCTTAGATAATTAATAAACATGATTTCCCACGTATACCTGAGTTTGTCTGAGTAAGAGATTGAATTTTACCACTCACGAAAATATCGAACCTATGCTTAGAGGGAAAAGGGGAAATTTAAGATTGTCACGGCCATGACTGTGTACTGACAACTCTGAAATTTACTTACCTACTTAAACTAGATAAAGTATTATTGATTTCTGGGAAGGTTTCTCTGGATAAGAATTTCTATCTTAGAGCTCTGACTGGCACAGCATAAACAAATAAATTTGTCAGAACTCAAAATGGGAAACGGCCCCAGAAGGTCAGTTTAGAAGTAATATCTCAGTAGGCAGAAAGGAGAACAATAGAGGTGAATTATAGGCGAAAACAACGACGTAACAATGTTATTATGTCTTCACTTTCTGCAATTTATCTATTTTACTCGCTCTATAGGGCCTCAAAGGTTATCTACTAACTTGATTCCTGTGAGACATCCCCTTTTTAACTCAGGCAAACTTGTTTGATTAATTGCTGCACCAGCCTAAGTCTAAGGATAGAAATATCTTATCCTAGGGAAAATTCATAGAGATTAAGTGTCACCAATAATATTAAATTAGATCAGGGAGCTGTGGATACCTTTAGCTTTGCAGTCGTAGTCCTTTTACTCTAAATTTCCTTTGGATATTCGCCACATGCATAGGTTTGATATTTTTATGAGTGGTGAAGTCAGTCAACATGCTCAGAACACACATATGCATAAATTAGAAAACATGTTTATTTTACACTAAAGATTACAAAGAAAAGCACAACGTCAATGACAATACTAAGATAAAGAAATGTTTAGAATTTCACGCACAACTCTCACTTTAAATATACAAATCATTGTTACATTAAAGAATCGGTTAAGCAAATACTACATTAATCATATTATCTGGTGCGTATTTGGCACAAAACATTATTCAGGTTCTTAGGTCATATAAGTTCTAATATCAGTTCCATTACAATAACTGCTGCAATCACATAATACTAGGATTCTCACATAAACAGTCCAACGAGATTTTCGAGTGTCCCTGACTATATTAAGTCATCAAAGTTCACTTCCCTTCAGAAAGGATTTAAATTTCTTCCATTCACAAATATCTAAACAATGTAATAAGAAATTTACAGTACTTATCTACACTGCATGGTCCGCATCGAGATCTTTTCTTCTGTCGCTTCTAGTGTAATTTCACTGTTGGCTTGCTCTTGCCGATGGCCCACGAATTGGATCTACCGTTGTCTGGTGCATTGCCTTGCCAGGACTTGCGCTAGTCAGCTACGGGAACATAGAGACTCTACATTGCCATCTTAGTACGATGAGAAAGCCAGAACAGAGAAATAAACGGGGGAGCTATTCAGACCTGCGCTGCCATATTTATTTAATTTCTCAGCACCCTCTTTTCGACTCTGAATCTCACACATGGGAGCTCCCCTATTCGTTCTGACTGGGTGACGTCATTCTGCCACCTTACAGTCTTGTATTTTCGGGGATGCGTGCCCACGAATTCTTCAGCCTTGGTCGTTGCGTCATAACCATGGTATTTCTGCAAAATTTGACCTTTCGTTGGCAGTGTGCTAACCCTCTTGCATGCACAGTTTTAATTCTACCGGTTAAGTTTTCACATATATTCAAAATACATTATTTCTATTTCATCGTTTTAGATTGCATAAAACCTCAGGCTTAATACTTTGTCTTTTATCTTATTCTTTCCACATCAACATGATATTGTTTTCTTGATAAATTTAAGTTTGACTGCTAAAAGGGGCAAGTATGTTGCTCCTGTATGGGTGACTCTTTTGTGAATAAAGTTTCCCATTCACGATCTAACACCATGTACTGTGTGAATCTGCAAGAGAATTGCCTCTGATGAAGTTTATTTAATCTAACTCTCAGCTCTGGCAGGGTTCTAGGGGAGTGGAAAGAGGGAGATATTTCCATTTAGATGGCTCCGAGAGAGAGAGAGAGAGAGAGGGGGGGGGCAGCAAACAACAGACCAATTAATATATCAGGAGTGGTTGTTAAAGTAATGGAAAGTTTGGTTAGAGGTAAAACCCAATGTTGAGTGGATAGGGATTTCGATACTTTTATAGCGAGAAGCATGGCTTTGTTGGCCTGTGTTAGTAATTTATGCACATTTTATAATAACGTGACAACAGAATTAGATAAAAGAATTGGCTGCTACACCATGATACTGCTGGACTTTGCAAAGGCATTTGACAGAATACCACATGGAAAACTAAATGGGAATGGATATGAAGCTAGCATGGATAGGGAGGAAATTGACAGAGAAACACCAGAGAGTAGTATATACTCAACTGGATTCCAAGAGAATGAGGGAGTCTAGTGGAGTACCTCAGGGTTCTGTACTAGGGCTACTACTCTTTAATTTGTATATCACTGATATAAGGAAAGAATTAAGAGAGTATATTCATTGTTTGCTGATGATGCAAAACTGGGGAAAGCAATATTTGATGTAGATATTCTGCAAGAGAAATTAAATAAATTGGCATTGTGGGCAAAGGATAATGAGTCTCAATTTAATGTTGCAAAATGTAAGGTTATGCACTTCCTTCCAGTTGAAAAGGTTGGGTACGGCGTATCATATTGATGAAAAAAACATTGAAAAAGTTGGTAAAATTTCTCAAAGGATTACTTGGATTTTGAAAAACATGCTAATAAGTAAATATAGGGAAGTTTTGGGGATCAGGAGGTAGTTTACAGGATTTAGACATGGGTGACCAGGCTGATGACAGATCTGTGAGATGCTCTCTGTGAGGACAGGTTGATAGCTTGTGGGTTACAAAGTTTAGTTGATAGGAAGAAAAATAGGGTATATGATATAAACTTTTAAGATATTAAAGGGGATTTAAAATTGTTGCAAAGGAAATTTTTCAGTATATGAGAAACAGAGAACTAGGTGCTATCTGTAGAAGTTGTGTAATAGTGTGGTTAGTAAGAGTTTGCCAGCCAGATTTTTTGCACGAGTGGAATGGATTGCCAGAATTTGTTGCGAATTCCCTGACAGTGATAGATTTTGTGTATAATAATTAGATATGCCAAACATCTGTCATTGTTAGACTACATGTAAGTATTCACATAATTCAAAAGGAAATGAGAAAAAATTCACTTATATATTTCATGGTTAGGTGGATTATTCTCTACAAGTCATAATACACATACACTTCTTATGTCTTAAACTTCCTGAAAGGAATTTTACTGTACTTTAATTCACAGAAGATGTAGTTATTGACAAGTCTCAACAAATAAACTGGCTCACTTAAACTGTGGCAAGGAGCTGCAGAAGGGACAAACAGTATTTTTTTATTTAATAAAAAAAATATCTTTCTACCCAAAACATTTTTTGACATTACTTAAACACAGAAGAATATGTATAATATAAAGGGCCATTAGTAACAAATTATATTTTCCAAAAAATCGATGTTGTTTTTACTGTTCTTATATTATTTATTGACATTCTCCTTGGAATGGTTCTAACATAAAGGAAATGTTCTCGGAAAAAAAATACAGCCTATTAACTGGGACATAAAAAAAGAAATCGGGGAAGGGAAGAATCTTAACCAAGTACTTGCATCATGTTGTTTGAGGAAACTGGCAACATAGAGTAGATAACTAAAATATTTTAATTATTACTTCCTATATTTTGCCAAAGTCGAATTGGCATCTTCAGAGATGCCAATCTCCTGTACTAGGTATCCAGGCCATAGTCTGCTAATCCTGAGCAGCCATAGCGGTGAAAACAGATGTAGTCCTGTCAGTTTGGCCATATTATCAGTAGTTACAGTTGCAGGGTACCTGGTCTTGGCCACCTTTTCTGAGATGCAAGGCCCACAAGTGCATAAGTTAAAAGTGAAGCTAGGGAGAGAACTCAACGGGCTAGACATTTAAACATTGTAGGGATAAAGTCATTCCCAATTGTGTAAAATTAAAACACCAGTTCCATTTCAACAAGATGCTCTGCATTTAAAAGTGCACTAGCTTCACTTCACCCTACTATCAGAGCAAATTAGTACGTGCATGTTGGTTTGCTGACATTAACGAAGCTATCTGTACACTACAACAGGAGCTCTCCACCACACTGAATGCTAACCTTTGGACAATCCTCTTAGACTTCTCAAATGCATCAGCTACCAAGGAATTCGAAAAGTAAAAAGTAGGCACATCAAAAGTTTGGCAACTAACAAAAAATGCACCAATGCCAGAAAACAGCATTGTTAGCCTATCTACTGCTATTCACAAAGCAGATGTCATCAACACGCTGTCATTACCAAAACTTTGCCATCACACCCAGACAAAAAGATTTTGTGATCCAAATCGAGTGTGGAATTTACAACCTTCCTGCCAGTGAGGCCAACAATATTAGGCTTGTTGTAGCCAATGTGTTATCACCGGCTGAACCTTCTGCAAGCAACTCACCCAACAGAGAAGTTAAAGCCCTTCCATATCTCAAACAGCAAAAAATAAAAATCCTGAAAATGGAAAGGGTAATGCTCTCATTCTAAACTATATAGATTATAATAATAATAATAATAAAAATTATCACTCTTCTTAAAGACTGGTCCACTTACTGCCAACTAAATTACAACCCCCACTTGCATACAGATCACAATTATCCATAAACTCCTAAAAAAAAAATGTCACTTGCTGGCCAGCAGATGTGTCCAACTAACTAAACCCTAAACTCTCCCCACCCCCCATATTCATGGACTTCCAAATATCCACAAAGAGGATGTACTGTAACGTCCAATTGTAGATGATATCAACTTACCTACCTGCAAACTAGCCAAACATTTAGCCGAAGTGTTTTCTCAAACTACTGACAATATTTCGTCGCATATAAAAAAAAAAACTCAGCCCATTTTAGAAGACCTCATATTCCTCAACACTGAACTAATGGTCTGTTATGATGTCTCCTCCTTATTCACAAATGTCCCACTTAAGGACACCCTGGCTCAAATCCAAGCAGAATTTCTTCACAATATCTCGGTCCTGTTTCAGTTCACCATGTATGAGGACCATTTTGTTTGGCAAGGAAAATTCTACAAACAAAGAGGGAATAGCCATGGACTTTCCTCGGCTAACTTTCATGGGCTATGCTATGTGGATGATGTTCATAATTTGGTCACATGGCCTTGGACACCTTATGCACATTCATATCCTATTTGAACAGCCAACATCCTGGATTCCAATTCACAACAGAAATAGAAACTAACAACACTCTGTCCTTCCTCGACACCCTGGTTACAAAACAACTAAATGGATCTCTGAACTTCACCATCTACAGAATCCTCCTCCCACACACACGGGTAAACACATCCATGTGCAATGTCCGAAGTCCACTGGGCAAAATTAATTTGCTCAGATAACACTGCACTCATCACAGAACTTACATAAAAAAAATACTTTTTTTGGGGGGGGGGGGGCAATGGCTACACCTCCCTACAAATAAAAAGAATTCTATCACCATGTTCCCCCTTCCCCATTGAAATACTGTGTCTGTCTTTAGCATGTATCTTCCCCACTGCTAGGTAAAGGCATCTCCCATTGTGGGAGGGGGGGTCTACTTCTCTCATGGTGACCCACTCCATCTTGGAAGAGTGTATGTATAGTTGTATGAAGGTGAAAGACAGTCGCAAACATCTGTGCCCTAGGTGGGATTCAAACCCACAGCCTCTTGGCTGAAGAGCAGATACACTAACCACTTGGCCAACCAGGCCAGTCCCCTCCAAATATAGAATACAGCAAATCCATCGCCATCCCTTGTATTTGTGGTGTACAGAAGAGGCAGCCAAGATTTTAAAGCACAATCTGATGACCACTTATAAACTGCACAGAAAACTACCACTCGCCCAAAGACCAGCTACAGCCATTATATTTACTTGGAGTGTACCAGGTAACCTGCAACTATAACTGCTTATAATATGGCCAAACAGATCAACATCCATATATCAAAGCACAAGAGCAGCCATGCTGGTTTTCACCATTATGGCTGCTCTTGATCCCTTGACCATGCCCTTGATATCTGACACAGGACCTGTTGGAAATGCAGCCCCTTTACTCCATCAAAGCAAATTTAAATTTGAGAGACTTTTGCTCAAATCTACTGCAACTGTTACCAACTATCCCAACCTAAACAAATATGGTTGCATCAAATTGCCTCTCATATGGGAAACCCTCACCAGCAGACATTCAGCCCAATGGCCAAGTACACCCAACCAAAGGCAATAGGTGGCGTAATTATAGTACTTTAGGTTATCCTGTATCTTTCTTGTTCCATTTTTGTTACCGAAATGTGCCTGCATGCATGTGTTTAATACTAGTGTATTTAATCTCTGAAGATGCCAATTCAACTTTGGCAAAATACAGGAAGTAATAATTAAAATATTTTAGTTATCTACTCTACACTGTCACTTTCCTCAAACAACACGATGCATGAGAATCGTCATATAAGCCTAAACACAAGGATAACCAAGTACTTTTTTTTTCATGGCT